>NC_077227.1:214590042-214896917 GCF_027887165.1 Monodelphis domestica
TGTGTCAGCTATGGGAGGAGTGTTGGGAGGGGGGGAGGAAAAGAAAATGATCTTTGTTTCCAAGTAATAATGTTTGAAAATGAACAAATAAAATAATGTTTAAAAGAAAAAAATCAATGTAGAATTAAGTAAACGAGGATAACAAAATTCATAATGACTATTGTAGCACATACTCTGGACTTATTCTCCCAACTTGTACTCACAATGGCAGCCTAGGTTCCAAGAAATTTAAGATATTTCTCTGATGGTAGTAAGTGGAGGTGGTAGCTCCGAATTGGGAAACTTTTTTTAACACTATAGCTCATGAGCCCCTACTACCGTGTACTTCCTGTCATTATTTGATATCAGTTAGCCACACTTAAGTAGTTTCTGGAAAAATGGTCTAGCAAGAAGAGTTGGCACAAAACATCCAGAGGCACTGCTAAGATAATAATGAAAAAGTACAAATTCACTACAAAATTGACTAGGTCCTTTCCCTGTCAAGGAGATCAGGGAGGAGGGAGAATTTCTCCCTTTCCTCCACATCTCCCAATTAAGTTTTTCTCAGGGGTTTTGCTAGCTTCAGCCACTGACATGTTCAGATTTCCAATTCCAAACTTGTTTGTCAGTTTTACACAAGTATCATAGGTTTCGCCAAATCCTTTAACAAATCCCAACAGACTTCTGGTTGAGTCTTATTGAAATGACTTTCCCTTCAATAGGTGGGAGAATCCAGTCTTTGATCATACCTGTGATTCACTGATTAAACAGAAATTTTCTCACATATTCAAGGTAATTTGAACTAATATCTCCTTAGCTCATTTAAGTGAAATAGGATGACTTGGTAGATTGACTCAGTCGACCCCATCCTTCCTCTACAATAATGTAAAAGAAAATATCACTAAAATGAAACCTGACTCAACGTAATTGAAATGACCTTACTTAATCTTGGGTAAGAGTTTATCAAATGCCCCTCCTTCTTTTTTGGCAGAAGTAGGGGGTTATGTGTGAAAGAATGTTACATAGAGTATCAGAAATGGGCAACAGGTTAGTTTTGTTCAACTGTTTCTCTTTGATATAAGAGAGAGCTCAGTTTTGGAGAAAGATATATAAGGAAATGACTGATGTAAAAACAGAAAACACAATACAACTTGTCGTTAAAAATTGCTTCTCATATTAAAAAAAAGAATAGGGTTGGTATGATGGTGATGGTGGTAGGGAATAATATTTTGTAGTAATGTGTAGCCACTATGATGGCTCTGAAAATTCTAATACGCTTGAGATCTGATACAAATTAGTATTATTATAAAGCACTTTTCAGATAAGACAGAAAACTATGCCAAAATAATCCCATTTGGATAAACATTTCCATCATAGTAATCTGATTTCAGATTTTATATCAAATAACAAATGGAACATTTCAAGCTTGGTTTATACACTTCCCAGGAGACTAAATTATTTATGCACAGTTTATTGCAACTTTAAGCTTGCTACTTAGTTCACAAATTAGTGAATATTTAAAGTAGAACACATAATAGCTTTAAAAAGTTTTGGTGGACAACTGAAGACCTTCAAGATAAATGTATTAAGTGGCAAAGAATGGAAAGTGAGAGAATGCCTATCAGTTTGGGAAGGGCTGAACAATTTGTGGTACATAATTGTGATGGAATGCTATTGTCCTATAAGAAATAATGAGCAGAAAATCTGAGAAAATCTTATATAAACTGATGAAAAGTGAAGTGAGCAGGACCAGGAGAACATTACACATAGTAAAGGCAATATTGTAATGATAATTTAACTGAGAAAGACTTAGCTTCTGTGATCAAATCAATGATCCAAGTCAATTCCAAAAGGCCCATAAAGAAAAATGTTATCCATTTCCCACAGTGAACTAATGACTTCAGAGTATGGACTGAAGCATATTTTTTCACTTCCTTTGTTATTGTTGTTGTTGTTGTTGTAGTTTGTTTGTGTGGTTATGCTTTCTTTTGTAATATGAATCAAATTAAAATATTTTGCATGATATAATATGCATAATTGTGTCATATTGCTTGCCTTTTCAAGAGGAGCAGAAGTAGGAAGGAAAGGAAGAATTTGGAAGTTAGAATTAAAAAAAAAAGAATGTTAAAATTGTCATTGGGAAATATTTAATGAAATAAAAATTTTAAAAATGTTTAAAAGAGATAGTGCATTAGCAAAAGTTGGCTGTCATTAGACCTAGGTCTCAGGAAAAGAAACTAGCTAGACACATAAAAAGTACCAGTACTGACTGAGCAAGGCATGATTAATAGAATGTAACAAGACTTTAATTTGGAAATTGGATAGAGAAACTAGTTAGATGAAGCCCCAGGGATGCCAAAGAGATAATTCTTTTTTTTTTCCTTTTTTAGTCCATTCATCTAAATTGAAAGCTGGGCTCTTGTGTAGCAAGGGAAGGTAGAAGTAAGAATGATTGACAGGTCTTAAGACTTAGAATCTCATATAGCTAGTTAGGTCAGAGTTCCAACGAGCAGTTTTCCAACTGACTCAGTCTGGAGCTGAAAGTGAAGAAGGAAGGTGTGTAGCTGAGACTCCCTGAACAAACCATCTATCAAGCAACTGGCCTTTGAGGATCAACTGGCTGAGGGTGAGAGGAAAATCTCCGGTCTTCCTGGTGGACAGATTGACTGGGGGAAAGACCTCTACCTTGCTAGGACCATCTGAGAACACCACAACTGGATTCCTGATACCTGACCAACTATTGACTCTGTGTGTGTGAGATTCTGGTTTACGGTGGGATTTATTCTTAATAGTCTTTAGTTAAGATAGTTAGGCAGTGTAAGCTTAGATAATTAAATATATATAGTGGGTAAAAAGTCAGATGCTATCCTTCCCCTTATTCCCTCGCCAACATCTTCCCCTTCTCTGTGAACAAACTCAAGTTATTTAAATGTGATTTTCCCCTTATGTATAAGCCCTTTCCCCTTTCCTAAAATCCCCATAATATCTGAAGTGCTCTCAGGTTAGAAGTTTAAAGAGAAAACTCACATTTTGCTTGGAAGGTTATCTGTATATTTGGAATTGACTTGTGCTAGTTTTTCCCAAACACTTGGTTGTCTCTGGCTCCTTAACTCTCAGAACTACTTAAGACATTCACTTGTTGCCTGAACAGAAGGTGGCTACAAATAGCTCTGGGGGCACTCTGAGCTTAGCTGCTGGATCACAATGGGTAACACTGGCAAAGGAGTTTTGCTTGGAGAAAGCAAATTGAGGTATTTTCAATGCCTATCTTTGTTCAATATCCTTCTCTTGCAGTGATTCAATAAACTTTTTAAAATTTCAGAATGACCTAGGAGTATTTCATTTTGTTCTAATATTTAACCTAAACTATTGAGGAATTGGCCTGAATCAGAATTCTCAGCCACTGACTTGAGATTTATTGCCATTTCAGACCCTTGTTATATGCTACCTAAAATAACTCTTTATTCTATTAACCATCTGTCTCACTTGTGCAAAATTATATATAAGCTTTATGTGGTCACCTAGTGGCAAGCTGTTGGCAGGTTCTGAGAGACAGATGAAGGGATGCTCAGAACCTTAATAGAGAATTAAACAGTTAAGAATCAACTAGAGCTCTTGGAGTCACTTTCACATATTCTTCCTAATTGAAAAAAGTAACTCTAGGAACTGAGTCATGTACGAAGTAAGTTTTTCCATTTGATTCATGAAACCAGATCTCTCTTTTTTAATAGTTGTATTTGATATTAAGTGAGAAATGAACTGAATTCATGATTGGCCATATTTGCTGATTTAATTAGTTTTAATCTGAAATCCAGTGAGCTGAGAGATATGTATGGTGGCAGGGAATAAATAGAATCAAAATAATTGAATTAATAATTTTGTAAAAGGTACTATAGACAGAGTTGACTAAAAAGTTTTATTAATGCTCTTTTTATTTTAATTTTGAACAACACTATCACTTCAACTAATTTCTTAATGCCTTAAGTATGGTTGAGAAAAAAAATGTACTCTTTGCTTTACTCTCTCTCTCTCTATATATATATATAGAGAGAAAGCAAGCTTTGTTATCCTTCCTTTGAATCATTGATTGAATAGGGTTCTGGACTCATTTATTGCTATTTTCTTTACTTTATTTTGGCCAACAGGTACATTTTTCTCCTGGTTTTGCCTACTTTGCTCATTTTTGCTTACTTTTCTATCACTTCATTCAGGTCTTTATAAGTTTCTCTGAATTCTTCATATTAATCATTACTTATAGTCGAATACTATTCTTTTATATTAATTTATAATTTATTCAATCATTTTCCAATGATTGGATAACTACTTTGTTTTCCATTTTCTTCTACTGCAAAAGTACTGATATGCATACATATGTATGTATATGTAAAGATTAAAATTGAGGGAATATGGGTAGACTGAGGCAGGTAGAAATTAGTTTCTCTCTGCAAGGAGTATTATATTTTTTAGAGGTTTATTAAAAGTTAAGGATTAAATAAAATACAGGATAAGAAAAGACGTGTCCAGGCCACAGAGAGAGGCCTAGACACAACCTCACCTACATTATGGAAAGAGCCACATCTGCCCCAAAGGGAAGTCCAAGAGAGCCAAAAGCTTTTACAATCAGGTTAAATACCTTAATCTCGGCCCAGGTGAGATTACAAAGCATTCTGGGGAAGTGGAGCAAGGAATTGTGGGGATTGAAGTCCAGAGTTCAAGTCCAATTTTACATATATACATATACATATATGAATTTCCCCTCTATATTTGACCTCTTTGGACTATGCTTAATAGTGGTATCACTGTGTCAAAAACAGTAATTTGTTGGATCCAGCTCTAACCAAGGAATCCATTATTAAATCTTCAGTGTGAGCATTTATATCTCAGGAATCAGTAATAACTATGAATGAAACCCCGATTCATTATTGTTTTATCATGTATTATAATGCAGATTAATCTTTAAAATGTGTGTAGACACTATTTTCTCCTGTATTTGTTGTTAAACATTTACCGGCATACCCATGTACTACTATTCTGTAGACATTTCTGAAGCTCTGGAGGACTATAGGAAAAGACTCTGAGAAGGAGGTTAGGAGGCCCAATGACTATAGATGCTAATAATAATAATAATAATAATAATAATAACTTGCATTTAAATGGCTCTTTAAGGTTTGTGAAGTGTTTCGCAAAGTCCATGTGAGAGTGTGTGTATGCCAGTAAGGCATCTTTGACCCTATGGTCACAGAATGGCCTGTAGATTGAAGTTGAATAGTAAAAAAACCATTGGTTTGTGTCAATAGTGGCGAAAATTCTTAAATTAATCTTTAGAAGAATTTTTTATTTGCCTTTCTGATATGAATTTGCCTACTATTACTTAATTCCTCAAATGCTGCTTTCTCTATGGCTATAATTCAGTAGACTTGGGCTATTTGGTATATGTCATCTAACTTTTCTGTGCATCAATTTCCTCACCCTTAAAAATGGGACTAGACTACATGATTACCAAAATTCTTTACAGTAATGTCATTTTATGATGCCATGATTTTATAATACTAAAATAGTTTCCTAGACATAGCCTTGCCATAGGGTTGGGAAAAAGTATATTTGGGGAGAGGAGTGATGTGGGTAGAAACTGATCCAGGATGCCAACCCTATTTGTATGAGGAAGAAATACTGACATGAAATTGTAGGCTATGATTGAAGATATTTATGGAAAGTTATATATCAGAAGTAGTGCTTGGCATAGAGTAGATGATTAATAGATACTTGTTGACTTGATTAAACAATGTGTGTATGTTTTCTGTAGTGTAGAGAACATATCTCCTCTGTGGCAAAACCAAAGACTTTGAGAACAAAGGGATTTATACTTACCTATTTGACACACTCTTTTAATAAGCCCAACATCCCTATTTATGGAGATAAGAATAATATTTCTAGGAAAGATAATAGAAACCATAGTATTGTTACTCCTAGAGGATTCACAGTGTTCTTTATAAAGGTATATATATTGAACATGATGTGTTAATTCAATATAATTCTGCTCTGGTTATATGCATTCCTCAAAACAGTGGATTATTTTAATCCCTCCTCAAGATCATGGTTGAGCAAATGGCTTAATTCAATTAGCTAAAAGCATATTAAAATTAAAACAAGTAGATATGTTTCTCAAAGTGCTGTATTCTTCTCCTTCCTAGTCCCAACACTTGTAACATTTGAATATTAACAAAAGAGTAAGTGGAGGAAGGTTTCTCCAAGCAAAATTATATTTTATTAATAGGGAACCAATAACACATATCTTCTGGCCCTTCAGGTAGCCAAAAGACCTCAAGCTGGGAGTGCAATACATCTGTATAAGCATAGAACAAAGAACAGAATAAAAATCACATCATTCTTATGAGACTGGTAACATCATGGATTTAGAAAATTTTGATTGGTTATATTGCTGAGGTGTACAGAACAATATGATTGGTTGGAAGTGTGGAAATAGCAATGAAAAAAACCTCTCATCCACTCTTTTCATGTGAGATGAAGAAATGTTCATTGTTGAAGTCCAGGTACCAGATAGTGGTTCAGACTTTTGGACAGCAAATCAGGCATCCTTGAAGGATAGCTTGGTGGTTGAAGATAACAGACCCAAATCCCTTTCTTTCTCACAGAGCTAGGAAGTATCTGAGACCAGATTTGATTACAGATCCTCCCAAATGCAGGCTTGGCACTCTGTCTCCTGTGCTACCCATCTACTCTTGAAGATAACTTTAAAAGAGAAGTAACCAGTAGCCGAGGGTGTTGGAAAGGCCTCTTGAATAAGGCAGTGTTTGAGCAGAGTCTTTAAAGAAGTTAAGGATTTCAGTCAGTGAAAAGGAAAAACCCTTGGGATATGTGATTGAAGAAATTTGGGCAAAGACAGAAAGTTGGATCTGCAAAGCAATGGGAGCTCAGAACATTTGGAATACACAAATCATTGGAGAAGGGGAAGAGACTGCTCCAATGGAAGTTTGAGGGAGAGGCAGGTAGGGGCTCCAGCTGCCTGGGAATTCACTTGGCTGCTTCTGCCTGAAGGTGGAAGACAGACCCTCTTCATCTCTCTGGCCATTGCCTTCTATTTGTACTGTGAGCGGAAGAGATATTTGGTCTTGCCCAGAAGAGACTTGTTAGCAGTGCTGTTATTATCTACCCTTAGGGGGAGATATTTTTTTAAGAGACTTTATTTCAAAAGCCTTCAATCAACAAGATAATTTAGAATTAGGGAGACTCTAATTTCCCTCTTTCCCCAGCCTCATCTTATCTCCTCTCCCCAAAGAATAAAAAAGCTTTTAGTTAAAGTACTAGTTTGTAGGATTGGTTATTAGTGGGAAAATTTACAACTTACCATCTGTGAGAAAATCTTCATCAAGACAGTTGGGAAGGAAGAAACAGGAAGGAGTATTGGGGAGGGGCTCAAGATTCAGCCTCTTTCTTTTCATTACTCCCTGGTGCAACATTTCTAAATTTCCTATAATTCATCTATAATTTATCAAGTTTTTTTCGCTAGCATAGATAGGAGATTGATAGTCTTGTGTAAGGATCAGAAACTAGGCTAGTTTGATTAAACTATAGAATGAGTTGTGTGGTAAGAAGACTTTAAAAGTAGAAGCCAGGTTGTAAAAAACTTTAAATGCCAAACCAAGAGGTTTGGTTTATCCTAGAGGTAAGAAGGAGTCACTGAAATTTATTGAGTGGAATGGTGGTGGTGCTGACATGATCAAATCCACACTTTAATAAAATCACTTTGGAAGTTATATAGAAGACAGTTTGGAGTATGAGGATAGAGGTGAGGAGACCAAGTGGGGAAACTACTAAAACAGTCCAGATGAGAGATGTGTTGAGGGCTTAGTTGGTGGTTTTGTGAGGGCCAAGGAATCATGGCCAAGAGATGATTGTAGAGGTAGAAATGTGGTGAGTAAAATTTTGAAGACAATCCTGAAATCACAAACCTGGATGACTAGAAGGATGGATAGTGATGTCCTGGACAATAATGGTGATGCATTAGGAAGCATTTGGTGATTCTCACGGTTGCAACAGAATAAGTCAACAAAGCTAAAGGAATTTCATTTCAGAGCCTTTTCTCTATACTAGCCCACACTTTCCTCTGGTCTGGCTCACATAAGTGTCTGAATTGGAATTGCTTTTTACTTCAAAGGGTTGCAGTTGAAAGACTAAGTAAGTCAACACTGTCTGGAGTCCAGCAGGAAAAGGGCGCTGTTCTACTCCTTCCCCAACTCTGTTTCTATCTTTATCTTTAAGTTTCACACACCAGCTCTACACTGGGCAGTGGTGCTATGTATTCCACAGGCAAAATGAAAATTTGGGGGTGGGCAGATATGAAGTTTGTGGAAAGAAAAAAAAACCCAAGTCTTTCTCTAACTTTTTCACCTTCTGTTTAGGCTATTCTATTATTTTCCCCTTCCTCCCCAATCTCTACCCCCACAGCCTATACATCCGCTCTTGTGTTGGTTATATGCTCAAGTCAATCAGTCAGAATGGTAAAGAGTTAAACCATAAGCAAAAGGACACCAATGAACACTGCAGATTTTCAAATTAGACAAGGCTGTTGACAATTGATAGTGATGAAGAAAAGTTGCTAGTGGAGATGACCTAACAGATCTATTTCTTCCATCACTAGAAGAGAGGAAGAAAATAACCCTATTAGCATGAAAATTGTAATTTGGAAAATTTTTGAGTTCTTTTTATGAGTCTGGTAGTATCAATAGTACATTATCTGATTTTTGGTTATTCAAAGGTTGGATTCTAAAACTGACAATTCAGCCTGCCAAATACTTGTCCTACCCTGTTTTCTGGAAGCTAACAGAGTGAATAGGATTATCTCTAAAATGTTAACTAAATTGAACCATTATAAAAAATAATCAGACATTTTTAAATCAACTGGATAACACCATTAGTAGCACTCATGACCCCAAATATTAGTAAAACAGAGTTTTTAACTTTTGAATTAGTCGTTTCAACCTTAAAAAAAAGAACCACCAAAGTAGTTGGAAAGAACAAGTCTTTAATCAGGACAAGAAAGACAATGCTCTAATGGCCACCAGACAGTCATGTGCGAAATACCATACAGAGACAAGTTCTGGGACTCTAGGAATACTGTCTCTGGGAAACTGTACCTTCAAAGGGGATTTCTCAATGAACTGAAGAACCTGGAGCCTTATATACCTTTTGGGGAATAAAGGAAAGGAAGGACAATGGATTGGCTCACATGGAGACAAGGGAAGGAGGATTCCAGCCAGGAGCTGGGTTACCTGGAGAGAACCAGATACCATGGGAAAAACTTCTAAGACACAAAGGTACTTAAGATTTAATTATATCTACTATATAGGCTGAGATTATTAGGTACTTTAAGATTCATTGTTCAGTCTAAGATAAGGATCACTCTGGGAGTCCTTTGAAGGCAAGTTTCCAAGGGACAAAAGTAAATTTGGGGGTTCCATAAAATAAGGTCATCAGTAGTCATTAATGTTTTGATTTATCTGAAATAAGTCTCAAATGGGATGGCCCAGTGATTGGGATTTGGTCCTAGACTTGTATCTATGACTTGGATAAAGGCATAAATGTTTAAGCTAATCAAATTTGAAGATGACATAAATGTGGGATAGATACCTAACACACTGGGTTATATAATAAAGATTTTAAAAATATTTTCCCATGGTTACATGATTCATGTTCTCTCCCTCCCCTCTTCCCTACCCCACTTCCAGAGCTGACAAGCAATTCCACTGGGTTATATGTGTTTTATCACTTAAAACCTATTTCCATACAATTTATTTTTGTAAAAGTGTAATCTATTAAAACCCAAACCCCAAATCATATACCCATATAAACAAGTGATAAATCATATGTTGTTCTTCTGCATTTCTATTCCCATAGTTGTTTTTCTAGATGTGGATGGCATTCTTTCTCAAAAGTTCCTCAGGATTGTCCTGGATCATTGCATTGTCATTAGTAGCAAAATGTATTACATTTGATTGTACTGTAATGTTTCAGTTACTGTGTACAAGATCCTCCTGGTTCTGATCATTTTACTCTGCATCATTTCCTGTAGATCCTTCCAGTTCTTATAGAAATCAAGTGATTCACCATCCCTTATAGCACAATAGTATTCCATCACCATCCTATACCACAACTTGTTCAGCCATTTCCCAAAAGAGGCATCCCCTCATTTTCCAGTTTTTTTTTTTGTCACTTCAAAAAGTACAGCTATAAATATTTTTGTAAAAGTAGATCCTTTCCCTTAAAAAAAATCTCTTTGGTATACAAACCTAGTAGTGGTATTGCTGAATCAAAGGGCATGCATTCTTTTAAAGCCCTTTGTGCATAATTCCAAATTGCCTTCCAGAGTGGCTGAATTAATTCAAAACTCAACCAGCAATACATTAGCGCCCTAATTTTGCCACATCCCCTCCAACATTTGCTATTTTCCTTTACAGTCATATTGGTCAATCTGCTAGGTGTAAAGTGGTACCTCAGAATTGTTTTGATATACATTTCTCTAATCAGAGAAATTTAAAATACTTTTTATATGATTATAGATAATTTTGCTTTCTTCATCTGAAAACTGCCTGTTCATATCCCTTGACCATTTGGCTTGATTAATAAAGATATTTTTAAAAATTGTGACAGATTAGAACATTGAGTAGAAACTAATAAGGTGAAATGTAACAGAAATATAGTCTTTTTATTTAGGTTCAAAATTCAACCACGATGGGAGAAACGGAGGTAGTATTCTAAAAAAAATCTGGGGATTTTTGTGGACTCCAAGCTCCAGTGATACAGACAGAAAGTGAATATAACATTGAGCTACATGAGAACACATAGCTTCCGGCAATAAGGCAATGATACTTCAGCTTGGTCAGATTATATCTGAAAAATTGTGTTCAATTCTAGGAACCAAATTTTTGTAAGGCATTGATAAACCAGAGAGCATTTCTAGAAAAGGGTAGTTGGGATGATAAAGGAGACATAAAAGTTATTTCAAGGGGTTTCTTGTGAAAGAGGAATTAAACACTTAAAAAAACAACCCTGTTACCTTCTTTCTTAGAAACATTACCAAGTATTAGTTCCAAGGTAGAAGAGTGGTAAGGGTTAGACAACTAGGGTTAATTTACTTGCCCAAGGTCACACACCTAGAAAGCATATGAGTCCAGATTTAAACTCAGGACCTCCCAACTCCAGGCTTGGCACTCTATCTTCTGTGTTACCTACCTGCCCTTTGGAGCTTGCATTTTAATAGGGAAGACTATACATAACAGGGAGCTGAAAGGGGGTAACATGGAGGAGTGGAGAGAACCTGTATGGGGATATAGTGGCCCAGAATGTCAGGTCAGAAGGACAGCTGTGAGGAGAATGAATTCAAATTGAATTATGAGATCTTGGGGATTATCATCCTAGACCTTCATCTGCCTGTTGGTCTGCTCCACCTTCTTTTATCTCAAATTTGAAATCTCAGAACAAATTTATCATTTTTTCTTCTCTCCTCTCTCCTTCCATCTCAGCAAAGCCTTCTTTGAATTTATCAATTATATATCTCTTCTCCCAGTCACTCAGTCACAAAATATTAGAATTAAATCCCCCCCTTTACCTCTAGTCAGTCATTAAAACTTAGAGATTCTTCTTTCATTTTTCTTATATTTATCTCTTTTTCCATTGCTACTTCCCTAGTCTTTATCATCTCATTTCTAGAGTATTGTAGTAGTTTCTTAATTTGTCTCCTTGCCTTGAAATTTGCCTTCTCTAATCAAAATAATACAATATTAATTTTCCTAAAGCATAATTCTGATCACTTTAGTGATCTGCTGAAAAAAGCTTAATGGTTCCCTTCTTCCCAGGATAATAATGACAGCTAGCATTTATATGATACTTTAAGGTTTGCCTTATTTTATCTTCACAAAACTGTCAGAATAGGTGTTGTCCCCATTTTATAGATGAGAAAAATAAGTCTGAGAGAGTTTAAGTGACTTTCCCAGGGCTACATAGTAATTGTATGAAGTAAAATTCAAGTTCAGATCTTCCTGTTTCCAAGTACAAGACTCCACTCACTATGCCACCTTGCTGTCTCAAAGCCCAGACTCCTTAGCTTGGCTTTCAAAGACCTCCACGACCCAGTCTCTATCTATTAATTTAACCAAACTCCACTCTGGTTAAATAATTAAGAGCCTCTTTAGTCAAATTTGTATGCATATTGTTCTCTGAAAATTGCTCTGCTGTTATAACCCTTGACCCTCACTACAGTACCTCCCTTTACCTTCTCTCTGCTTATTTAAATTCTCTCTCTTCTTTTAAGGTCCAGTTCGTGGTTCAGCTTCTCCATGAAGCATTCTGGAACTGTCCCAATCTTCCATGATTGCTCCTTCCTCTAAACTTTTGTAATATTTACCATTTTTACTACTCATTTACTGGTTAATACAGGGGAGCTTCTATTATTATTTTTTAAATGTCTGTGTTCAATTTCTCCAAATCAACAAAAGGCATTCAAGTCATCAAGCATTTGTTGTCTATTATATGTGAGGCATTATGCTTGGCACTAGGAATAAGAAAACACAAATGATAATGCTCCTGCCTTCAAGAGGCTCATATTTTGACCGAAACAGCATATAAACACAAAGGTCTACTGGTGAGGATGGTGTGGGTGTTTTGTATTGCCTATGTAGGTAATATGTTATTAGGGATAAAATTGGATTAGGTTTGGTATAAAGATGAGTGGCAGAAGAGAACCTGGCCACACTATCTCAGGACCAGTTTGGAGTTTGAGCCCAAGCCCCTGTTGGAATTCTGAGAATTCTTGGGGGTTGAAGTTTATATATGTACTTGGGTTCTGACTAGAGTGGCTTGCAGGGAGGCAAGAACAAATATCTCTTGCATCTGTCAACCTTGAAAAATACAGAACCACCAAAGTAATTACAAAGAACAAGTCTTTAATCAGGACAAGGAAGACACTGCTCTAAACAGTCTCCACACAGAGTCATGTGCAAAATACCACATACAGACAAGCTCTGGGACTCTGGGAATGTGGTCTCTAGGAAAATGTACCTTGTGAAGGGATTTTCCAGTGAATTGAAGAACTTGGGGTCCTGTACACCCTTTGGGAAATGAAGGAAAGGAAACACACACTGACCAGTTATAAGGAGGCTTGGGAAAGAGGCTGTAGCCCATGGCTGGGGTACCAGGGAGTGACCTGAGAGGCTTAGAATTCTATCATATAATACTATCTATATAGGCTGGGTATTTTAAAGTTTATTGTTCATTCTAAGACAAGAGTGAGTCTGGAGCTTCCCAAGTTCCCAAGGGACAAAGGCAAATTTGGAGGTTCCATAAAACTAGGTCAACACATCTATCTCCTCTTCTACTTTTCCAGGGGAGGCTTTCATTCCTTTCAGGAGGGGAAGCAGAAGGATGGGACCAAAGTTTGGTTACTCTGCTCTCTTCAGAGAGAGAGAGAGACTGTACTGGGATAGAATTAGATCTATCTGCTCCTTCAAATATTATTAGTGTAAAGATTAAATTTAACTCTCCCCTGATTGTGAAAATGAAATGAACTCCCCTGTCCATTTTTAGTTTTAATCACCAAAAGTATAAACATCCCACTTAATCATTAAGTGGGAGAGGTCTGTGACCCATGTGTGCAATAGTGGGTAACAAATCAGAATCAAAGTGATTGCCCTCTGGGCAGTCATATGCAAAGTTTCAACTGTGATTGGTCGATGTAAAATTAGGGGAAAGCACAGGAAATGATGCAAAAGAAAGTGTCTTTAAAAGGGAGTTACAACTTCCTGTGGGGACTTGAACTTCGATTTCTTCTGGAGTTCTGAGTTTGAGTTGGAGGCTGGTGAAGAATCTGCTGACTGGACCTGAGATCCTATACCTGGTGAGACTGTCCCATTGGACTGGCACGTGGTGAGTGAAAGAGCTGACTCCTTTCCTGGATTTTCTGAAGAGACTAGCCTCAGGAGAATCCTATCCTCTTGAGAGAGGCTCCCTGCACACCCAGGTCCTCAGCTCAAAGCCGAGGCTTCTTCCGCTAAGGACTAAACTCCCCTGCCTGGGTTGAGCCAGGGGTCGGAGCAAAATACTTAGTGCTTAGGCTAGATATCTTATCCTATCCTCTCTCTCATTTTCTTACTTTCACTCTTTCTATATTTTATAAATAAGTCTCTTTGGAATTTTATAAAATTCCTGTTGATCATATTTTAAATAATCTAGTCCAACCTTTTATAAAAAAAAAAACCAACAACCCTATTTCCCCCTTACATTAGTCAAGGGGAAGTAATTTTTAGGTTCAAACTATACTCCTTATCACTATTCATCACCAGAAGAGTACTTCAAGTTATATATTAAGATTTCATTCTCTTCCCATTAGATACCAGTTCCACAGAGAATACAAATAGGAAATATAGTAATTCATTCAAATTGAAAGTAAACCAGAAACCAGAGAAAGTATGCATAAAGGAATATAAATGTAAAAATTAAAATTAAAGTACAATAATTAAAATATTATATTTTAAGATTTATTAATGATCATTAGAAGTAAAGGAATAAAAAGGTAACAAAATAAAACCATGTGTCCATGGCTAATCTTCCTGTTCCTGTTCACTCCACCACAGTTGTAATAGGAAGCAAAGAGAGCAAGACCAGGAACTGCACCCAATATATCCCTGTCTGCAGGAAGTCAGTGGGATCCTGGGAAATGTAGTTCAAAGGCACAAGGTTTCCAATTACACATGTACTAGACAAGACACAGAGTAAATGAACTCTCTCACTGATAGTGAGATAATCCAACTCAACCAAGTGACAGAATATTTCCAATTTCAAGGGGAAATTTCCCAAAGTCTGTAGTATAGTAAGCTGGGGATAGGGACATAATTGAAGGGTCAGTTTCTCTATATGTTATTTTTTTCCCACTGTCTTTCTTTAGGGAAGTTAGAAAGGTTCATCTTTTCCCTTGAAACTGGTAGTCAGAAGACCAGGATCTCCCTTCTCTCACCAACATGGCCCCTCACACAGACCTGGAGCAATGAGTAATCATTCTCCACCAATAAAAAGAGTCCCAAACAATTGGCCTTTTGGAGCCAACAGTTCCATCCACATAAGTTTTGTACAAACTAAAAGCAAAGTTATTAATTGGAGAGGCAGTAACATCTGAGGATCAGGAGCAGCCTCAAAGAGAAAGTGGTATTTGAATTCAGCTTTTTAGGACAATAGAGATTCTAAAAGAGGCAGCTAGATGGCTCTATGAATAGATTGCTGGGTCTGGAGTCAGAAAGACCTTAGTTCAAATCGACACTTCCTAGCTATGTGACCCTGAGCAAGTCACTTAACCTTTGTTTACCTTAATCCATTATAAAAGGAAATGGCAAACCACTGCAGTATGTTTACCAAGAAAACCCCACAAACAATATGGTCTACAGGGTCATGAAGTCAGACATGACTGATCAATAACAACAAAGGCAGAGGTGAGAATTAAGTGCATTTCAAGCATGGGAGATACTTCTGCAAAGGCAATGGCCAGGAGAGTGAGTGTTATGATTGAGCAACAGCAGGGAGACAGTTTAGTTGGATCATAGCATTCAGGAAAATGGGGTGATATATGATCAAGATGAAAAGGTAAGTCGGAGCCTGGTTTTGAAGGGATTCTAGATGTCTAACAGAAGAGGTTTTATTTTTTTTAAACTCTTACCTTCCATCTTAGAATCAATACTATGTCTTGGTTCTAAGGTAGAAGAATGGGAAGGGCTAGGCAATGGGGGTTAAATGACTCTCCCAGAGTCACACAGCTAGGAAGTATAACCATCCATCTGCCCCTTCCATTTTTAATTAAATAAACAGAAGAATTTTTATTTGATTCTAGAAGTGCCTCAAAGACATTAAAATTTATTGAGCAGAGGGGGTGATGGACATAGTCAGACCTGGACTTCAAAGCCCTCATTTTGCAATGGGCCAAGAATGGAAGAGACAGGGGAAAGATGATAAATTTAGAGCAAGAAGAACTGTACTTAGCTGGCTGTTGCCATTGTCTAGGGGAGAGGCATTTAGGACCTGAGCTAGGGTAATGGTCATATGAGTGAAGAAAAGGGGATTGGTACAAAGGATATCCAGGAGGCAGAAACTACAAGACTTAGCAACTCAAGAATAAGGACTATGTCTGGTTGGCAATCGGTAAATATCTCTTTATTTATTTTTAAACCCTTACCTTCCATTGTAGGATTGGTTCTAAGGCATAACAGTAAGGGCTAGGAAATGGGGGTTGTGTCCAGAGTCACCCAGCCAGGAAGTGTCAAGAGTTCACATTTGAAGCCAGGACCACTTATCTCCAGACCCAGCTCTTGATCCACCAAGGCACCTAGCTGTCCCCTCAGTAGATATTTATTAATGATGATGTATTGCATACCTGCTTTAGGCAACAGCAGACTACTATAGAATATTAACAAAATGCAACTCATTCCCCGCATGATTACTTGCTATACTTCTGGGCATTTTAACAGTCTTTGGATTAAAATGAGAGTCTTGTGGTGTATCAGAAAGGGAATTCTATGTTGAGTCAGAAAACTGGTTCAGATTCTAGCTTGGCTATTTACTATTTTTGTAACCTTGGGTAAACACTCAAGCTTTGCTGGGCTTCCACGTCTCAGTCTAATGCAGTGAAGGTTGCTCTAGAATTTGAGTCAGAGGACCTATATCCAAATATTGGTTCTCTCACTTAATATCTGAGAGACCTTGGGAAAGAAACCAACCCTCCCTGGGGCCTCAGTGTCCCCATGAATTAAATGTAAAGTTTGGACTAGACAAAATCTAAGATCCCTTCTAGCAAATCTACAATCCTATGAAATGTAATAAAATGCAGAAATAAGTACAACCAGTTACCACTAGATGGAGTGAGTGATTTTCTAAGTCACTTGGAAGCCTTTTCATTTAAAAAATCATAAACTATGACCATTGCTTAGGCCTCAGATGGCTAAGGTATGTATGTAAGGCATGTCAGATGATGATATCTTGGGAGACTTATTGAGAGCTTGTTCATAATTTTGTAAAGAATATCTCCTGTCCACTCTGTCAGCCACCAGATAAAAACAGAAGTAAAGAAAACATGTAGGAGTTGTACAGAGTGAAATAAATTACCAGTGATTAAAAACAGTACTGTGGATGAGGGGTGAAATTTCATACATATTCAATTATAAATTAGCATAACAAACATCCACTTTTAATAAGAGTATAGTGAGTGTTTCTGGTTTTTGGATGGTGAGGCACCTAAAGGTCACTCTTTCTGGGGTACATGTGGACAACGGTAGCATTTCGTTTGACTGTTTTTATTGCTGTTGTTTAAATCTTTAAATTTCACTGGCATTTTAAAGATCAAACATGACAACTTTTTCTTTAACTCACTTTTGTTTTGAAAGGCCCTATATTTTACTTCCAGTGTGTAAACTGGCAGTTTGGTTTAGAGTGAAAAGAATTTAAAATAATTTAACTGAGAAAATCACTTTTTACTTAGGGCAAAATTGGCATCATTGCACCAGTCAGAAAGTGAAACCCTTCACCTTGTTTTTGGCAAACGTTGTCACTTTTCCATAGCTCCGGCAGAAATGTTAGAATTATTATAAATCAGCTCTGGAGCATGCTGTTATTTCATCTTCTGTAAAAAATTTCAATCATATTCTTAATGTTTCTGTTTCCAAGCCAACTGTTTAATGCTTAAGTCTTTCTTTGAGACTGCAGCTCAGACTATTCATTTATGCTAACAGAGGAGCTTGAACAATACTGTAAATTAAAGAAAATGTAATTTGGAGATTTGTCTTATAATTTACCATTTTGAAAAAGCACTCTCTGGAGAAATTAATAGCTTAAATATTACTGGAATAATGAGGATCAAGTTTGAGGAAAATATAGCTTGAAAGTCTATTACTGAAAATGATGGAAATAGGCATTTTTGCATTGCTATCTGAGCAAATATAATACCATACCATTTATCTCTAATTATCCCTAAGAAAAAGAACCAGAAACCCTGGAAAAAAAACAAAGAGTAAAGATTTAAATGGATCTGTTATTCTATTGCTTTCCCTCGCCTATTATTTCTGTTATTATAAATATTAACAAAAATCAGCAAATAGGAACAGAAAAGAAAAACAGAAGGCTGATATTCTTTGGGTCAAAAAGAGCCTACACTCAGTTCATATGAAATCTTGGGCCTATTATTTCAGTAAAACATCTTCACAGAATCCAAATGTTCATTTTCGAATCTATTCTTATCCAATGAAGTGTGTGATTTTTCTATTCATGTTAAAGAAAGCCAGACTGAGAATTTATCTAAATTCAGCTAATTACATTTGGTCAAGCATTGTCCTTGGCACAATTATTTGTCAGTCTTAAAAAATGTTTGTACTCTTAATCAGCTATGGCTTCAGGGTCCATTGGCTAGAAAATACTTCTTTTAATTACCTCGGGAGGCAGGGCTACAGCTAGGACCTTTATTTTGTGTGTCTAAATAAATGGATGGGTTTGTGCAACAGTTCTGTCCTATGGAGGTAAAACATGAACAAACAGATCGGAACATTTCAGAGAGATTAACTTGTATTTTAGTTTAGTTTTGTAAAGTTTACAGATGTTGTTTTTTTCCCCCTGAACTGGAGGTCGGTTCTGATAGTCAGCTGCATTGTATCCCTGATGGAACAGTCCTCATTTGGGCTGGGTGGTTTTTCCCACTACCACCCAATTAATTTTTAAATTATACCACAAGGAATTGACACATTCTCTTGATGCATTTATATCTCTGTGATCTGGAGCTTTGATGCCTCCCTAACCCCCTACTTGTGAGAAACAGCTCTCTCCTTTGTAAAACCAGGAGGATGAGAGAGAATAGAAACAGGCAGATTTTTACACCTCCTCTTGTCAGTCTAGATGATTCACTAAGCCTGGTAGGCTGCGTGCCCTGTATCAATACAATCACATAATCATTACCTGTAAGTTAAATCACTCCGTACACCCACTGGTAAAAATATGACAATAAAGCTATTCTTATGATTTTTTTTTGACTTTGAAGTAATTATAGATAGTTGAGAAACTAAAGTACCTTCATACATTACCTTTCTACTAGTGAAACTTTTTTGTCAGTCCTCCTCATCCCCTCCCAACCCCCAATATTGAAACTGAAAAAAGTCATGCTACAGAGAATCATTTATGGATTTCTGGAGTATTCAGCAGACATTTTAGACTAAATGAAGGAGTATGAAAATAGAAGATCATGGAAAATGCCAAGGATTTCATTGTCCCTAGCCTGCTGTCATAGATAATAGAAGCTCGATAAATAAATGCCAAATCAATGTTGGATTAATTCATTTCTTTTTAAAAGATATGAAAAATCCCATTGCTCCTAGAAATAAAACTTTGCTGGGAAGAGTAGGACACACATATCTTCTAGTCATAAATTCAAATATCAGTAAATGTCTTGAGAATGAAGGGAAATGCAGATTGATTTTCAGATTTTACAATTCTTAGAGCAGCTCTCTTCAGTTTAGCTTTGAAGAAAATCAATTTTGTTTACCTCAGTGTTGGATGTTGGAATAGAGAATGGATGAAGGAGCCATATAACCTCTTAGGGCATGGGTTTGAATCCAACACAGGTTGTCACAAAAAAGTTGTTACCATCTGACAACTGTCTTGTGAAATGAGCTGGTCTCAGGCCAGTGGACAGATGTCCATATCACAAAATACTCTAATTGGCAGTCTTAGCAGAGCAGCCAAGAATCAAATGGGCCTGGAATATGGACCTTTTTCTCACTCTCTGAAGGGGCAAACAGTGGTATACTCATCAAGAAAGCTTGGAATTGTTAGTGGCCATGCTATATATGTGTCTTTATGGACAAACAGAGGACTTTGTGTTTCAAAGCTGTCAGTTGAGTTCCTTTCAATAAAGAATGTGATTAAAAAAAAAAACAAAAAAAACAAACATCCAAATTCAAACAAGCAGGCATCCGTTTATTCCTGTGGCAAAATGCTACTGAACAAACATATACTTTTCCCCTTCATCACTTTTTTTATTGTACCTTGTGTTCATGGACGTGAATTTTCACGACTGTTCCCTGTCCTTCTAAAAACTAACATATATTGCAAAAATCGGCACGTGCAAAATTAAAGGATTATTTGAACTGAGTATATTTTGCCCATGACTGAAGAATATGGTTTGTTCAATTTGCTGCAACTTGTCTGTGAGGCCACACTAAAGTGAGGACCTGGAAAGACCAGACATACTCCTTGAGAGACTTTAAAATAAATGTTGGGCTAATAAAATATAGACTAAATTTAATAAATTTGGGCTAATAAAATATGGACTAAATTTAATAAATTTGGGCTAATAAAATATGGACTAAATTTAATAAATTTGGGCTAATAAAATATGGACTAAATTTTTTGGTACTTCCATTCCATGTATCTAGAGCCAACTTTTATTCAGATTAGATGACTACTTGGGGAGTAGGTGACAGCTTCAGTGATGTGACTTTGGAGGCACAGAAAAGGACTAATGACCCAAATACCTCCTTGATCTAGCTATCTGCTGGCTAATGTCTAAAATTCTACTGTTTAGAGCTTTACTTCATCCCCTCCCCACCTCCCACCCCCAGCCTCTCTGTAACTGTTTTGATATGTTAAAGTATGCATACCACTGGGAAGGGTAATGTTTTAAAATCTTAGCAGACCATACATTTTAGTATGAAATGGTTTCATATTTTAAGGGTTTTTGCCTGAGGGAAGATGGAAAAAAGGAAAATCTTGGGGAAGGGGGTAGAAGTATGGTTCTTTTTTGTGTTGTTGTTCAGAATTTATTAATTTATTTGTTTGCTGGTGACTGTAGAATTCTTCCCCATCACCACCCCTACTTCTCCTCCCCCCCCTCCCTCCTGCACTGGAGAAAACATCATTTGATTTTATTTGATGTATTTGATGTATTATTTGATGATAAAAAAAAACCCAACAAAACTATAAACTATGCCTTTCATTTTCTATTTATCAGTTCTTTCTCTGGAATTGGATTTTCACCTTAGCATTAATTCTGTAGCTGTATATAGAATGCTCTGTTGGTTCTACTTGTTTCACTTTTCATAATTTCATGTAGATCTTTCCATAGTTTTAAAAAAAATTAACCTGTTCCATCATTTCTCATAGCGTAGTAGTTTTCCTTCAGAATCCTTTGCCACAACTTGTTTGATCATTCTTTAATTAATGGGAATCTTCTCAATTTCCAGTTCTTTGTCACCACCAAGAGAGCTGATATATATATGCATATATATATGTATATATATATGTATATATATATTTTTTAGAACATATAGGTTCTTTTCCTATTTCTCTGATCATCCTGGGAAACAGACCCACTAGTGGTATTTCTGGGTCCAAGGGTATACTCTCGAGGCATAAATTAGGCACTAAGATGAACTTTGCTTTCTTTACAGTTTTGTGCTAGGTACTTTGTCAGTGCTATAATTCCATTAATATATATCCTTGAATCAAAACACAATGTAGTTTGACCTCTTTTAAGGAACAGTTTTAAATACTTCAAAATAGGTTTGTGCTGGTTATTCATTTAATCTTATGCTTATTCCCTTATTCTGTGTCTATTGGCCTGGAATAAAAACTAAATTAGGCCCTTTGACCCAATAATCCCACTAGAATATACAGGAAGAAAGTCAAAGACAGAAGCAAAGATCTTATATCTACCAAATAATTTCTAACAGGATGCTTTGTAGTAACAAGGAATTAGAACCAAAGTGGATACCCATCAACTGGGGACAGGTTAAGAATATACTGTAATATGTGAATTTTATAATAGGATATTTTGCATAAAGAAATGAATGTGAGGAATTCAGAAACGTGAGATCTGGATGACCTGATTCAGAATGACATGAGGAGGATCAAAAGAACATTATATACAGTGAAATGGTGGGGGAGGGGAATCAATAAAAAGAAAGCCAAGCTTGGAATCAGTGCTGGTTCTGAAAGTGAGGCATACTTCATTTTTTGCTTGGAAATGAAGGACTACAAGGGCAGGATTAGGTTGTTATATGCCAGGGTTATTGTATCCAGAATTTTTGACTAAATTATTTTTCTTGGTTTTAAGAGAGTTCTATAATGAGGGGGAGGAAGTTTTCCCCCCACCTTCCTCAATTCTGAAATAATTGTGATATAATATCTATCAGAAGGCATTTTTAAAAACCTTTTTTTAAAAACATATTTAAGAAATGGATTCAACTACAACCACGTGCATCAGGTACCGTTTTCTGTAGATTTCTACTGGCATGGTAGTATGGCTAAAATCAGAATTTCAAAACAGGAAGCTTCTTTGGTCATATTCCTCTTGAAATTGAAGCCCCATGAAATTAAGTACTAGCCTTATTTCATAGTATTAGCTGAACATCAGTTAGGACTTGTGTTATACTTTCTATATTCATTCCTTTGCCTGTTCTCAGGATGAGAGACTGTAGGGGAATAGACAATTGAACTGTGCCTTTCTTAGAACTCCTGGGTTTGGAATAATCCATGCTCTGCATGGGTTTTGGAGAAACAGGGGGCACGGAGTCATAAGATACATATTTAATTGCTCAAACATCAAGTGGAGAATCTGTAATCTTAAGAACTCAGAAGTTTTTCCCAACAGTGCAATTCTCTCCACAACCCATCCATGCCTGCTTATTCTGTGTGACTCTCATCCATATCTTCCCTTAAGTGTAACACAGAGATTCCATTCACCAAGCTGGATGCCTTTCTCACTTACTCTCAACTTTGTGAGGGTACCCATGGAACTCTCTAGCTATTCATCTCTTATCCCTTACTCATCGTGCATGAATAACTCTTCTCTTTCTGCCATACTATTGATGGCATCCTTAATTATTCTTCTTTGGAATTCCTCCTTGATTACATATGACAGTCTGCTTAGATCCTCCATATGCCTTCCCATTACTTTTATGTGATACTTCAGAGGCAGTAGTGTTCCATGGCTTGTTGACATGTCCTTTATTGTTATGAGTGACCTGAGGTCAGTAAAAACACTTTGCAATTTCCCAAAGGCAATCCAAGTTACATCCTTTTCAACTCTGGGTCTTACTGTTCATCTATACTGTCTATATATCCATTTAGATGCATGTTGAAATCTGGGCAAAATATATTATTCATCCATTTAGTCTTTCTTGTATGAATGGACAATTCCTCAAGTGAAAATAAAGATCTATGAGAAATATCTGAAAGGTATTGGGACTTGATGCAATAAAAATAAATGGCATCTGCAAATAAGGAATATCTATGCAAAAGGGAATCAATCCCTCCCTGACCTGGCTTTCTTTGAGTTTCAAATAAAATATCATCTTCTACTGGAAGCCTTCCTTAATCCTCCTTTATTCTAGTACTTTCTGTGAATTATTTATCCTATATGTAGTTTGCTTTGTATACATTTATATGTGCGTGTATATATTTGCATGTTGTCTCTCATGTTAAATTATAAACTCCTTGAAGGCCAGGACTGTCTTTTGTCTTTTTTGTATGTTCACCCTTAGCATAGTGCCTGGCACATAGTAAGTATATTAAATATTGATTGATTGATTGATTGATTGACCTGAACTCTGTGCTAGATTTTTTCTGTTAAAGTGGCAGACACTTGTAGAATATACATCTCCCTGTTTTATGTCTAACCTGATATTTATATCAGGGTGTTATTGAACAGTATCATTTTTCTTACTACACATCTTCTAGGAAATTTTGGTTCATCTTAATAAATGTGTGGTAGATCCCTGGAGAGCCTATAAAGTGGAATTTTGCTCTATCAATTTGATTTTGGTATCCAACAAACAATAAGTATACTGTGACTTTTTTATTCTCTGCATCTTTGAGTCAATAGAGGGATGTGGTAAAGATGTGGTCCATTGCTGAATAGTATTTGTCTTCTTATTTCCTATAAATACCTTCATCAAAGATGCTCTCAGATAATATTAAATGTTTTGTATAGATGGAAGAGTAAATATATAGTTTAGTAGTTAATTTTTTGGTTTGTTAAAAAAAGCAATATATTCCAAAATATTACAAAATTCCACACATGCCTTTGGGATTATCCCTTGTAAATTAGTCCTTCAATAGTCTTAGAACTGTATCATCTCTAATGGATTTCCTTTATATATACTTAATCCAATCCAGTTGCTTTTTCTCTTTGCTTTAGTACCATTTCATTGATGTTTTATTATATATCGAATTAGATATTTTATTATATTGTGTTTTATTGTCTTTATTGATTCTATAGCAAAAGCAAACAACTATATAAATTAAGCAAGCATATTTGTACCTTCCTATGAGAAGTCAAATCCATTATACCAGATCATATAACTCCATCCCCATAGAGGAGGTAGCATTTCTGGAAAGATGGGTACTCAGGGTTAATTCTCATTAGGTAAATATACATTCTTAATCTTGGGTTCCTGAAATTTTTTAAAAAATATGTTTTGATAAATGTATTTCAATATGATTGATTTCCTTTGTAATCATATGTATTTTATTTTATGCATTAAATATATTATTCTGAGAAGGGACTCATGAACTTCACCAGATTGCTAAAGGAATCTGTGAACCAAAAAAGATAGCTCCTGGAAGAATGATGAGATGGTAAGGCCACTCTGAGAAAGGTGGAGCTGGGGTATAAGTCATCCATTCTTTGAAAACCAAAGAAGCTGGCACTTTGACTTGCTGGGGGTGAAGTAACAGAACAATTAGGATTAATGTAGTACTCTAAACCCCTAAGCTTTCCTATTGAAGTAGGATCAGGTTGGTGACTAACACTGCCACCTAGTGGTTAAATCAACAACTTTTATTGGTAGTATTAATTTAAAATACACCATTTGTATCTTTTGTTTCTATATCGTCTTCATTTCTGGATGTTCTTCCCATAACCCACTGAACTATTCCTTGGAACAAATAATTTTAAAAAGATTGAAAAAGGAGAAAATCACTTAAATAAAAACAAACCAACACTTTAACTGAGTTCAACAGGATATATATATATATATATATATATATATATATATATATATATACACATACATATGTATATACATTTTACACTCATCTTCTCCTCCTCACTTCTGCAAGAAAGGAAGGGAAGAACTTTTTCTCAATTCTTTCCTAGGGCTTCCAGATTCTTGACCATTTTAATTACATAGAATCCACTTTCATTTGTTTGTTCTTTACATTTACACTGTTGTAGTTATCATGCATATTGTTTTCCTAGTTCTGCTTATTTCACTTTTCATTACTTTATATGAGCCTTCCCAGGTGTTCTTGTATTTTTCATCTTCATTGTTCTTTACATCACAATAATATTTTATTACATTTATGTACCTAAATTTGTTTATTCATAATAGGTGAGCATCTATTTTGGTTCAAGTTTTTTGCTACAATAAAAAAAAAGTTTTGCTATGAATATATGGAACTTTCTTGAATTAAAGCCATCTTTTCCCAACCAGTTTGTACACATATTTATACCCATAAGTAGAACAAAAATTTTGATTATTTTGAATGAATTCATAATTGGCGAACTTAGTCAAAATGATTAAACCAGTTATATGTATAAAAAACTGATGTACATTAGCTTTCATAGGCATAGTAAATTATTTGCCTCACCATTTGTATTTGGTGTATGTTCTTTAGCTCAAGAGAGCTGTTCTGCAAATGTAAACTATTATAAAAGAAATTGAGAAATGACAGTGGGACCGAAAACTTTAGGCTAAGAATTTTAACAGAGTAACAAATGACAGGGATGGGAAGAAGTGGAGGATAAAGGGTGAAAGAGGGATTGGGACGATGAGGCTAGTAGTCTGAAAGAAGTATGTGAGAAAGATACTAAAGAGGATATCAAAGTCACTTGTTGGTTTGGGTAGCTATGTGTTGCTTTGAGAACAGTATAAACAGAGGTTTTACCTTGTAACTAAATAAGAAAGGACTATTTTTTCCCTTTTAGAACCAGGGATTGAGAGTTGTCTGTTTGACTTTGGGGTGGAGCAGAAAAGATAGTCCCATCAAACTGGATTCTGTAACTACTCTGTGTATTTATAGTTTGCCTCTCTGAATAGTTTTTTTCTCTGAGATTTCCCCCCATTATTGACAAGTAGTGTAGTCACTCTAAATGGTTGACTGAGAGGTGAAATATGTTTATAAAATAGAACAGCCTCAGAAGAATGCTCACTCTAGTATCAAAATTCAAGTCCCATTGGAAAACAACCTTTTGTCTTTTGGCTGATAATGAACAAAGCCAATGATAAGTATAGGAAGCCTTTTTTCAGGAAGTGTGATTTCAAGAGACAGAAGACATGGTGAAGGAAGTGGGATGAGAGATTAAGTGAGAGTGTTGATTTGTTTTTATTTAAGTGATTTTTCTCCTTTTTCAATATTTTAAAAATTATTTGTTCCAAGAGGATCGTTTAGTGGGTTATGAGAAGAACATTCAGAAATGAGACAAGTTAGAGTGAAGCTAAGGATGAGTTTTTCACTTAGATGAATAATCTCCTGCATTACTTTTATGTGGTGCAACAGAAATTACCTGAAACTATAAAAATGACAGTTCCACATTAGGATGAATATTTGAAAACCTTTTTCCAGGGTCAATTCTATATGGCCTTCAATTTTTGTATGTGGGTGGTGGTCTGTGCTGTAGATAAAAATGATAGAAACTTTAGCTGATTTTGCTAAAATTGTCAATATGACCCAAGACAAAATGAAATGTTTCTTGTAGAAAGATTAAGATGAATAACTCACTGAAGAGAAGTGTAATCACTTTACTCCAGTAAAGAGTGGGGAAATGAACCCCTCTAAAATTACTCATAACTAATTATTTGAATGAGGCATTCTTTAGATGAAAGAAGGAAAAATTATGTGTATAAATATATCATACATATATATCATACATAATTAGAAGCATGTTAATAGCTTGCATTTATATAGCACTTTTTAAAATTTACAAAGCATGTTACATTTATATTATATATAGATATAGATATCTACTATCTCATTTGATCTTCATCACAATCTGGTACAGTAGGTGCCAATATCTTTATTTACAGATAAGGGAATTGAGGCTGAGAGAGCATAATAAAGGGTAGTCCAGATGGAAAGTGTTGTTCCACAGACATAATTTTAATAAAGTTTATTGCTAATCACAAGAGAAAGTAGAGAACAGTTGCCAGCAGGGAAATGAGGACTGCAACATTTGAGTGTGGCTGGAACCAGATTAAAATGTAATTGGGAAATATTTAAGAAAATAAAGAAAAATATGATAAAATGTTGGTAACATTATGTTTGAAACTAAACCAATATGCAGCCTGTAGAGATTCCTATATGTGGATTAGTGGCCCCAGTTTGTATTTGCATTTGCTACCACTGGTCTATAGTGAGGGTATTTTCTAAATTACTTAGTAAGGATGAAGGAATGAGGAGCAGAGAAGTAAAGTAGGAGACTTAATCGTTATGGTACCATTCTAGCAAAAGGCTGAGAGGGGTCAATGCCCAGGGCCCGAGTTTATGAGCTCTGATATACCTGCATAATGGAGGATTGGAGCCATATCAATCAAAGCAGTTTTCACTGTCTGAGGGAGGGAAAAAGTGACTTGCCCAGATTCACACAACTGGTAGTAAGCATCTGGGCAAGTTTTAATTATTTGAGTGTTCTTTAAGTATAACACTCTATCCATTTTACTAGGTAGTTATCCAAACACATGGAAATAATTTGGTCACAGTCACACATACACACACATCTACTTGACTAATTTTTTTAAAAAACTGAATTTTTTGAAAGAATTTGTCTACATGTGAAATAACCTTTGAATGGTATCACACTGGGTTGTGACCACCATGGAAGCAAGCATGCACAAAATGAGAACTGATCCAGGTGATGATGAGGCAGAGGTCAGGTAAGAAATGGAGATCAAGACTACATGAAAGCCAGGAATGGGAGGTAGGTACCTAGAGTTGGGATGTCCTGGGTTCAAATATGACTACAGATATTTCCTAGTAGTGTGACCCTGAGCCAGTTACTTAATCCTCATTTGCCTAATCCTTGCTTTTCTGTTTTAGAGTTATTAATAAGAGAAATAAAGGGTTTAAAAAATACCAGAGATGGTCTGTCCAAAGTAACAACTATAGAACATTTACAGAATATAAAGGGGCAGAGCAAGTGAGTAGTTAAATGACTACAAAATAGTCAGTGATCATGAAATCCATAGAAACTGAGAGGAGAGGGGGATAAAGTTTCTCTTAGATTTTTAAGTCAAGCTCAAGTCTTAGCTCTTTCAGTTGGACTAAATGATCTTGAAGGTCCTTCCAAATTCATATTTCTAACCACAATTTGTGGGTGACATTGGGCCAGTCCCTTAACTTCTTTGCGACTTATTGTGATTAAAATTCTCTCAAGACTGTAGTATCATAACAGTATAATTGTTTATTAAATAATAAAGAGTGAGCCAAAGAAAGAAAATACACCAGCCACATGTGGCCAGGTACTTCTTCTGACAAGTCTGCTGGGCTAGTCCTAAGTCAGATTGTGCACCTACTCGGTCTAGTATTCCAAGGAAAGAGAGACCTACTTCCTCCCCCCTCTCTAGTTTAGGCTCTTTGTGATGTCCCTTTCCCAAGCCTCTTTGATGGGAAGACTCCATACTCAGTCTGGAAAAGAGGAAGGTCTTCTGGATGCCAGGAGTTACTACCACATGATTTTAGAATCCCACTCTTTTCCACCTGACTCAACCTAGCTCATTTAATCGTTTTACCATTCAGGAGGCTTGTTTACAGACAAATATGGAACTTAGTTCCACTTTGCTTTAGTAAGCAAGTTTATAGCTTCAATCTTAAAATCAAACCTTTTCCTCCTTTAAAATCCAAAGATTGTGTTGGGATGTCAAAAAGAGGTACAGATTGATATTAACTTTCACTGACTCATATATGTTATCTGTAAAATGAGGACAAAAAATTATTGCAGTAACAACCTTACAAGGTCATTTTGAGAATAAAATGAAAAAATGGTCCCAAAAGTCTTAGGTCAGTTTAAAGCTATTAAAATTGTGTATAATATATGATATATTACTATATGCAATATATTCAATATTATTATTATTAATGGCACAATAAAATAAATGATATTTATTATGATCATATAATTTTTATTTATTATGCCATGATGTCGTTAGTATATAATACATAATATCATAAATACCACAGCATAATGATAATGATATAACATGGTAATAAAACTACCACATTATTATAATTCTATGATAATATTATAATTATAACTATAATAAAACATCATTCTTATATTATTTTACCATCATTATTATAACATTATTATTGATAACAATATATATATATAATAGTATAATATTGCATATACCTATTATCAAAATATAATATGAGATGTTATATATAATAACATTTAATATGGTAGCATTATTATTTATTATAATAATCAATAATATATTATGTATAAATTATTATATATTATATATAACACTATATAAATTAAAACACATTATATAACATAACATATAATAAATTAACATAAAATACTATGTGATATATTAATGCAATATACTATATTAAGGAATAGATTTTTATAAACTATTAAAGCTTGAAACTGTGCTAAGGCTTTTGGAATATTATGTTAAAAATTATAATTTGTGAAGCATTAGCCTCATGTTTTTTATTTAGATTAGATAAAAATGACTTTTGTTCACTAATAAATTCAATGTATTCCAAGTCAATAGTAGGGAAAGAAAGATGACTTCTGTGTATCATTAATATTTGTAAGAGCAGTTATAAAAATAAATGGGAATATGGGTTCCTAGCTTGAAAACACCAAATGGGAATAAATATCAGCTTTTCATTACATCTTTTCATTAAAGTCCAAGTTCAACAGGCTTTTTCTCTCTTAATTCAATGAGATAAACCAGTTGAGGCATTTAATTTGTAATTTCACAGAATGCTAGTCTCATTCTTCTCATTGGAACTTGAGGTCTGGAGAGATAAAATAATTTGCCGAAGTTGGTCCAATTGGTTAGTGGCAATATGAGTACTTAAACTTGCATAGGTGGTAAATGTATACTAAATATGAAAATACTAAAAAAAATCTGATTGTCTTTTATTTAACAATTTTTCCCATATGAAAGTGGGAAAATGAAAATGCATCTTAGTGATATCAAAATGCCCAATTGGGCCAATGGATGCCATTATCATTGTATAATGGAAAACAAAAACAAAATAAATGTGTAAAAAAATTCTGTTCTTAAAACATTTACTAAATGCCTACTATGTGCCAATCCCTGTGCTAAATGCTGGAGATATAAAAAGAATCAAAAGATAGTCTAGGCCCTCAAGGACTTAAAATCTAATGGAGGAGAAAACAAGCAAACAAATACATACAAAGCAAGTTATATTTAGGATGTTGTTTTGTTGTTTCAGTAGTGTCCAACATTTCATGACCTTATTTGAGGTTTTCTTGGCAGAGATACTGGAGTGGTTTGCCATTCCTTTCTCTAGCTCATTTTACAAATAAGGAAACTGAGGTCAATAGGGTTAAGTAACTTGCTCAGGGATACAGTTTGTAAGTGGCTGGATTTAAACCCAATCTTCCTGACTCCAGGCATAACCATATACAAAATAAATGGGAAATAAAAAAAGGAAAGTACTGAAATTAAGAGGGGTTGGGAAGGGTTTTTGAAAAAGGTGGTATTTTAATTGGGACTTAAAGGAAGCCAGGGAGGTCAATAGTCAAGATTGGAGAAAGGGCAGCTTACCAGACATAGAGGACAGTTGTAGAAAATGCCTGGAATCTAGAAAGTATAGGAATAGAAGGGCTTTTCCTAAAAATAATAGTATATATCTAAAACCATCAGCAAGCATCATCTGCAATGGGGATAAACTAGAAGCCTTCCCAATAAAATCAGGAATGAAACAAGGATGAGCATTATCACCTCTATTATTTAACATTTTACCAGAAATACTAGCAGTAGTAATTAGAGAAGAAAAAGAAATTGAAGGTATTAAAATTGGCAATGAGTAGACTAAGCTATCACTCTTTGCGGATGATATGATGGTTTTCATAAAGAATCCTAGAGAATCAACCAAAAAGCTAGTTGAAACAATCAACAATTTTAGCCAAGTTGCAGGATACAAAATAAACCCACATAAATCATCAGCATTTTTATATATCTCCAACCCATTTCTGCAGCAAGAATTAAAAAAGAGAAATTCCATTTTAAATCACCCTAGACAATATGAAATACTTAGGAATGTATCTGCCAAGACAAACCCAGGAACTATATGAACACAACTACAAAACACTCTCCACACAATTAAAACTAGATCTAAACAATTGGAAAAACACTGATTGCTCATGGGTGGGACGAACTAACATAATAAAAATGACAATCCTACCCGAATTAATTTACTTATTTAGTGCCATACCCATTGAACTACCAAAAAACTTTTTTACTGAATTAGAAAAAAACATAAGAAAGTTCATTTGGAAGAGCAAAAGATCAAGGATATCCAGGGAAATCATGAAAAAAAAATGCAAAGGAAGGAGGACTTACAGTCCCAGATCTCAAACTATACTACAAAGCAGTAGTTATCAAAACAATTTGGTATTGGCTAAGAGACAGAAAGGAGTATCAGTGGAATAGACTTGGGGAAAATGACCTCAGCAAGACAGTCCAAAGATCCCAGTCTGTGGGACCAAAACCCACTATTTGATAAAAACTGCTGGGAAAATTGGAAGACAGTATGGGAGAGATTAGGTTTAGATCAACATCTAAGATCCTACACCAAGATAAATTCCAGATGGGTGAATGACCTGAATACAAAGAAGGAAACTATAAAAAAATTAGCTGAATATAGAATAGTATACTTGTTAGATCTTTGGGAAAAGAAAGATTTTAAAACCAGAGAGCTAGAAAAAATCACAAAATGTAAAATCCATAATTTTGATTACATCAAATTAAAACATTTTTGTACAAACAAAACTAATGCATCCAAAATTATAAGGGAAGCAACAAATTGGGAAACAATCTTCATAACAAAAACCTTTGACAAAGGTCTAATTACTCAAATTTATAAAGAGCTAAACCAATTGTACAAAAAAGCAAGCCATTCTCCAATTGATAAATGGGCAAGGGACATGAATAGGCAATTTTCAGATAAAGAAATCAAAACTATTAATAAGCACATGAAAAAGTGTTCTAAATCTCTTATAATCAAAGAAATGCAAATCAAAACAACTCTGAGGTATCACCTCACACCTAGCAGATTGGCTAACATGACAGAAAAGGAAAGTAATGAATGCTGGAGGGGATGTGGCAAAGTTGGGACATTAATTCATTGCTGGTGGAGTTGTGAATTGATCCAACCATTCTGGAGGGCAATTTGGAACTATGCCCAAAGGGCGCTAAAAGACTGTCTGCCCTTTGATCCAGCCATAGCACTGCTGGGTTTGTACCCCAAAGAGATAATAAGGAAAAAGAGGTGTACAAAAATATTCATAGCTGCACTCTTTGTGGTGGCAAAAAATTGGGAAATGAGGTGATGCCCTTCCATTGGGGAATGGCTGAACAAATTGTGGTATCTGTTGGTGATGGAATACTATTGTGTTCAAAGGAATAATAAAGTGGAAGAATTCTATGTGAACTGGAACGACCTCCAGGAATTGATGCAGTGAGAGGAGCAGAAACAGGAAAACATTGTACACTGAGACTGATACACTGTGGTACAATCAAATGTAATGGACTTCTCTATTAGTGGCAATGCAATGACTCCGAACAACCTCGAGGAATCTACTAGAAAAACCACTATCCACATCCAGAGGAAACACTGTGGTAGTAAAAACACCGAAGAAAAACAACTGCTTGAATACATGGGTCCAAGGGATATGGTTGGGGATGTAGACTCTAAATGAACACCCTAGTGCAAACAACAACATGGAAATAGTTTCTGATCAAGGACAAGAATAATACCCAATGAAATTATGTGTTGGCTGTGGGAAGGGTGGGTGGAGGGGAGGGAGGGAAACAATGTGATTATTGTAACCAAGGAATAATGTTCTAAATTGACTAAATAAATTAATTCAAATGAAAAAAAAAGAAAATGCCTGGAATGAGAAATAGAGTGCTATATTTGTGGAATAATTAAAAGGACAGTGTCACTGGACTGAAAAGTTCCTTTTTGACAGTAGAAATAAGTCTGGAAAAGGAGGGGGCTAGGTTAGATCATTTTGTATTTGTTCTTGGAGACAATAGGAATCCACTGGAATTTGGGGGCATGACATGATTAGACCTGCATATTAGGAAAATCACTTTAGTGACTAAAAGGAGAATGAATTGCAGTGGATGAACTCTGAGAAGTTCCTGTTAGCTCCCCCCCTCCCCTTGAATTTATTACTTTTATATTGGTTGTAGCAAGTACAGCCATTGCATGTTTGTTTTTGTTGAAGATAAATTGGCATTTTGATTGAATCATGAGAATGGAGATCCAGAGAACAAATATTCCACTGAGGACAGGGAAATAGGTTGTAGCAGTCCACCCTTAGCTATGGGCAAGGGAAACTGTTGGTATGTACAGATTGCCTTAGAAGAGAGCATGCTCAGTCTTGAACATGCTCAGTATTGCACATGTCTGGGAAGGCCTCTGACCCTTGACCCCCGCTTCCCCCAGGTTAGGTGGGAACACAGGTTTCTTTGTGCTCACCTGGTTAAGAGAAACCACATCTATACCTTGTCATTAACCAATGAGGATCATTCCTATGTACTGTGTATATTTGCATATCAAAGGGTATATTTAGCCCAGCAAGCTCTGCCTCTAGCTCTCTCTCTCTCTCTTTCAGGAGCTGATGTCTGGCCTGGCAGACATCTTCTCTATCTCTCTTCTCTATCTTCTTTCTTCTCTATCTTCTATCTTCTCTATCTCTCTTTCATCTCTCCGACCTGTGTGGTAATAAATGTGGATCTCTGGACTGGTAAAAGCCTTCGAAGTGGTCCTTTGATCAAAGCTTGGCTGTGGCTTATGGAAAATTAATAAAGACTCATTCCTGCCACCTCATATCTCTAATTTGACTCCGTCATCCCTCTCGTGGTATTTAAAACTTCTATCCTGTCTCTATCTTCCTACCTTAAAGCTTCTCTCCCCTCTGAGGAAGCTTTATAGGTGTACCAGGTTGGGTAGCCAAAGATGAAGCAAAGTCCCCTTGGATTACATGAACAAAGATCATTTTTAAAAAGCATCTAGATAAGAGGAATCATGATTAACAACAGTATTTAGAAATTTCATGGGTAGATTTTAATAGATAATTAAATATGCAAAAAACTAGCAGGATGATGCCACATTGTTTTATTTTGGGAAGCTGAGATTGTAGTGCTGTAGAACTTAACGTGAAAAAAAAATTGGATCTTAGGAATGATGAAAAATCCAAAATTATTACCTGAAAAACACACATACACATGCTAGCTTGAAGAAAAATTTTGAATTTGTCTATGTTAGTTTAAAATTAAAAAAATTTTCATGATTTTTACTTCATCATCATGTCTCACTACTTCCTTTGGCCAAAGGAACCCTCTTTTTAAGGAAAGAAGCACAATTAAGAAAAACAAACTGATAAACTGATCATGTTTGACCATATAAGTCCAACATTTCTATACCTAAAGGATTAAGGCATGTGTCCTGTGGTGTCAGGAGATGTCCTGACATTAATCTGAATTCTGATGCCTTTTTTTGTTATTGCCTGCACTTCATATTAATGTTCCTGAGTTTTATTTCTCAATTTCTCTCTTTTTGGGGTCATTTCTTGTGGCTTAATAATATAGGCATACTGTGGAGTTATTGTGAATTCAGTTCCAGACTACTACAATAAGATGAGTATCAAAATAAAACAAGACACATGGATTTTTTTATTTCCCAGTGCATGTAAAAGCTATATTTACACTATTAAGTTTGCAACAGTATTATGTCTAAAAAGACAATGTACATACCTTAATTAAATTATATTTATTACATAAATATAACATATTATATTTAAAGTAAATACTTCATTAATGCAAAATAAAACAACCCTCAGGTACCACTGCACACCTATCACATTGGCTAATAGGAGAGAAAAGGAAAATAATAAATGCTGTTGGGGATGTGGCAATATTGGGACACTAATGCACTGCTGTTGAAGTTGTGAGCTGATATAACCATTTTGGGGAGCAATTTGGAACTATGCCCAAAGAGCTTAAAAATTGTGCCTTTCCTTTGACCCAGCAATACTAGGTCTATATCCCAAAGCAATTTAGAAAAGGGGGAAAGACCCTGCTTGTGAAGCTTTTTGGGGGGATGGCAAAGAATTGGAAACTAAGGGGAGGTCCATCAATTGGGGGACAGCTGAACAAGTTGTGGTATATGACTGTAATGGAATACTACTGTGGTATAAGAAATGATGAGAAGGATGATTTAAGAAAGACCTACATGAACTAATGCAAAGTGATATGAACAAAACCAGGAGAACATTGTACACATTAAAAGCAATATTATGCAATAGATATTTATAATGACTTAGCTGTATATTGATCCAAGAAAATCCTCAAGGATTCATGATGAAAAATTCAATCCACCTCCAAAGAAAGAACTGATAGAGTCTGAATGCAGACTAGGACATACTATATTTCACTTTATTTTCTTATCTTCCTTCTGCTTGTTAGTTCTGCTTTCACAAAAGCACTAATATGGAAAGATGTGTAAAATCTGTTATCAGTTTGCTTGCATTCTCAGGAAGAGAGAAGGGGAGGGAGGGAGAGAGGGCTAGAATTTGGCTCAAACTTAAATAAAATAATGGTTAAATTGTTTTTTCATGTAATTAAACTAAAAATAAAATATTAGTAAATTTAAAAAAATGCTTTATTGCTTAAAATTACCAACTATCATCTGAGTTTTCAGCAAGTTAAGCCTTTTGCTGGTGGAGGATCTTTCCTCAATATTGATGGTTGCTATTTCATTAGAATGGTAGTTGCTGAAGGTTGGGGTTACCGTGACAATTTCTTGAAACAGGACAATGAAGTTTGCTTCATTGATTGACTTCCTTTCATTTGAACACTTAGAGGCCATTGTGGGGTTATTAAATGACCTCATTTCATTATTGTGTCTCAGGGAGTAGGGAGGTCTGGAGAGAGGGAGAGAAATGGGGGAACAGTACCATGGAGCAGTCAGAATACAAGCAATATTTAGTAAGTATGCAGTCATATGGGCACAGTTCATAGTGCCCACAATTACAGTAGTAACACCAAAGATCACAGATCACATTAAGACATATACTAATAATGAAAAAGTTAGAAATATTGTTAGAATTACAAAGGTGTGATACAGAAATACAATGTGAGCACATGCTATCGGAACAATGGTGCTGATAGACTTGCCTGATTCAGAGTTGCCACAAACCTTCAATTAAAAAAAATGCAATATCTACAAAGTACAATAAAGTGTAAGAAAATGAGGCTTGTCTGTATTCCATTATATTTACATGCCATAATTTGTTCAGCCTTTCCATAATTTATTAGCATTCACTTTGTTTTCAATTTGTTTGCTATCACAAAAGTGCTGCTATTAATATTTTGGTATATATGGGAACTTCTTTGACTCATTCTTGTTAAAAATGCTCATTCAGTTACTTTCTTGAATAAGGTCTTACAGTCCTTGATAAATTATTCTATCACTATTAGGAGTTTTATCATAATTAACAGTTGAAACTCATTCTTCCAAAATACCCCATGGTGTATTAATGAGGAGTCTTAATGATAAGATTTCCATTTTTAAAAGAGATTAGAGAATTGAGAAAAGAAAGCATTTTCAAAAGAAATGTATCCCTTGAAAATTTCATTGTGAATCAGAACTTAGCCTGGGTCTAACAATTGTGCATATTTATCTCCACACATTTGGCAAGATGTGTTGATTTAAAGTAGCTCTTTGACTTATGAAAGAAGTCTCCACAGTCACCCTAGTCTGAAGGCTTCATTTCCATTGTCTACACACCTGTTCATGTATCCCATCCTTAAAAGGGGAAGCAAAACAAAAATCTTGTTATCTCCTTATGCTATCTCTCCATATCTCATCTCTCTTTTATTGTCTAACCTGTAGAGTAGGGTCCACTTGGTGCCTTCATTAACTTACTTGTTACCTTATTGAGTGCAAGCTGACTTCCATCTCTGCCACTCTACTGCAACTACTCTTTCTGAGGCTAATCAGCAATGAACATGAATGGCACAATTGTTAAAGGCTATAAGAATTCACTGTTCTGAACCCTTATTCTTTAGGAATTGCAAAAAATCCAACCCCATCCTTTGATTGAAGTAAGAACAAGCCCTGGGGCTTATCTGTAAAAAGGGAAACGTGCACTCTGGGAGGATGCCAGAAGCCTCCTGGCTCCCTGACACTCAGAAGATGCTTGTCTCTTGTCCCACATGATTCCTGGACTCTGGAAGAGCTGTCTGACTCAGACTGAGGTCAAGGCAAGGCCAATCAAAGACCCAGAAAAGTAACTTCACAGAGGATATAAGTTTGAAGTCCAGGGAAAGCTTTACTCTTTTTTTGGTGCAGAGATCTGGGTGAGAAGGAACAGTCAAGTGAGCTGGAGCTCAAGTTAGCAAGGGAAGGAGGTGTGTGAAAGGAATCGGCTACATGTGGCTGGTGCCTTTTCTTTCTCTGACCCACTTTCTATTATTTAATAAATAATTATAAATTAAGATACAGGCTCCAGAAAACTTTAATCTTAATAATACAATGGCCTTTTATCAGTTCTCCTTATTTAATCTGCAATGTTTGACTGTGTTTCCTATTTTAAAAAAGTAGATGCTTTATCTTCCTATGACTTCTGTAATACTGTTCTTTTTTGGTTATTTTCTTACCTGTTTGATTTGTAACATCTTTCTTGATATCTTCTATTCATCTTTCTTCTAAAATATAAAATAAAAAATATTCTAAAAAATAAAATTCTCCCAAGGCTTTATTCTTGTCCTTCTCTTCCTTCTTTACAATTCTCCAAATTTATCTAATTAGCCTCAATCTTTCTCATCTATAGTTCCACATTTTCAACTGCCCATTGGACGTTTACACCCAGTTGCCAAGTCCTTTGATTTTACCTCTACCTCAGCAACATTTGTCATCTCTAGTCCCTTTTAAATTTTGAGCTTTTGCTGCTTCCTTTCTTCTCCCTCTTAGGCATTCCTATAGAGGTGACCCTGAAGATGGAGCAACTTGAATATTTTATGATGTAAGCATCTTCTATAGCTTCATTCCTCATTTTGTCAATGACCCACCAAGAAAGAGGGTTGATGAACACCCAATCACAACTTCATTGAATTAATTTTTAAGGGCTTATAGAATAATGAATGCAACCTTAAACATATGCCTAAATGTAAATATACATGTATGATACATATTTATGCATACCCACATGTACTTATAAAATATGTATCTAAAACATAAAAATACATATGCATCTAGACATATATACGTATTTGTCTATCTCCTCTAATACTTTCCTCCACTCTGTTGTCCTGGACAGAATTATTTTTTGTGCATAAGAATTATAAGGTAAAATTTCTTTACAGAAAGGCAGCTTTTAACCAGCCAGGGCATGCTGCTTATCTGTGTAGTATTCTCCTGACAATGCAAAGACAGAAATACATTTTCATCCAGTTACTAGATATTATCTATCTATTCCTTTTGTTTCACCTGTCTTCTATTGACAACTTTCACTTTTCCATAATTCTCTGAGTTTCTGATCCTAATCCTATTTGAAACCACAACCAACAATGAAACTTCATGCCCAAGAGGTTCTTATCCTATTTTAAAAGTTTCTATTTTCATTTCCACTGACTTAGTTATTTCTTTCCCAGATCTTAGTAATAGCTTTCTTGGATGGCTGTATACGTCATGTTTCTCTCTCCTACTATACATTATTCATATTCTTGCCAGAAAAATCTTCCCAATGCAGATCTCTGACCATGTAAATAAAAATTTTGTAGTGGTTTCCCATTGTCTAGAAAGTACATTGAATTTAATGATGGGAGAAGTAATGTCAAGTCCAGCTTTTGCTATTTACTATCTATATAACTTTGTAACTTCATCTTTTGGGTCTCAGCTTCCTCAATAGGTAAAATGAAATGATTGTAGCATATTATTAAGGTCCTTTCCAACTTAAATTTTTTTTTATCCCTTGAGTGACCACTATTTTCTAGGTGCAATTTCTAAGTAAAATTTTTCTAAAAAGGAAGAGACTTGATTAAGTTCCGTTATATATTTTTACTCTTACATTTAGCCTTAAACGCTTCTCTAAGTGAGTGATGAGTATATATGTGTTTGGTAAGTCTCTATCTATACTAAATAGGAGAAAGAGAGCCTAGGTACAAAACTAATATATTCAACTGAACTTATCAAAAGATGTTTTTTCAATATCCTGAGGCTTCTTGAGGGCTGAAAATGAAAGATATAATGAATATTCAAGTCTACCTCTTGAAATGGACCTCCCCTAGCTGTCTGAGTGACTTTTTTGCATCCTGTCATCTTGGGAAGGGTAAGAATCATAAAAAGATAGCTTCCTCTTTTAATATAGGAAATTTCCTATCTCTGGAGTGTGTCAGTGATATTTCACCAATTCTCCTTGCATTTCAGGGGTTCTAGGATCACTGACTTGTGGAGAAGTAAAGTTTCATCTATTAGTTCCTTTCCCAAATCTGTGTTTTGGAAACTTTGAACAATGCCACTACTTGAATGGGTAAAAGGGAGAAACAAGTGGGTGTACAGTCTGGTTCACCTCCAGTGCTGATGTTATTTTTATTAGATATGATTAGAGGTAGGGGTCTGCTTCATGACATTGGTTGGACAATGAGAAACATTTATATATAAATTTCCAAGAATCCGGGGCTCACTTTATGATACTGCTCTCCATTGACTCATAAAAAAACTTCACAGCAAAACAAAGAACAAAGATGCCATTGTTATGGCCTATGTATGTTTTAGGCCAAGTGTATGCTGGTTGTAAGTGCAAGGTTAGAATTTGTGGAGATTAAATCAATGAAACAGTAGGAGGAAAAAAAAGGCAAAAATAATCTGGTTACCAATATGCATTTATTCAATGACAAGGATTCAAAATGCTCAACAAAAATGTGCATTTGTAGGCATGACTCTCCATGCTGTCCTCACCCCTCCAGCACTAGCTGAAAATGTAAATTCTGGTAGGTCTAAAGAACCTGGTTCTTTGATCCATATGGATTTTATTCTAAAAGTCTGACCTTATTATATTTATTCAATCAGATATACAATAATACCCTTCATTGGTGCTACTCATCCTCATTTATGAATTTTCCTCACTCTACATGTGCTTTGAATTACTAAAACCATAGGGTCAACTCCATCAGGCTAGTGGAGACTTTTTGGCATCATAATAGCATGAATTTCTGGTTTAACTCAACTCTTTTGAGTCAATCTTCAAACTCTAAAATGTGTTTTACATCAAATAACCAGAATTTTTTGGTTAAATGTTTTATATATTAGGCTATCTTGTATTTGTGGGATGGGTCAGCAGAAAATTAGTAAGGGCTAAAATAAACCTAAAAATCTTATAAGATGAAATATAAACTCCTTTTCTTGGAATTTAAGACCCCTCACAATCAATTCTAACATCTTTTTCCAACCTTGCCTCATTTTACTGCCCTTCATCCCACTATTTTCTAGCCAACTAGTACTACTAGCTGATCCTCAAAGCTTGTGATACTTTTTTCTGCCTTTGTGTGGGTACTTCAAAATTTCTGCAAGTCAAAATCCTTTTCTTTTTCCCAGCTCAGGCTTTATTTCTTTCTAGAGTCTTCTCTGATTCCTATAACTAAACACAATCTCTCCTACCTTACATTATCTGTCTTTCTTCTGTGCCTTTATCACATTTTATCTACTGGCAAACATTTATTTCTTGAAGTATAGGTCTGACTATGTCAGCCCCTTCCTCAAAAACTCCATTGGCTCCCCATTACTTCTAGAAGCAAGTACAAACCTATTCGTATGACATTTAAAGCCCTTCAAGGCCTGGCCCCAATCTGCCTTTAGAGCTCCTATTATACATTACTCTCCCTTCATGCACATTATTATTCATTCAGTCTGGCCTTATTGTTCCTCATACATGATAGTCTTTCCATTTCTGCTCCCTTGTACCATCTGTTCTCCACTCCTGGAATGCCCTCTAACTCTTAGAACATTTTAGTTTCCTCCATCTTCTACATGGGTGGGGGAAGGGAAAGAAAGATGAGGGAAAAGAAGGGAAAAAAAGCATTTATTAAGTGCCAGGCACTATACTAAGTACTTTACAAAATTGTCTCATGATTTTCACAACAATCCTTTGAGGTAGATGCTATTATAATCCATATTTTCATTCAGAGAGACTCAGCTAGTTTTCTGCTTTTTCTGACTCTTTTCACTTCAGGTTTTCTCATCAAAGATATTGGAGTGATTTGCCATTTCCTTCTCCAGCTCATTTTACAAATGAGAAACTAAGGCAAACAGAGTTAAGTACTTGCCCAGGGTCACATAGTTAGCAAATATCTGTGTCTAGATTTGAACTCATGAAGATGATTGGTCTTACCAAGAAGGAAAAACTTTGAAATTCTGACTCTATCTCTGTAAATCTGAATGGGCAATATAATCAAGAATAACTTAGTAAGTCTAACCAGGGTAGAGGACGAAGGCTTTGAACTTTTATTTTTCTGAACTTGAAGGTCAAATATACTCATCTCATTCCATTAAGAAGTGTCCTTAGTCATCTAAGGGGGTTGTTCACACCTAGTATGTTTTCAAAACAAAAAAAAAAGCCTCATCTTTTAACCTTATTAAGTTGACCAGATTACCTCTGGTCATATTCTCTGCATTGGTCAACCATGGACAAATTTAGGATTTATCAGAGATTTGACCACAACGTAATGATTTTTATTTTTTCCACAGATTCTCATAAAGACAGTCTACTAGGGCAAAGGTCTCAGACATATAGCTTCTACCTACAATACTCCTGAGTGGAGTTCAAAATATTAAATTATAATTGGGAAAATTTAACAAAACATAAAATACAATAGAATATATCTAATGTTAATATATGGTTCTTTCTTTCAACTCTGAAAGAGAAGGGCAAGGGCTAGGGAAATGGGATTAAGTGGTTTGCCTGTGGTTACATAATTAGGAAGTGTCTGAGGCCAGATTTGATCCCAAATTCTCCCAATTACAGGCTCTATACACTGTTCCATTTAGCTGTCCCTAATATGCGGCTTTGTACGTCAATATACTGCCTGCAGGAATTCTTAATGACACTACCATACTAGGACACAGATAGTGTGATGATGGTTTCAAATTCTTTGAAGTATTTGAACATTTTAATACATTTTCTCATTGCAACCTTCATTAAAATCTCATTAGTAGAAAGTGTGATGAATTAGGAATCAGGAGAAACTTGGGTTTGAGTCTTGCCCCCTGAAATTTACCAGTCACCCTACTCAGGCAATCTATCTTAACTCCTCTATAAAAACCCGAAAATATTTGCAGTCCTTACCTTCTGAGACATAAAAATCAAATAAAATGGTGTGTGTAAAGGTCTTTGCTAGCCTTAACATGCTGTATACATACCATTTATTACCCCTTGCAACATATTCCTCTACCTGGCTGGTTCTTCCAGCCATGATTTCATGCACTCCTGACTCTCCTGACTTTGTGTTCTATTTCCATGAAAGAAACCCACCTAACATACCTCTTTCCCCTCCCTTGAAAGGCAAAGACTTTTTCTTCTTATATTTGTATAGTAGTCTCAGTGTTTGGCACAGTTCCAGGTACATAGTAAACAGTTAATGAATACTTATTGACTTGAAATCATGAATCCTTTAGGCATCAAAATGAATAAAGCCAGTTCTCCACTTTTTTTCACAGAGAAAAGGGATAGAAGAAATCAACAAGTAATCCCAAATTGTACTTTTGCTTTTACCTTCAAATCTAACAAACAATGGAAAATGGGACGGTTTTAAGTTTGACCTGTTCATACATGATTGAAAGAATAAATATGAAGCAAAGGGGTCGAAAGTCAGGCACAGAAGGAAGAGCCTGGATAATCTACAAGCTCTACATTCAATCTCTGAATAATGGAGCGTTACTGATGCAGAGGTACAGACCTCTCAGACCATTTCTTCCTCTAACAGGCTACCACCAGCCACACCTAAGCCAGAGGCAAAATTATAGACTCGCCACCAGAAAACATTATTGGTCCAGTACCTAAGAGGGGAGTGAGGGGAGTGTCTCCATAGTGTTTCATATTGAAGGAGGGATCAGTTTCAATATCTGTTTCAGAAAGTCTTGGTGGCTTATTGTGTAGGTGTTCTATAGGTGCAAGGATATAAATTAAGCTCCTCCTGAGCTCCTTTAATTAGTTTTACAAGAAGTCAGAGGCATTTAAAGAGAAGAGTGTTTTTTTTTTTTTTGGTGTACAGTGCAGGTGATATTTATTAACAAGAGACTGTGTGCATAAAGAGTATGTTTGTATGCATGCAAAGTGGTATTTTATTGAAGAATGCAAGGTAGGTTGTCATGGAGATTAAAAGCCTTGAAGTGCTATTCACTGGTGCTAGTTATGGTTGCTGGGCACTGGGATATTAGTTCTGGCACCCTGAATCTTTCATTGTTGTAAAAATAATTACACTTTTATCTTCCCCGTAAGGGCTATTCAAGTAGGATAAATAAATACAGACACATGAGCAAATCTAACTTAAAGGTAAATACAGCAACCCTGTGACCCATCTGGGTGCAAAATTATGTAGCTGGCATTACTCCACCATCCAAATGCTTGATTTTCATTGCAGGGTCATTGTGGCTGTTTATAAGGTGTTATTACAAAATGCCCAAAATCTGCACTTACATTAAAAAGCAAAAGAAAAATGGAAGGTATTGACCGTTGGAATGGTCACTGGTAAATAAAAAGGTTTTCTGTGGCAGCAAAGGAAATAAATGAAAAGCTTGTGCTATGTTTTGTTAGCATTTACTTGAAATACTGTATTTATATGAGATTTCCAGCCTCACTTAGGGCTTCATGTAAAGCGCAAAGCTATTTTTCTGGTGTGGTGGGGGTTTTTTTCCCCCCTCCAACGATTAGATGAAATGATCTTGACAAGTTTACCTCAGTGAGAAACTATGTATTTTCTGTACAAAAGGAACACTTATGCTTGGCAGACTCAGTATGGACATTTTCTTAACCAATAAATCAATAGAGAGAGTTGCAACATAACAAACTGCAACACACACACACACACACACCACACACACACACAGAGTAATGCTGGAATCTGCCGCAGCCCTGAGTCATGTGGTTTTCAAAACTGACTTGAAGTGGTGATTAACTAGAATTATATATATTTATATTTAAACTGACACCACAGAATTCTTTTAAGTCTTGACAGATATGTGGAATATTTAAATGTAGTAATTGCAGTTGCTAAACCTCCTGGGATTAACCTGCTGGAGAGATAGTGACATCTTATATGAAGAAAAATGATTTTTATGCTGTGGGGGGAAAAGAAACTTAAAAATGAGGTAATTCCATGTGTGTTTTACATAACTCTGGGAGAAAAAAGTTTATTGAAACTAATAAGGAGTTAGTAATATTCTATAATAATCCACTATGCTAACAATTACATAATTCATATATATGTAGGCATATAATTTAATTTTTTCAACATTGGTATTTGTGTTTCACAATACAGCATATTTCACTCAGAGTAAAACAGAATTAGAAGGAAGTAGATTGGCAGTATGCTAACCTTTGTGGTTCTTAAAAAAAAAAACCCTCACCATGATGGGGATCTATAAATTTGAAAATCATGATTGAGTAGTAGGTTCTACATAACTATACCCATTAGGGAGGGAAAACCGAAAAGGAAATTTTAGAGAGTCAGAGTGGAAAGAACAATGGATTTGAAGTCAGTGGACTTGGGTTCAAGTCAAGTCACTATGTACCTCTGACTTCCCTTTGGGACACTGGGCACATGATTTCTCTGGAACCCAATTTCATTCTCTGTCAAATGAGAGAGTTGAACTAGAGGGTCTATAAGTTTCCTTCTAGTTCTAAATATATGTTTCTATGAATAAAATCAAGGGGGAGAACTCAAAATCAAGGAAATAAGAGTAACATGCTCACAATTAGACCAAATTATTTATAAATGATTCCATCATAGCTTAGGTATACCATTAGCCATCTACTAAAGTACAGAGGAGCTGAATTCATAGAGGGAGTTCTTACATAAATGGATACTTGGTATAATAATAGACATTTTTTTTTCCAGGGAGACTAAGCCCATTATGGTTTTTCCTCCCCTTTAATCCATTATCATGCCTACTAAATAGCAGTAAATTTAGTTTCCAAGTTAAAGAGGGGGATCATATCAAAATATCTTATTAATTAATCAATGTAATTTATATTGTATTTTGTAGGGTAGTTACCTGTTTGGATGACATTAAACTATGTGGCTCTAATAAAAATTACCTTAAACAGCTCCTTAATCTTGGGGAATCTTTCTCTAATGATAGAAAAATGTCAATTTGGATGAAATAAGTATAGATTTCTTGACATATGCCAAAGCATCCAGTAAGTATCTACTATGTTCCAGGAACTATGTTAGGCACTAGAGATACCAATACAAAGGATGAAACAATTCCTACTCTCCAGGAGCTTGAAGATGGAGATTGAAGGCTTAGAGCTTGGATCCAGAGGTCTAATTAAACAAATGGATGAAGATGATATTTACAAACTCCTTGGTCTTCTCTGGGCAAGACATATTGAACATAAAGATAACAAGGAGAAAACTGGCTGAAAAAGAGTTACTGGAATCCTGAAATCAAAGCCAATTGGGATGAACACATTTAAAGCAACTGACATCTATATGATACCAGTTTTTTTTTAAACCTTTACCTTCTGTTAATATCAATCTGAAGACAGAAGAGCATCAAGGGCTAGGTAATTGGGACTAAAATGCCTTGTTCAGGGTCACACAACTAGGAAGTGTCTGAAGTCATATTTGAACCCATGTCCTTCTGACTGCAGGCCTGACTCTCTAGCCACTGTGATATCTAGCAGCCCCAATACCAATCTTAGCAGAAGCTTTCAAAACTGTAATGGGCGATTAGGCTCCTCTAGATTATTTGGTAAGCATCCTATCAAAAACTTGCATGGTATTAATTAAACCCAGAGTCCATGACCCTAAGATACCCTAAAGAAAGATTGGTATATTCTCACCAAAAAAAAAAAGGAAGAACAAGATAAAAAAACTGCAGAAATAGTTTTGGAATAAGCAGATATCACTTCACTGAACATTTGTAAGAGTTAATACCAGGTGTATGCCATTAGATTTATAATGTAAACAAAAGTGGTTGCCTCTGGATGGGGCCTTTGGAACAAGATCGAACATGTAATCAAAAGACTGTCCACGGGTGACATCCACATGAAATCAGCATGTTAAGAAGAAGTTGACAAAAAAAGCATTGAATAAATGGCTGAGTCATGCCAATCTTTTTATGTAACAGGAAAGGTTTTTAATGATAATTTAGGACTGAGTCAGGATCATTCAAAATTACAGGATTATTCTTAAGGAGTCCAAATTAGATCTTTGAAGATTATATAAAGAAATGGTACAAAATTGTGCAATACATCACAGCAGTCTATGAACATTAACCTACTTATCAGGGTATGATCTTATGGCGAGATACATAGAAATTTGCTAACTCTCATGGACAGATGACCAATCCTCATACTACAAATTCAGGAGTCTCCCCCAAATATCTTTGAGAATGCAACCTATAAGCAATATTAGTAGAACATTTTCACAGATTAAACTGCTTCCTAGTCATCCAGAAATAATATATGAATCTATAGCATCTATGCTATATCTATGAAAAATTCTTGCCTACAGTCTTAATATCAATATTATGTATTGGTTCCAAGGCAGAAGAGCAGTAAGGGCTAGGGCATGAGGTTAAGTGACTTGCCCAGGGTCACACAGCTAGGAAGTGTCTAATATCAGATTTGAACCCAGGACTTTCCATCTGTAGGCTTGATTTTTAATCCACTGAGCCATCTAGCTGCCCCTAATCAATAGATATTTAATAACAATATTTTCACATCAATACTTGTAATTTATAAGTTACATGGAGAGAAGAAGCTTTCAAAATCTATAGAGATCTAGTGGAAGGAATCCAAATCATATTGGAACAAAATAATGTGAGAGTACATATCTTCTCTATCACCCTTTCTGCTACTGGAGTTGAACTGAGGATATTTTCAGTGAACCCTCTTTCCTTTGTCCCTCCCCCAAGTTTACTTTATGGGAATTGGATTTAAGTATGGCGGAGTTGCACAAAGTTATCACTTTATGGTGGCAAGACAAATGTCCGGATGATTAGCAATGGCTCCGTATACAGTGGATTACCTTGGTGTCTCCAATGCCTGACCAAGTTCCAAGTGCTCCATAGCACCTGATTCATTAACCTTCATAGCTATTGTAACAAATTGTTTTCATCTGCCCTTTCTGCAAGGTAAAGTCTACATGCTCACAGTAGACATCCCTCTAACTTGCTGAAGGGTTTGAAGTCTAATAATCTTTAATAAACCTCAAAAAATATAATATTTTTATCAGTAGAGACTAAATTTAACTTTTACACTGTTATAGGGAATTCTGGGAAGTACCAAGGACTTCTGGGGATTGAAGTCTGGGATTCAAATCTCCATTTTTACAACAGTGACCCCCCAACCTGAGATAGTTTTACCTGGATATGACTGCTGCACATGCTACAGTTTTTTGGAACTGCCAATGAGAGTTGGGTGAAAGATGGTCACCAAAGATTGATGAAGAGCCCTGAAAAGGGCTCATCAAGCCTTCACACCAGAGATGCTAGTTTTCCTGGAACAACCGCCATATCCCATGTATGTAATATGTAGTATATTGAATAGAGAAGATCAATAGCAGGACAATCATTTATTCTGGAACTACTTCTATTTGGACTCCAAAGTAAAAGAGGAGCATTTTCCTTTATTATTAATAATTCTAGCCAATCTTTAATAATCCTTTAAAATTTCCAAAGTTCTGAATGGGTCATTAGTGTTCTAGATATCTATAAACCTTCAAATGAAAGGACCTTGAACACTAGAACAAGACATTATCAATGTGATAGACCCTGGGACCAAATCCCCCTTTCCCCTTTTCCCTGTTAGTCCCCCTTCCTTCGCACCCCCTAAACAAAGCAATTGTTCCACTCCATAGGGCATTGTTTCCTCTTGTGGTGTGATCCAATGGATCCATGATGGATTAGTGTTCTGGACCTGTACTGACTGTACAACTATAGAAACTATACAACCATGGGAACTAGTTACTTCCCACCCTGAAACAACCAATGAGATAAATCCCATATTACCTCATCCCAGACCACTACCTTATAAAAGATTGCCCCCTTCTCTACCCAAGTGGAGATCCCTAGCCATCTGCAGGTTGTGGGCTCCCTCCTTGCTCTCCCTTCCTCACCCCCCACCCCAACCAATAAAACTTTGCTGCATTAATTAATTCTTTGTCTCATTAGCTGCGAGTCAGACCCCTGTCAGTCAATCTGACATATGGTGCTGTGACTGGGATAACCGGTAAAGGAGAGACTTGGACCATCTGCCATTGGGCTGATCCTAGGCCGAGTCACTGCTCGTTGCCAAACCCAGTTCGACCTTGATGTTCTCTGAGACACTCATTACTCAACTCTGTCTCATTTGCCTTGGGCCAGACCCTTGTCACTCAGATCTGACACAATGTAATATCAAAAATCAGTTATAACAGGAAGAATTCATTCTTTAAAGATACATTTACAATTAGTTTCTTTAAGATCATTTGGATTGGCCATAAAGCAAATTAAACTGATTAAATTGGTCCCTAAATCCCAATTTGACTGTTTCTGTGGTTCAGCATTTTGACTGTCCTATTGAAGTTCAAAGTTATCCAAGCAAGCAAATTTTGGTTATTGCTCACATATACACAATCCTTCAAGGTATACAGAGTGTTTTCCTCCTATGAACCCTCTGAGGCACACAGTGTATTATTTATTATCTTTATTTTACAGATGAGGAAACAGAAGCTTGAGGCTCAACAAATTAGAATGACTATGTTCATGGACCCACAGCTTGCCAGGGTGCAGAGGCAATACTGAAAACTAGGTTTCTTGATGACAAGTCTAGTCCTCTTTCTATTATGTTATGCTCATGGGAGTAAAATATAATGATGCTTACTTTGGTAATAATAATGAAGATGAGAATAAAATAATTGTCCATTTAACAGAATTTTCCTGGAGTTAAGCCTTTGCTATATTATTGTAATTTATGAACTTAATACCTTTTGAAATTTGGTGCTAGCCTAGTTTTTTTTTTCTAGGTTTACAACAAATTATACTCCTTTATACACTTTTATTTCAATTACCTTGACCCATGTTCCCCAAACTTGACCTTCTGTATTTTGTCTCCTTGTTTGGCACAACCTTTCTCTCATTCCTGGGATGCATCCCTCCTGATTTCTGTCTCTTAGAATTATTGAGTTTCCCTTAGGTTTCAATTTATATTCCACCTAATGAAAGAAATCTTTCCCAGTTTCCCCAGTTGTTAGTGTTCTATCCATCCTACATTATCATGTATATTTTATCATGTATATACAATGGATAATTCTTATCCATTGTGTACCTATCCCTGTTAGTTCCTTAAGAACAGATTTTTTTTAAAAATTTGCTTATGTATTCCCAGAGCTAACACAGTGCCTTGTACATAATAGGCTTAATAACTTCTTATTGGATAAGAAGTAGTATCCTAGTGATTTGATAGAGTTAATGCAGCTTCCAAACCAGAATATAGTTTGCTGCTCATTTGGCTATTAGGTTGGAGGTCTTAAGATATCTCAGCTCTGATAATGTTTTTCAGTTCCTTGAAATTAATTATTTCTCATTGCCACAGAAGCAAATTTCCAGTGCAGTGAGGAATTTCTCTGGTATGGTGGGTCCTGGCATTGCAAAACTGGCACATTTTTCCATTCAGCAGTCATTTCTTAAGTCTAGTTTGCCAATCAATATGCTCTCAAATATAGTAATTCTAATGTCTAATTTGACTTCCTTCATTCCTAAGGTTGATCAATTTTTGACTGAAGTCAGAATATTTATATTGGTATCATTCTAGTGTGGGTCTTCCTTGAAAATCTACAGTAGTTCCAAAGAGCTTGAGTCAATCCTATAAAGTGCTGAATTCTTATGATCATTGGCCCTGGCCAATCTCCACAGTATCTTTATGAGAATTCTAATGAGTTTCTGATAGAAATTTTTCAGATCACTTATTGTACATACTAGAGAATTCTTCAGACCACTTGATTGTGCCTCAAGAGAGTTTTATTGATTCCAAAAAATTCAGGTAGAAAAATCATCTGCAATTTTAAATAGAAACAGTCAAGTTACTTTATCTTTTTGGGCCTCAGTTTCCTTTATGTATAAAAGAAAGAAGAGGCTTAGACAAAATGATCTTTAAGGTCCCTTATAGTTCTCTAATTTGATGATCCTAGTTATTTAAAAAATTATCAATGTTCTTTTAAAAATAAAAAAAGTATCCTTGCCTCTTCTAAATGCCTCCCTTAGGCCCCCATCCCCACTACAGCCCTCTCTTTTAAACAAAGAAATGTATTAAGCAAAATAAATTAGTATGCATGGCTATGTCTGACAATATATGCTTTATTCTATATTTATATTACAACCTCGGAGCAGAGGCAGGGAGTATGACTATTTCCCACTCAGTTCTTCAAAATCACAGTTGGTCCTTGCATTGATCATTGCTAAAATACTTCATACTGCTTTCCTTTATAGCACAGTGATATGTGGCAATCAAAAAAACATGAAATAAATATCAATCATTTTGTCACACTTACTCTTTAGGACACCATGGACCTAGCACTGCCAACACTGTCCATGAAAAAGTAATGGAGTGGTTTTTCCATTTTCTTTCCATTTGGATTAAGGAAAACAGATTCAGGGACTTGCCTAAGGTCATGCAGCATGCAACAGGCCAAATTTGAACTCCAGTCCTCCTGACTCCAGGCTTAGCACTCTATCCACTGAGCTATTCAGATGCCCCATAAATATCAGTTAGAGAAGGTAATATTGGCTATTAGATTGCAGTCTTAAGATGTAGTTAGTTCTGATATTTGTTTCTTCAGTCTCTTGAAAGCAATTATGTAGAAAACAAAGTAATTATATACTTATAATATGTATTTATGTCTATTTGTATGCCTCCTTTTCCTACTTATACAAAATTATTATGAAACATATCTATACATTCCTCAAGGATATACTAGATGAACAGGGAATAGGCAGATTTTCACAAATAATATGGTACAATGGACCACACCTTTACCATTATGATTTATTGAAAGATGTGGAAAATATAAAATATTATTCAAATGATTATCTGTTAATTATGAAGAAGCATTTGATATGGATGTGCAAAAATCTTCTTAATGTTTCTCTTTCATAAAGTTGTATCTTAAACATAACAAAAATCATTCATATTTCTTGAAATATATTGTGTTTTTCAGAAATAACCTTGTTCAATGACCCTCTCATTATAAATATCAGTTGATGTATAAAACAAAGAGATGGATGCTCATCAAAGTTGTTTACTGCTATTATGGCTTGTGTAATTAGAATTTTGCTCCCCAGAACTCTCTTTCCAAGCTTCCCATTCTCACGTTACATGCTAATGTAGGAAGGATATATGGGAAGCTGGGAAAGAGAGTTCTGGGGAGCAAAATTCTAATTACACAGGCCCAAAGCATATTTCAAGTTGGAGAGGGCTTTCCTATGTAGCATGGAATCCTTCAAATGCTTATGTTTGTGAACAACATTTGTGTTCCTTACATCAAGTCTCCAAACATTGCAAATCCTATCTATAAGCACTTGAAAGAGTCTGAATTGGGTCCAGAATTAAAAATGAAAAGGAAAGTAGGCTGAATTATCTTTGTGAAATCAAGAAACCCCTTTTTAATAACCTTGAGGTTTTTTTCCCCTAGAAACAAAAGCTTATTTTTCTCATATCAATATTTGACTTGTGTTGCAGAATGATTGTGAGACATGAAACAAAGCCCCTGAAGAGCAGAAAATGAATATTACACAGAAGGTAATGATGAGGCACATGGTAAATGTGGGTAGGCCACAACATGAAACTAATGAAGAAATTTGAAATAGAGGACTAAAGATATCATCAGTGAAATGGATGCTCAGAAAAGATGTGGCAAGGTTCCAATGGACTTACGCGTCGGCTATGGGGGGTGGGGGGAGGAAAAGAAAATGATCTATGTCTTTAATGAATAATGCTTGGAAATGATCAAATAAAATATATTAAAAAAAAAAGAAAAGATGTGGCAAGGTTGAGGGATGTTAGATGCTACTAGTGACTACTCTTCAGATTACTTTGTATTTATTTTGTAAATGTTTTATATATATAATATATATTGTCTCCTCTAAAAGAATGTAAGTTCCTTGAAGGGAGAGATGATTTCATTTTTGTCTTTGTATCCACAGCACCTGGCAGTTTCTGGAACATAGTATGTTTATAGATTAGAATTGATGCTTATTGATTCTGAGTTACCATTATATTATAATCAATATAATTTTATTATAATTTATTTTAATCTCTTTTGGTATATTCTAATTCTTTGGAAAGTCAATAATCTTTGCATGATCAGGTAACACTTTATTAACCTGAAATACATAACCTCCTAATTGGCTCCTTTGCTCCAAGTCTCTCCTTTCTTTAATTCATTGTACACACAGTTGTCAAAGAGATTTTCCTAAATCATAAATCTAATTAGGTCACTCTCATACTTATTCGATTATAAGTTCTTTGAGGGTAGAAACTGGATAACAATGTTTTGTTTGTTTGTTCATCTGTTTCTTCACATATCATATTCTCCTGGCACTTAAACTATATTCTAGTAAGGCATCCTTGGGAATTGAACTTACTAGAAAATTAAAAGGAACTAAGGAATTCCATTCTTAACCAGGGGGGACATAATGAATGCATAAAATAAGGGTTAAGTCTAGGAGCTCTCAGAATTACATGCATTAGGCATACAGATGACATGACTTTGGTTATCATTACCTACAAGATAGAAGGATAAGAATAAAATCAGAAGTGATTTTAATTACAAAAATAATTTGTTAAAAAGAGGATGAAGTTCAATAGTAATAGATGATTGTAGGTTGTCTGTCTACTCATTTCATTTGATAGGGAATTTCATTGCTATGATAGTGTTCCCTGGTGGCAACACTCCCCCCTCTCCCCATCCCTTAGTGTAGTATTTCTCAAACATTTCAGTCTTAGGACCACTTAAAATTCTTAAAATTATTGAGGCCCCCATTTGTTTTATACAACATAATAAATTAAAATCTCTTAGTGATTTAGGACCTCTTCAGAGGCTGTCAGGGACCCACAGGGATCATTGGGTCATACCTTGAGAACTGTTGCCTGGGTGTGCTCAGTGATCATTCCAATAAAGTGTATGAACTTCCCCCTCATGTTTCAGAGGAGACACAGATATTCTCTGCCTGCTTCCCTACAGCCACGATGACTCAGAAATTTGTATTATGTCATGACAGTATGTCTTTTAATTGGTTGCTTAGTTAGGACCTTTGCTTATACTAAGTGGGCAGCCCATTCTTCTTTAGTTGCCCCCGCCTCCCCCCACTTCCTTTCTGGTTTCAAAGCAAAATGATTATTTGTAAGTGTATCTGAGGTAGTCAGGTGAGGAAATGTCAGAAATCTTACCTCTTACGTAGCCCCATTTGACAGGGAAAATGTCTTACTTGGGCAACTGTGTGCCTGGATTTGGGTTGCCTCTCTTTTCTAATGTTTTCTTTTCTCTCTAAGAATGTGATCAGAAACTTCAAGATGGACAAGCCCAGGCAACCTTGTGAATTTCAGATGAAGTCTTGGAGGCCAGCAAGGCAGTGATTGCAGTGTCAGTTTAAGTGTTCAATTATAGTTGGAGTAGCAGAAATGTGTTGGTGAGAGGCAGGTAGAGGGGCAAGAAAGAAACATTTATTAAGCACTTACTATTTGCCAAGCACTGTGCTAAGCACTTTATGCATATTACTTTTTGATCCTTACAACAAGCCTGTGAGGTAGGTACTATTATTATCCCTGTTTTACAGTTAAGGAAACTGAGTCAGACACGACATTAAGTGACTCGCCCAGGTGGGGCCAAATAGCTAATGCATATCTGAGCAGGATTTGAACTGAAGTCTTCCTGACTCCAGGTTGGGCACTGCTCTATCCAATGAATCTTCTGGTCACTTTAGGAAAAGTCTGTATCAGTGAGATAATGGCTACCAGAAAAGAGGATCCTATCAGGTCACATCTGGTGTTTGATCATATGGTGCTTAGTACAGATGAATGGCTAATTAGCAGAATTGCCAAACGGTATTGTATCTGGACTGTACTACTAGCCTTGCAGAAGACTAATATGGCTATAAATTGAGTTTCTAAATCCTGTTTAAATTGTTCCTGTTACTGTATGCTGTGATTCTCTGATGTTCATCATGGGTTTCTTTGTGGGACTAAAATAACTTGTTCACACCAGATTCATAGGATGCATTTACTTCTTTCTTCTACATTTTGGGAAATCCTGATTAGAGCCCATAATAGAATTACCCGTGGATTATCTGGGTTTAACATTTGGGTTTGGATTATCTGGGTGATGAACTAGTCAATCTGAGAAATAGCAAGTCTACTTCCTCCAGCAGAGCAAGGAATTCTATATATAGCTGCATCACTGGGCATAAAGCAGGGAGGACTGGGTACTCTGAGCCCTGATGAGTCCCAGCAACAGTTGTCTGGAGTTCTTAGGCTAGATTTTAATCCCACAATTTGATCAACATGGCTACTTATTCTACTGACAGAAATTAATAACTCTTCTATGAACCAGCTGCCTGACTATCTAGCCTTGAGTTCAGTAACTCGGTAAACTCAGGTTTGGACCAGCAGGACATTCTGGTTATACTTTTGGATGATGATTTGAACCATGTCTGCTATTTCTAGGAAATGGTTTAAAAAATATCAAATAGGGGCAGCTAGGTGGCCTGGAGACAAGAGAGTTTGGTTCAAATTTGAAATCAGACATTGCCTAGGTGTGTAAGCCTGGACAAGTCACTGGATCTCAATTGCCTAGCCCATACTGCTCTTCTGCTTTGGAATTGATATTATCAAGATAATTTTAGGGTTGTTACTTAAAATCTAGATTTAATTGTTCACTGGGGAAAATCCCAAATAAAACACCCAAGTCAGTCTGGAAATTTATGCTAATTTAATTAATTTAGAGGGAAGGAATTTAAGGAGAAGGAAGAGGATATAGGATTCCTTCTGCCTGGCCTGTGCCAGGGGGAGTTTAAAATTCCTGCCTCTAGGTCTCTGAAGAAGATTAACAACTTCTAAGGGGATAAAGTTGGAAAAGTAAAGGAGGGAACAGCCAGAAACTCACTACTGAACTGGACAAATAGCTTGTAGCCACACTAAGATGCCAGAAGGCTCAGCACACTGCTCTCAGCTAACTCTCCACTGCCAAAAAGGTGCCTGAGAGAGCAAAAATCCCAAATATATAGACCTTTCACCCTTGTGTTTCCTCCTCCAAATTTTCACTTCTACCAATCATATCAAAGGCTTTTCTCCAGGACTGCCCATACTTTTAGTTATCATCTTCTTTGATTTGATTATATCTTTAGAGTTACTTAAACACTTCTTTGTGAAGTTCACCTTTTGCGAGTTAATTGACCTTTTTGTGATTAATTTAACCTTTATAGTTACTTAACACCTTTTTGTATTAAGATCTAAAAATAGACATAGTTTAAAGTTCTACCTTCACTATAAGGTGAGAACTAAGTACCTACATTGTTCAATCAGGAGATTACAACTTTATCTTCCCCTAAAGTATGGTCGAAGTAGGGTGGAGTAATTTAGAGTTCCCAAGACATTCCTGATTTTGTTAAACTAAGTATCTTCATTGTTACAAACAGGAAATAGCTAAATCCAATCTTCACAATATTTAGTATTGATTCTAAGTCAGAAGGTAAGGATTTTATTTTTTTAAACAACAACAACAAAACAGTTGAATAAACCATGGTAAATGATTTGGTTTCTTAATATATAAGCCTACTGAGAAGCTGCTGATGGGGTAGAGTGAAGAGGTGGTCTTAAAAGTTAGGGAGACTAAAGTCCTGCTTCTGAAACAAACAGACTTTGTGACCCTGGCAAAGTTATTTGATCTCTCATGCCCCAGATAATTTTCTAAGACTATACATTAGAGAGGGAGTTTCCTAAACCAATAAAATCATCTGTCCTGGTTTAAAACAACAATAATATACCATATAACCACAATATATAATTATAGGTCATATATATATATATATCAATGAAAGGAGGCAGAGACAAAGTGAGGGACTGGAACAGAAACAGAGGAAAGGGGGAGAATGGGAGAGAGGGAGGGATGGAGACAGACAGACAGAGACAGAGAGAGAGAGTGAGAGTGTCTTGCAGGACATTGTTGGTAATACATTGTAATTTATTTAATCCTCTTTACTTACTTCTCTATTGTTCTTCATTTATGTCATTTGCAATTTTGATTCTTTCAGGAATACTTGGTGTTCCATGATTCACATCTGTATAGCATTACCAAGAATACTGGAGGCACCAGACTATTTCAGACTAAAATCTGACAAAGTCAGATTTTAAAAATCATTCGGTGAAAAACCAAAACAGCTTTTTTGGGGGAGTAGGAGAGTGATAGACAGCATTGAACCAAATAACTGTTTTGGTTGAATTTTTCATTTCTTCTCCCTCTTTCCCACTCTCTCTCTCTGTCTCTATCTCTCTCATAGCAACAGTTTTCGGAATAAATAACATGGAAACAAGATCAGGAAAGGTTGCCTAGGTGGTAGAAAAAATGTCAGAATTGTAGCAGATTCCTAAACTGATTATAAGTCAGCAGTATTATGCTGTGATTGAATAAGTAAACAAAAATACTGGTCTGTCAACATTTATATGACAAAAGCTTGGAAGTAATCTTTTCATTGTAGCTACCTTTGTGTAGTTAGACCTTTCTTGGATATCCTGTCCAATACAGGCCTCTGTGTTTTACAAAAAAGATATGGAGGATGTTTAAAAGAACAGTTAAAGGATGAAATATAATAGGGTCTATATGGAAAGTCAATAAAAAGTGGGATTGGAGATTAATATGGAGAATGGGCTAAATAATTATCTTCAAGCATGGGAAAGATGGTCCTAAAGATGAGTACTGGCCATTGTACTTCCATAGAAGACCAGATAAAAAGTAATTGTTTAGGCCTACAACATCCCCATGCATTCAATAGAGAGGATTTTTTTTTAAACCCTAACTTTCTGTCTTAGAAGGAATACTATGTATTCGTTCTAAAGTAGAAGAATGGTAAGGGCTGAGCAGTGGGTTTTAAGTGACTTTCCCAGGGTCACACAACTAGGAAGTATCTGAGGCCATATTTGAACAGCTACCCAGCTGCCTCCAGTGGTATTTCTTTATCTTTATAAACTTCTATTTTCAATGATAATTCAGTTTTTTCAGGATTTTACTGAATGGCAGATACCCTCAAGGTTTGAAAAACAATGTAACTTTCAAGGCCACCTAATTATAGTTATTCCTAATTATAGGAAACAGTTTAGGTGTTAAAGGAACATGACTTAAAACTATATACTTTAAATCTATTTTTGGGTAGTAATTTCTAGAAGTCCATCATCATTGATAAAAAAAATATAATCCTTAAACTCAGTGAACACTTTTTCCTTCCTTAGCTTCAGTTACTTCATCCTAGTATAAAATAGTAGTTCTGCTCACTTCCCTCCATCCAAAAAGATTATTACTATTTTATACAAACTTTAGCCTTCTTTTCTCCTGGAAGACCATTTGCATCAGAAAATAATTCGCTCATGAAAGCATGATTACATAAAACTTTTTAAAAAGAACTTTCTTTGGTCTCAAAAGGAAACAAATTTTATAATTATAAAAGGTATCAACACAAACCAGATAGATGTTTAATTAGCCTGAAAATGGACCATATTCCCATTTAAACCTGGGCATATAAATCCAAATCTTTGAGTCCTGGGTCACAAGTTGCAAAAGCAATAAAAATATTATAAAAGCCACCAATCAGTGTCATAGAATCAGTTAAATGTCAAGCAATGCCATTCATTCACAGTTAATAGAGTAATAACTAAGTTGAGAGATATCCAAAGTGAAATATACAATATGATACTATATAATCAAGATAGAAGTCTAAGATTTGGAGTCTTCTCATTATTCATTACTTTTCTCTTGTCACTGGAATTCAATGACTCTAAGAGAGAGTGAGGATCCCAGGTGGGGAGAGCCAAGATGGCAGCATAGTAGCAGTGAAAGCTGAAACTGTTCTGACAATCCTTCCAACCCAATCTTTAAGAGAGAGTGAGGATGAAGACTGCACAACTCTACCCCACTTAACTCCATTTTATGCACACATTAAAAGATATTACACTAGTGATATCATTTTGGTCCTCTTTGAATACAAAGGACATCCTGTTATTCCATTAAAAGATAGAGGATAGAGTTGCTTTAAAGTCAGGTACATAATAAGCTCTCAATGATTGTTAATTGACTGATTAAAACCAGTAGAAAATTTTCCTTCCATAAATTCTTCAAAATGTAGGAATGATAGGTTAGGGTTACGGAGTATTAGCTTGAATTATGGCTGCTTTTGTTACTTTATGTCAAAGCCTCCACTCTAGGTAAGGCGGCTTTATTTGCTCTAACTCATTTTTGCCTTGCTTTCAAGCCATCCAAATGATTTGTGTGGGAGTAAGAAGCATTTAGGAAAATTGCTGGACAGGATTTTGGGTTTTTATATGTGTCATACTTTTAAGTCATTAGGCCTACGATTTTTTTTTTGTGCTAGTCTTTGGTGCAAAAAATTGGTTTATTGTTTCATAGTCCCTCTAAATTTCCCCTGAGTAACTTTACTGGCACTTTCTACTGATAACAATTGTGATAGCTCCAAATTATATTTAAAAAGTTCTGTGGGAAGAACCACAGCTTTGCTGTGGATCATTTATGCAGAATGGAATACCAGCTGAGAACTCAATTCAAAGACAAAGACCAGCCAAGTTGTGCCCTGGTGCATTGCAATGGGTAGCCATTGGTCTGGGCAGCTGTATTTGAGGAAATCAAATATGGCATGGGGAAATATTACCTATTGTTCACTTAGCATTGATTCTTAGTGGCAGTTGGTTTGAGCAAATTCTGTGATTAATTGGCTCTGTAACAACTAAATGATCCTGTTGCATTTGTAGGTATAGAGGATAACTCAACTGATTCTGAAGTCCATTGGTTTATTCATATAAATTTCAGCAAAGCCATAGGTATTTGTTCCTTTATTAAAGGGTCTGTAGTAGAAGTTTTAGAGGAATTTCACTGGAATCTCTCCATGTTATCCAGGGCAACTTATCCTTCTGGCACTGCAGGGCTGCTGATCCCCTCTGGTGCTGTTGTCATCTGCTCTCCATTGGGTACATTATCTCTGCTGAGCTTTTCCATTAGTCTCATAATCTTGAGTTTCTCCTTACTATCATGTTCTGGGCTCAAGTCCTCCAAGGCCATAAACTGAACTTTTGGCTCCCATGTACTAAGATATCTAGAAAGCTTCCTCCATCAAGCGTAGTCTTACAGAAACTTAGTCTGAAGTCTGTAGTCCCAGAAAATTATATAACAGGATAAAAATATTTCTAGTAAATCCCATTTAACTCCTGATGGCCATTTTGGATCTCTTCCCAAATAATTTTGGGGACTTGGCTAAAAAAAAACCAACAAGAAAAGAAAGGGGACATGAAAAGGTTGAGGCAATGATGAAGCATTTTTTATTTTGGAAATCCTTTTTGTTTGGCATGTAAGTAAAGTTGAAGAAGAACAAAAGCTAAACAAAGCTTAGCATTTTTTCCTTTATTGGGTATATCTGCCATCAGTAAAGATAAATCCTGGTTCTGGCTGGCAGAAAATTTTACTTGCATTACATTAACTTAACTAAATTTAATATGACCTTTTTGTGAGTTGTTTTTCAGGTTTAAGGAGGATGGGTATCCCATTTTGGCATATTAACCAATAATAACACATCTAGAGCTTTATAGCATTTTAGGGTTTGCAAAACACCTTACATATGTTAACTTATTCAATCCTTACAACAACTCTGTGGGAATATATGCTATTATTCCCCATTCTACAATTGAAGAAACTGGGGCACAGATTGGTTACATGAGTTGCCTGGGGCCACAGAGCTAGTAAATGAATGAAGTGTATTTTGAACTCAGGTCTTCCTTACTCCAAGTTCTCTTCTTTTTCTACTTTATCTTAGAAATGGAAGAGATTTTTCTTTTGGCTTTACTTTCCTCTATGGCCCCTTCTCTCTGGCTCTTATGCACTCTTAGATTCTTTTGCCCATCATCCCTTTGGTAGGAAGGAGCTAGCTTGTAGGCCAAGACCACTTTATACTCTCTCACCTCCCAGTCAGGAAAAGTTCCTCAGGAGTATAATGGATTCCCACTCAAAATCAGTGGATATGCATTTATAGCATATAGTTATCTCCTTGGCAACACCAAAGCAAAGCTACCTAAGAAAATCCTGAGAGGCCGTTCTGCATAATGGTCAGAGAACCAGACTTAAGTTCTCTTGGAAAGACCACCTGATTCAAGTCCTGCCTGTGACACACACTGGTTTGTGACCATAAGAATATCTTTTAATCTTTTTACTTCTAAGGCAAATCTCCAAGACTGTAGATTGCAAACACTGGCCTATTTGCATTGGTAGAAATTTCCTTACCTAGAAATTCCCTGCACTAGGTTATTAGTCTGCACTGGTAAAGAAAGATTCCTTCCTGAGAGTTCCCTTTAGAGATGATGAATTTCAGATCTGGACCAAAAAAAAAAAAGAGAAGAAGAAGAAGAAGAAGAAGAAGAAAAACAGTGATGCATATATTATATACTTCAGTAGCTTCCATTTTGTAAATCTGCTCACACAATTTCTAGCAGATAGTGATAGTCTGACTTTGTTTTTAAATGAGGAAATTTTTGTCCCAGATTTAAGTGAATTATATATATACATATATATATACATATATATATATATACATATATATTTTGTCTAGGCTTGAGCATTAGAATCCAAATACCTGAATTTGCTTCAAGTTCCCTTCCTGTAGTGAGCTTTTATATCACTTTTATTTTGCCAAAGATATTCAAGACTATTGAGCTATAATATACATATTACTGTTTTTCACTGGTAATTTTTGGAACACTGGAAAAGCAGGGCCAGAACTATATTCAAGCTTCTAATATTCTGCAAAATTCTGTTTGGGAATGATACTCTGAGTGGTTGACCTACATTTCAGTGGAGATTATTTTCAGTTGAAAATAAAATGAAAATGCTCATACATTTAGAAGACTATAGTGGCCTATAAAAACAAAAATATTTACACATAGGATTTATGTGATTTCTCACTAAGATTCCTTGAACATCTGTTTTAGGTCACCGATCAAAATTAAAAAGGAAGTAAATAGAAGAGGTAAGATTTTTGTGTCATGTGACACATTATTTTAAAGAGAAGGATTAAAAGTTGCAGAAATAATCCACTTTAATGTTGGTTAAATGAAACAAAAACCCTCTGAGACATTTTCCCTAATGAATGAAATGAGATTCTTGCTAAATTGAATTTGACATTGCTATTAATTGCTTTCATTCAAAATCAGATAGAAGATGCAAAATGGATGAACACACCATTCTTGCCCGTTCAAAACTTTTGTTCTCCTTCCAAATTGAATCTTCTGTTGGTTCTTTACTTTTAGATGATATCTATCTATATATATATGTGCATATATATATACAAACATATATATGTATTTTGTGGAAGAAAAGATATAAGAAAAAAGACTACGGGGAATGGGAGGGAAAATAAGAATTCCTTTTTTTCCCCAAATGAGTAAAAAAAATTCCAAAATGAACATTAAAACCTGTAGATGATGCCAGTGAATAGCATCACCTTGTAACACTGCCCACTGAAACACTGTAAAAAGTACAAAAGTTCACAACATATTGTAAAGTTAATTCTTCAAGAAATTGCTCTGTTATCTCAGAGGTACCAGACATACCATATGTTGTGTCTGGCAGTTGCCATGGTAACTACTTTTAAAATTTAAGAGGAGGGTAAATTGTTGCCTAAAATCTCCATAACTTAGAGAGTAGATTAAGGCACCTCTGAGTATTCGTTTTTGGCACCTTTTAATGATTTGTTTCTCTCATTTCCATAGCACTTGGACTTTGTGAGCTGCAGGAGAAGAATGGGTTCATTTCTGGCTAAAGCAGAAGCTTATGGAAAGATAAAATATTAATATTCATTTGATTTTTTCCTGCCAATTTGACCGTTTAGACATAAATAAGGAGATTGGAAAGAGTTGATGGCGATTAGATGCATGACTTTTAGAATGGATTAGAATCTCTCTCCTAGGTCTAGAAGCAACATCTCTCATTCAATTCCCAAGGTCTGGAATTCTTCTCTGATTGAAATTCACTAGTTAAAAGGTAATAGGGAGGGTGAAAAATTGAAATAATTAAGGGAGAAACTGAGCCAATTATTCAGAAACTTATCTACTTTAGCTTTTTGGTCCAATCACTATTTAAAGTAGATTTCCTTTTGCAGAACCAAATTTGGACAGCTCAAGTCCATTATCTCCCTCTACATGTCCCAGATGACCTAGAATGAGCAATAATAAGGGCAAAGGCAACATATTATAATTTGTTTGTATCAATATAAAATATTTTAGAAGTCTTGCATATAATAATTTCTCAATAAAATATTTGTTGTTTGATTGAGCCTGGAAAATGAGTCTTAAATTTTGAAAATTTCCCTGATTAATCCAAAACAAATTTCCTCAAATACTAAATTGAGAGCATATTAATTTTGTATAAATATAAATGGTCGTTTTTCTTCTTTTCCCTTCTCTTGTTTATTCATGCTCCATAATGCTCAGCTCATGTAAATTAGGTCTAGTGTATGTACAGACTTCATAGCTTACTTGGCAGATGGAAATCATAGGAAGCCTAGTTCTGGAAGAATTATGATGATATATAAGGGAAGTTTTTGGAGACACCATGAAGCATGCTTAGATAGTTGCTAACTGGTTCTGGTCTGTTAATCATGCAGTTAAGAAGAAAAATTTGAAATTAGCTGTGTGGCTGGAACTGGAGGCATTTAAAAAGGGCCTTAGTCAGCTTCAGTTTCCTCTCTTGGCTTCATTTGGTGAATTGTGACTGACTATCCGTAATGATCAAGATTTTGGACCTTTTCTTTTCTGAGGGTACATAGTCAGAGAAACAAGCCTTCGTCTTTGGCCTATGAGTTTGTTCTTTTCTAGGTTAAGGGACTAAAATTTCTGACTTTGGGAATGTCAAAAGATTGGGATCAGGATGAACAGGAATCCAGGGGTCAGTGTCTAAGCTAGGTTTTATAGCTAGTACAGCACTGATGTCTTGAGGAACAAGGAGCAACTCTTGAGAAGCGGCATTTTGAATCAAGGCAAGTGGAGTCATCTGGCTGTCATGTGCCCTATCTGGACATGAACTTGGTGGGACCAATGCTATATAGCTGTGGTGGTGAACCTATGGCACATGTGCTATCACCCCAGCACAGAATTTACCAGTGTTTGTTAATAGAAAGCCAGAGGGCTGGGGGGCCAGGCTGCTCCCCTTCTCCTCACCTCAGGACATTTCTCACATCACTAGCCCCTCTAAAAGATTTGCCATCATTGCTAGATATAGGAACTGACTAAGTTATGAGCCCATTCTCCCCCAGAGATAGGGGAGAGTATGTTCCTGAAGTACTGGCCAGGGAATAAGCAGTTATTAAGCACCTACTATTTTCTAGGAACTGTGCTAAACAATAGGAATATAAAGAAAGAAAAAAAAAACCCAAACAGTCTAATAAGGAATATAACATGAAATAACCATGCACAATCTAGCTAAATACAGAATAACCTGGAAATAATCAATAGAAAGTATTGATAAGGAAATGTTTGTTGAGGTAAATGTCATTTTGTAAAAGCTAATTTATGTTAAGCAGTTAAAAGGAACTAGGGTATTACTCGTGTCATAACAATAGGAGGAACATAGTCAGTGGGGGTTTTAGCCAATGGCAAAAGAGAAGAAAGATAATCCATAATCTTTTATTATTGGATCGCATTCTCTTTTCTCATTGCTGATCACATTTTGCCAAATCCCAACCTTGGATAACTCTTACTGTCTGCCACTATTACACTGGTGTACATACTACTAAATGGAAGTAGATAAAAAGGCAAATGACTTCAATTGGACCTAAATACACTCTGGAAAGTTTTAAAAACCACCTCAATTTGGGTCAGCTGGGTGGCTCAGTGGATTGAGAGCCAGCTCTGGAGATGGGAGGTTTTAGGTTCAAATCTTTTCTCAGACACTTCCTAACTGTGTGACCTTGGGGATACCATTTAATCCCCATTTCCTAGCCCTTACTGCTCTTTTTGCCTTAGAACCAATATACAGTATTATATTTTTATACAGAAGAGTTAAACAAAGGAACAAACCTCTTTAACTGATTCTCTAAAACCTCAAAACTATTCTCAAATATCTATTTTCTCTAAAAGCCTCCTACACAACCCTCTTCCTCTCTTCACTCAGCTGAGGACAATTCCTCATACTTCAGCCAAAAAAAAATTGAGATCATTCATCAAGAACTCCCTTTTGTTCCCTCTTCTATATCTCTCACCTCTCTAATATAACCCTCCACCATGGGGCAGCAGCTAGGTGGCTCATCGGACAGTGTTGGACTTGGAGTCAGGAAGACCTGAGTTTAAATCCAGCCTGAGAAATTTACTAGCTGTGTGACCAGAGACAAATCATTTAACCTCAGTTTGCCTTAATCAACTAGAGAAGGAAATGGCAAACCGCTCTTAGAATTTTGACCAGAAAAACTCCAGGGACAATATGGGCTATGGGGTCATAAAGAGTCGGATAGGAGTGAATAATAACATCTGCTTCTTAAATTCAGGCTCTGAAAAAGACCTAGAATACCTTTTCATTAAGACCATCCCCTCTTCACAAAAAGAGAAGAGGACTCAAAGCAGAGCTTTTGAATATGTTCAAAGTTAGTAGGGTTGACAAAGAACAACACAGGAGATTGAGAAGAGTAAGTAGGAGTACCAGGAGGCAACAATGTTATAAAAATCCAGATGAAAGTGATATTATAGAAGGAGGTTAACTGCATCAAATCATAGAGGGATTAAGGCACATAACTAACAAAATCTTACTGGTGAGAACTTGTCAGGATAGACCTGAGATTCTTTGACTTGAAATTCAGTATTGGCTCATCTACACATTAGCATTCTCATTGCTATTTTTTCTGTATAATTTTCTTGGAAAATCATATTGAATGCTAAAAGTCAAAATGCTCTTGGATCAAAAAGAAGCTAGAAGGGGGCAGCTGGGTAGCTCAGTGGATTGAGAGCTAGCCCTAGAGATGGGAGGTCCTAGGTTCAAATCTGGACTCAGACACTTCCCAGTTGTGTGACCCTGGGCAAGTCACTTGACCCCCATTGCCTAGCCCTTACCACTCTTCTGCCTTGGAGCCAATACAGAGTATTGGCTCCAAGACAGAAGGTAAGGGTTAAAAAAAAAAAAAAGCTAGAGTAACTATCAAAGGGGCATTTACATAGGTTCTTTCACACAAAGAGCACAAAACACCATATGAAGTTAATTTAGTTGGCAATAAAAAGTGAGACTTTTTTGTTTGCTAAATATTATTTCATATATCATATTAATTTTCATTCATTTGAGAGTACTTTGTCTTTTTTCAATGTCACACTTTCATTTGAGTTTGGGGCACTTATATAGGAAGAGTCTTTTATTACAGAAAAGTTATATTTCTAATTAATTATATATTGTAGCATTTCTAGCCCAAACAGGAAGATTGGCAGGTTTAAAAATAATCATAAGAGGCATAGAGATACAATTATGGTCCTCTTTTCAGAAATGATAATTGGACAGTCTTGGGACAAGAATAATTTTTTGCTTTGAAATTTCATGAACATAATGGGAAAAAAGCCAATATACCAGTTATTTTTCTCTTGATTTCAGATAGGTAATTGGCATTTAAAATAATTTCTTATATATACAAATGTTTGAATATTTTAATTTTGTGCTATTCCTTTCTCTCAACACTCCTTCCCTCAAAGTATCATCTTTCTTCTTTTTCTTTAAGGTGGTACAAAAACCTTACTTTCAGGGAACTATAAGAAAGAAAGCCCACTGGTTCTTGGAAAGGATCACTTCTCATTTACATATCTTTATGTATTTGCATAAAACAGGAAATATCCCTTTTAAGAACCATTAGGATGAAAATAGTGAACTTAATAAATATGAAAAATGCCCATGACTCCAGAAAGCCTTGGACATGAACAGATTAATTCTAGCATGATTTATATTTCACAAAAAGGGGCGAGAAAAAAGAGCCCCCACACTTTAATCCTTACTAGCTAGCTCAATTCTTTTTGGTTCAGTGAAATTCTGAAAAAAAAAATAGTGTGAAAAAATAATAGGCTCCAGGAACGGTAATCAACGAAAGAATAGATTTATAGAAGCTGCGACCTCTTCTGCCTTTTTCTTATACTTGAATATGAACTGCTTTAATCCCACCTTTAAAGGATTAGGTTTAACAACAAAATCTTTTGAAAACTGGCTCTTCCAGTCCTCCAATTTTCATTTGAAAACTTTCTAGAAAGTGAAGACAAACTTTCCTTGTTTCCCACTATTTATTTTAGTACGACCATAATTGCATTCTTTTTAAACTTCTTCTGACTTTAATAGCTGCCCCTGCTCTTGCTCTTTTTTTTCCTCTCCCTCACTTCCATCCCTCCCTCTGAACTCTCTTTGCAAAGAGGAGTTCATGGCATACTCACTAGCTTTGTTTTATTGGGGACTTTCTCAACTTAGAGTCCTAAGATCCTCCAAGAGAGAAGTTCCTCCCACTTTGGTCCCTTTGACCAAATAGTCATTAAATCAAGAGGTAAGGTGAGAAGATTAAAAAGTTTAATTAGCATCAGTTGATGGATTGTTGTCAGATGGCTAGCAAAACTAAGAAACAAAGGGAAACATGCATACATAGGTTTTACCAAATGAATAGGAGAGTCATAGCAGCAAAAGGAGACTATAACTTATTAACTTTGTTGTTTCTGGAGTTGCCAATCATTTATTTTTTTTGGCGGGTTGGGGGAGGGGAGGATGAAAGGGGGTGATATTTTCTTTGTAGTTAAACCCAACAAAATATCTTGGTGGGTTAGGAATTTTCTAAAATGGAGAGGCTTCTTTAAAAAAAAAGAATCAAGAGTTCATCCTGTTGTTGAATAAAAACAGGCTATCTCTACTTATACAACTCTTTAGCTTTGTTTCTTTGACCTAAGTTTAAGCTCTTTTATAATGGGAAAGATGTTTTCCTTAAACTCAAAGCACACAGATTTTTGCCATTTCATCCACAATTTAAATGAGCTAAAGGACATGTTCTCTAAATGGAAATTTCCTGAAAACTTTCATTTTTCTCTGGTTCTATTTATGTATCTTCCTTGTTGAAGATTTTATTTGTAAAAACAAATTTTTATTGTTTTTTTAACCTTTCCCAGATTTGCCCCTATTGTCTCCTGAGTCAAAAGTTATTCTCTATTATTAGAAAAACAAACTAAAAAAGTGAAAAATTCAGCAAAAATGAATAGTAGTTAAAAATTTACATTATATGCAATGCCCTATACCTGTAGAGAAGCAGTGTCCCTTCTCTGGAAAGGAGTAGGTGGGGCTTTCATCTTTCATCTCTTCTTTGGAGCCATGCTTATTCTTAATAATTTCCCAATGTTACTTTTTGACTGTTTTATGGTGGTTTCATTTTACCTTGTTGTCACTGTATATATGTTGTTTTCTTGACTCTGCTTACTTCGTTCTGCATCAGTTCATGTAAATCTTTCATGCTTTTTTGTATTCATCCTATTCCTTATTTTTTGTAGCATATCCACATTCTATTTCATTCATGTACCCCACTTTGTATACTGATTTCCAGTCAACTCTGCTTTGTTTTCAATTCTTTGCTACTTCAAAAAATTCTGCTATAATTATTTTGCTGTACTGAAATCCTTTTTTTTTTTTTTGACAGTACTCTTTTTGGTGTGTATTGCTAGTAGCAGAATCTCTGGGTTTCATTTTAGTTACTTTATTTGCATAATTTCAAATTGCTATTCAAAATAGTTGTATTAATATACAGCCCCATCAACAATGCATTAATATGCTTGTTTTTCCACAATCTCCCAAATCTTGACTATTACCAACTTTTATAATCTTTGGAAAATTTGGGCATACAAAGTAAAACCTCAGAATTATTTTGATGTACATTTCTCTTATTATTAATGATTTGGATCTTCCTTTCATATGACTTTTAATACTTTGCAATTCCTTGGAGAACTGTTTGTTCACATCCTTTGACCACTTGGAATGGCTTTTTTATGCAGAGAAATACTTTTATATATCCATATTCATTAGTTATCTATCTTAAATATCAAATATTTATTTGAGAAACCTGATACCAAGATTTTCCTTCTATTCAAATAGATTTCTTCTCCTATTTATTTTGTGTGCAAAAGCTTTTAAAATTCATGTTACCAAAATTGCTTCTATCCCATGTTTGGTATGAGTACATCTACTCAAAGCTGTGATAGGTATGGGATCTGTTTCTTTTAATTTTTTATGTTATTGTTTTTAATATTAAGGTCATAACTCACTTTGAATTTATTGTGGAATGTAGTATATGATATTAATGTAACCCTAATTTCTGCTAGACTACTTTCCCAATTTTCCTTGTAATACTTATGCAATAGAGTTCCTTCCTAAGTACCATATTTTTCAAGTTCATTGAATTATGGGTTACTTCCACTGGTTTTATTTTTCCCTTGATCTAACCTATTCTATTGATTTACTTCTCTATTTTAAAACTAGTACCAAATAGTGTTGATGACTGTTGCCATATGTTATAGTTTGAGGTCTGTGGCTGCTATTTCTCTTTCATTTCTATTTTTTTCACTCCTTCCCTTAATATTTTAGATAATTTTTCTCCAAATGAATTTTATTATTTTTTAAAGATCTTTAAAGTATCCCATTGGTTGGTTGATTAATATAGCATTAAAAGTTTAAATGATCTCTGGTCATGGTACCATTTTGATTGTATTGACATCACCAAAGTATGGCCACTAAATATTCTTCTAGTTATTTAAGTCATTCTATATTTCTTTAAGGAGAACTTTGTAATTGAAACTATTGAAATATTTTGTGTGTTTTGGTCAAGTTCTTCAAATATCCTTTATATGTCTTGCAGTTATTTTGTGTGGGATTTCCTTTTTTATTGTTGCCTCTTGGATTTTGTGATTATTAATAGAAATGTTGTTAAGTTTTGTGGATTCATTCCGTTTCCTGAAACTTTGCTAAAGCTACTGTCTCAATGAGTCCATTTGCTAATTCCCTAGGATTTTCTAAGCTAACTATCATTAACAATTAATAGGGATAATCTGGTGTTCTTTTTTGCCTATCTTGCAATTTTAATTTTCTTCTCTTGTCTTACTGTTATTTCTGGAACCATATCAAATAATAGTGGGGAGAATGGGCATTCTTACTTTACTGCTATATTTATTGTGACAGCATCAAGTGTATCCTCATAGCATATGGCATTTGCTTTTGGTTGTCAATTTTTTATTATATTAAAAAGGTATGTGTATGCATACATATTGTGGAATATTTAGTATGAGTGTTAGGCTTTGTCATAGGCTTTTTCTACATCCATTGAAGGAATTGTGTTATAGATTTTTTTACAGATTATGTTGATTCCCCCTACCCCCCAATGTAATGTTGAGTAACCTAGCATCTCAATATAAATCCAACTTGGTCATAATAAATTATTTATTAGGTGAATTATTATGGTCTTTTATAGAATTTTGTTTAACTTCTAAAACAATTGATATTCATTAATGATGTTGCTCTATAGTTCTGTGCTATATCCTTCCTTATTTTAGGGATCAGGATACATATTTTTGTATTATCTAGCCAAGGCCCAGAGTACAGAAGGAAGTGGAATAGTATATTCCATGAAGCAAAAGAGCTCAATGCAACCCAAAGTGAAATATCTGAGCTTAATAATAAATTTTTTAAAAATGCCCTTTTATTCTTCACTATATCTAAGATTGTCCGAGTTCATGTTGATTGTGTCCATGACACTGTCTATTTATCTCATCCTCTGCCATCCCCTTTTCCTTTTGCCTTCAATCTTTCCCAACATCAGCATCTTTTCCCCTGACTCTTTGTGGTCTTCTTCTATGGCCAAAGTATTTAAACTTCAGTTTCAGTATTTGATCATCTAGTGAATAGTCTGAATTAATAATTTCTTTAAGTATTGACTGATTTGATTTCCTTGCTATTCAAGGGACACTCAAAAGTCTTCTCTAGCACAATTCATAAGCATTGATCCTGTAGTGTTGTGGGGTACAGAGGTGAATCCCTGAGGTTCAGGAAGGGTACCTTTTGCAAGAATGCAAGATTCTAAAACTTAGCTTAAAATAAAAAGAGAAATTTATTAATTTGGAAAGTAATTTTGAGAATGGCCAGGAGGATAGCAAGGTGGAACAGCAAGATGGGGAGCTGTTCCTTGGGAGGACAGCATGGATGGAAAAGCTGTCCCCAAGACAACATCAATTATGGGGATTTCATACTCTTTACAACAGTGGAGACATGACTGCCACAGGGAAGATGTGATTCTAGTGTGGTAAATACTCAGGCATTCGGGGTTGGGGTGGGGTGGGTTGGGTCATCTGAAAGGGTCTGCCTAGAGTCATAGAGGGTGACTCTCACAGTTTAGAGGGGAGATGGATGGCTGAGATACAGCTCAATTGTATCGAGGTGTAGCCTGGAGGTGCATCTCTATGTCCATCTCAAATCTAAAGGAAGGTCCAAGGATGATAATAATCTCAGGGTCTTATAGACATTATCAGATGTTGTTGGGTTAGGAGTCACAAGGACAGAAGGGAGCAAAGGAATTTACCTGCTTACAGTTTGTCTGGGTTTGGGGGTACGATGCCCATGCCGGTAGTACTCAGCTTTTCTCATGGTCCAAATCACAGCCATAAATTGCTACTGAAAAAATCCATAGTGGTGACTATACAGATATTTGTTAGCAAGGTGAGTTCTCTGTTCTTTAGTATACTGTCCAGATTTGGCAAAGCTTTTTATCCAAGGGGCATCTTTTAATTTCATGGCTTCAGTTGCCATTTGCAAATATCTTTGTGCCCAAGAATATAAAATCTTATCCTTATTCTATTTCTCCTCCCTGTTTTCCAGGTAGAAATGGGAGCAATTGCCAAGACCTTCATTTTTTTTTTTGATGTTAAGCTTTAAGCCAGCTTTTACATTCTCCTCTTTTACCCTTATCAAGAGACATCTTAATTCTTCACTTTCTGCTATATCATCTCCATATATGAGATTGTTGATATTTCTCCTGACAGTCTTAATTCTGACTTTTGATTCATCCAGCCTGGGATTTCACATAGAGTACTCTGTGTATAAATTAAATAAATAAGGTGACATTATACAGGCCTATGGTACAGCTTCCCTAATCTACAGCCAATCTAGTAAGAGCTTAAATGCTCTATTATCTATCATCCTTTAATTTTATCTCATGATGGGATAATTAATTTCTTTACTTATTTTTTGACAGTTTTATGTGTTTATGTTTCTGCTGTTTGGGGGATTTCTCAAGTTGAATAATCAGCTTGTTATAGTTTTTTGTTTTGTTTTTCTTTTGGTGGCAGAGGGGAAGGAATTTCTCAAACATCTCTCTAATTAATATGTTAATTTAAAAATCATTTATTAGGCTTAGATATTTCACTTTGGGTTGCATTGAGCTCTTTTGCTTCATGGAATATATCATTTCCTTTCCTTTCATGGTGTCTGGAGGGTATAAATAATTTTTTGTTAACTGAGTTTCCTTTCCTTAATATGTAAAGATTTTTTTTTTTTGCTTGCTTATGGAATTTTCTATTTGTCAGTGGAGACTTACCTTCATGGACTCAAAATTTTCTATTCTGTTAATTGTGTCTATAATTTGGCAACAAATTCTGCCATTTAATCCTTTTTTAAAACATATTTCAAGATTCTGATTTCTCTCTTCTTTCTGGAAATGCCATAGGAAATACATAGAGTCTATGTTTAATATGGTGTTGGTTCAATTCCCTGTGTTCTGCAATATTTGCTTAGAGAAAGTTATAATAAGTGTAGGTATTGAGTTTCACTTCTAATTTTAATATCTTCTCTGCTGATTTATTTTCTTGTGTCTTAGGGTTTTAATTGAATTTTCTTCCTCTTGAATTTTTGGGTACTTTTAACCCTTTTCTTTTATATCCCCAATTGCTTTCTTCCTGAAATCTCCTTTGTGGATTTAACTCCTGAAACTGGACCCCAAGGTCTAGGCTGTCTCTGTCTCTTTTAATATAAGGGAATTTACTTTTTACTAGCCTTGGTCCCTGCCTCAAGCTACTTCTGAGGGGATAGTGTTGATTCTAGCTGTATTCCAAAACAAACTGGAATCCAATGACCTACCTAATTTATTCTCCTTGATGTCTATGAGTGTTGGGTGGTGAGGGTGAGCCTGCCTCAAGAAGTTAAGAAAATAAATTCAAGGTAATATTTTCATAGGAAAGAGATGTGAAGTAGGGCAGAGTACCATGAAAGACTTCATATAGAAAGTAGAGCTTTAATATACTAAAGATTCTTGCTTTATGTAAGTGCATTATGCAAATTTTACTTTATATAAAGAATCCGGAAAGAAATCTACATTCAAATAAGAAACAAAACCTTCCTTAAAATTTTTACAATAGAAATAGAGAAATATGCTCTTTTTCTGCTCCTGTCCCTTGGATTCCTGTTCTGAGACCTTCCTTCCTTTCTTTCCCCACCACTTCTCCCCAAAACAACCCCTAAGAAACTCCCTCCCCCTGAAAGCAGAACACCTAATTTGCCCCCACATGGCTGGTTTGGTGCCTCTTCCTCCTTTGGCTTCTCTGTTCCTAGCTCCAACATATCCTTGAAACATGTGTTGCTTCCTTTCTTCCATGAGTGCTCAGCTTCTCCAAATACTTGTCGTTGGGCAAATTTGTATGAGGTAAAAATCATTTTAGCTGAGGTCTGCTGAATGGTCCACCTAAGTAAAGTAAAAACTGTCTGGTCTTAAAGGAGTCTGGGGATTCTGGGAAGAGGTGAAAAAATTTCCAATAATTGAGGCAGCCACTGCAAAGGCACCAAGATAGGTGATGGAGAATGATACAAGAAGTACATTTTTGTTGTATAATAGGAGTTTAGTGAATATTTAATATGTAATAATACCAGAAAAGTAGGTCAAGGTTAGGCTGTGAAGGGTTGTTGATCATCAGAAGAGACTTTTGGCAAATGAATCGATGTAGCTTATTTTATTTGGAAATTTATTTATTCAAAAAACAATAGCCAGTGCTATGTGGCATGCTGATGGAGAAAGAAGGGTCAAGGGTGAGATAAAAAGATTAAGAAGTGGGCTCTGACCTCAGTGAATTTACATTCTAATGAGGGATTATGAGTCCAGTTAAATGTAGAGTGGGGAAAGACTAAGCATTTATAATGCCTATCATGTTCCAGGCACCCTGCTAAGTGTTTTTTTTCTTTCTCCCCCACCCCTACTCTAATATATTTTTATTTATTTTATTAAACATTTCCCAGTTTTGCATACATTTTTTACCATTAATTAAAAAAAATTTTTGAGTTCCATAATCTCTCCCTCCTTCCTGTTACTTTCCACTCCTTGAGAAAAGCAAGCAATCATATTTCTACATTAGCCATGTTGCAAAAGAAAACAGAAAAAAAACCCTAAGAAAAATAAAATAAAAAGTATGTTTCAATCTGTATCCAGAGCTCATCACTTCCATCAAAAGTATCCCATCATAATTATATACCACAACATGTTCAACCATTCTCCAATTGATGAGCATCCCCATAATTTCCAATTTGTTGTCTTTATAAAAAGAGCTACTATAAATATTTTGTACAAATAGGCCTTTCCCCCTTTTCTTTTATCTTTTTGGGATACAGGTATATTGCTGGGTCAAAGGGTATGCAAAGTTTTATAGCCCTTTGGGCATAGTTCAGTCTATTCTTCTGAATTGTTGAACTACTCAACTCCAATAGTGTATTGGTATCCCAATTTTTCCACATGCTCTTTAGTATTTGTCATTTTCCTTTTCTGTCATGTTAGCCAATCTGATAAGCATGAGGAGATACCTGAGAGTTGTTTTAATTTGCATTTCTCTAATAAGTCATCATTTAGAGCATTTTTTCATGTGACTATTGATAGATTCAATTTCTTTTTCTGCAAACAGTTTTTTTAAAAAAAGATTTTGTGTTTTGCACCCCTTCTTTCTTTCTTTTTTTTCTTTTAAAGCAAAAGACCTCAAGTTCTGGCATTGCTTTTTTCCTGATCTCTGTTTCCTCATCTGAAAATGAAGGGGTTAGTTTATATGAGCTCTATAGTCTCTTTCCCTACCTCATCCCCATTTATTTGCTTTACCCTCATGCTTAGGTTTATTGGGCTTAAAAGGAATTTATGTCCTCTGGATCAAGGGACTATCAGTTTCCAGATGCCTTTGATTCTTTTGTGTGTTTCCTTCTCTTCAAACTGACCTTGTGAGCATTGAAAGGTCTGGAACTGGCATGGAGTAGTAAGGGGGAAAGAGTGTAGTAACAGGAGTAGGCTGGCACAAAGGGAAGAGTTGGTATCAGAGAAAGGAGAGCAGAAATATGAAGCCTGTCTGTTTGTTTGGACAATGGTAATGGAGGGGTAGTATAACACTACTAATAAGCATGGAGTAAAAACTATTTCATGCTCCAAAGAGACTTGAATATAAGCTTTTTAGATGATTGTACCAGTGGTAATTAGTTAAAATAATGAATCCGATTGAAATCACTCTCTTAATGAACACTGATCTTCTTAATTCTTATAATAATATACAATGATATATATAATAAATAATTCTTATTCTTATTTCTCCATTGAGATGAATGACCTGTCCCATAACTGATTCATATAATACATCATATAACTTTTATTTTGGCCCCTTTTTTCAAGGGGAGACTTTAGACTTATAGAATTGTCTCCAGAGTAGTCAGAAGGTGAAGAAATAATGATTGTGAGAATAAGGCTTCTCATTCCCATATTGAGAAGTCAGACTCCTTCAGAGGTGGTCATGAAATCAACAAGAGCTAGATGAAGAACAGGGAGTAGTTCATGCCATCAGCCCTGTGACCTCCCTTGAGTGATGCCTCTAATTTCTATGCTAGAATTCTATGAAGGTGTATGTTAAAGACCAAGATTTAAAAAAGAGGATGATGGGATAAAACAGGGGATTCTTGGCCAATTCTAAGATTTTAATACAAAGAATGGACATAGAAATATAAAGGTTTGGGTGGGGAAGGTGTAAGAAGCATAGGAAGTATGGTGGGGGGAAGAAAGGAAATGGGAGAGGAAGACATAGAAACAGAAAAATGGAAGAAAGATAATAGAGAGAAAGAGAGGTAGATTTATATCTTATAGGTTTCATTTTAGTCCCTTCTGGATGGACTGCCATTACCAATCTCTTCATTTTTATGATAATGATAGCTGCATTATATAGCACTTTAAAGTTTGTAAAGCACTATATAAATAGTATCTTATTTTATCCTCAAACAACCCAAGGAAGGAGATGGTATTATTGTCTTCTTTTTACATATGAGGAAACTGGGGCAGAAGTTAAGTGACTTGCTGAGATTTATACAACAAATAAATGTATGAGGCCAGATTTTATTTCAGACCTTCCTGACTCCAGGTCTAACTTTCTCAATGATGTCACCTATTTGCTTCACAGAAAGTAATTCAATTTAGAGAAAAGAGGAGAGAAAGTAAAAATTTTCAGTTAAATAAAAATAACTCCCCCAAAAGCTTTCATTTTAGTTATTTCCTTTAGTCAGTGCACCCATCACATAATGTTGTGAGTGAAAGTTAATTTAAAATGTTATTTTGTACTCAATTACTTTCTACCTGTTTCTTCAAATCTGTCTCTGGGTCTTTTGATCCCTCTCAAATTGTCCAGTGCTCATTGGATAGAAATTCCTGGAAACAGTGAGATATTTGAAGGTAAACAAATTTTGATTCTATTGATTCAAAAAATGGTGCGACATCCAGATTCACAGATATGCGTTCCTGAGAATGGTACATCTCCAAGTCTCAGATTTCTAACCCTAGAGACTAAGGTAAAGAAGCATTATATTTCAACCAGAAGGATAGAAAGACCAGTTGAGATATTTCAAGTCAGGCAGGTCAAATCTTGTGGACAAGCAGAATGGATGGCACTCTATATGCTCACTGGTAGAGTGTGAGTAGTTAGGGATATAAGGTCCAGTCTAGGAAAAGTAGGTTGAATAGGTGAGGAGATGGATCTAAGCCAAGATGGAAGAACCCAGTCAGAAGAGGAAGATAGGAATAGTTGGAAGAGCTCCCTAGAAAGTTGAGCCAAGAGATATGAAAAATAAACATCATTCTCCTGGAACACAGAAGAGAAAGAGAGAGACAGACAGACAGACAGAGAGAGAGAGAGAGAGAGAGAGAGAGAGAGAGAGAGAGAGAGAGAGAGAGAGAGGAGGGGGGTATAAAAAGAGGTGGCACTGTACTGAGAGGCATTTTTAGGGACAAATTAGAGGGGAAAGAAAATAAAAACCTAGGACTGTCCTCCCAAGCTGTTGATCCTCTGATTGTAGGAAGATGACATTTTTTGTATCACCAGAATCTACTCTACACTGTGCCTGATTATACTTTGATAACACCATAGATTAACATAGCACCTTTCCACATTCTGAATTGTAGTCCAAAGGAGCCTAGAAACCATTGTAAGTGTGCAATGAAGGTAATTATTACTGAGGTGCCCTGCATTTTCTCAGTAGCATAAGTATAGTAATGTGATCTGACTTTGCAAGTGCAACCACTCTTTTAAAAAGAAGAATATATGGTTGGGGCAGATGGGATGTGTGGGGAACACCCACACAACTTAATGAAAGAAGAATCAAGGATGGTCTTAAGTAGCCTGAAGATTAAAAAAAAAATCTTGCATCTTAAAAAAAAAACCTTGAGAACTTAAAGTATTATCTATTATTTAGATGAATGTGGACCCCTTCCCATTTTGTGAGGTCATTTAAAGCATTGTTAAGGATATTCCAGACCTTGTGATTTCATCATGTCTAAGGAGGATTTTCTTCAGCCAAACTATCATCAAGTGTACATTAAGGAACTAATGTTCACAGTATAGCTGATAGCTAGTGGAAATGAAATAATCTGTATTGACACATTTAGAAGTTTCACATCTTTTTCCACTTAACATGCTAACGTGATAATTGCCAGACTGATGATTTTTCCAGTGACACATCTCCCTTTGTCAATATTTAGACCTGTGTATAGAAAGCTTATCTAACACACCTGGCTAATTTTCACTTCATTTAAAAATAAACGGAACATGTTTAGCTTACAGGGTTAGAACAAAAAAAAAGGATTTTATAAATAATTCTCTCAGAATATCTTTGCAATAACAAGAAAATAACTGCAAAAAAGTAAAAAAAAATTAACTTAAGACACATATTTGATCTGTTATGGTTCTTCGTCTAGAAATGCCTTAGAATTAATAATATAGTAGATTTCATAACTTTGACTTGCAAATAACTCTTCAAGTCCCTCAGAAAACAATGTGTTCTTTAGGTCAATCTAGCTACTCTAAGAAATTTTCTGCATTAACATTTATGTTTACTTATCACATTTGGAAATTCCCCACCAGCATTTATTTATTTTCACGTTCCACTTCAAGACATTAAATTTCTCAGTTCAATATCTTGTTCCTAACTTGACATCCTGGAGAGTTGAAAAGTAATATGGGATGATTTCTCATTGGAATCAGCACTGTATGGCCAATCTCCCTCCAATTGCTTAGAGAATTACTTAAAAGATGACTGGTGAGGATAAAAGCTCCTAAAATAATTTTTTTCTGAAGCCTCAAAAAAGATCCATCCACTGATTCCACCTACTTTTTCCTAAACTGGATCTTATACCCCTAACTTCTGTACCAGTGAGTTTTATGGCTAAGAGATCTGGAGTTTCAGGATTGCATATGAATGTCTTTGGCAGTCTATGTTTTCACTAGCTAACTTGGCTAATAAGAAAATGGTAGAAGGTTTGGAAATTCTTGTATAAACATATATATGTATGTACATATGTTCATAACACACATGGAGATCCTAAATGGTTTTTTTAATTGCTTTGACACTTAGCATATAATTGTGCCTTAATGGGTTTTAAGTTTTCTTTCCCTCCACAATCATCTCTTTCCCTCCAGCAACCATCCCCTATCCAATAAACAATAATTTCTTTTAAAAAATCAGGATGGCTTTATTTCGAAAAAACTGCACTAAGGGGTTCTAGGAAGAGTAACTAGATTAACTGTATTGCTAGGTTTTTCTCAATTCCAAAGAATGATTCAAAAATGTGGAATAAACCTCTTTTTCTTATTTTTATATAGGCTAACAACTTCCTCTAGCCTTCTAATTTGCTGTCTTTTTGCATCAGAGTTCATTATCTTTGTGTTACAATTTAGTCACTCTGCCTGAGTTTCTATTTTTTTTTCCTTCTCGAGTCCCTGCTGAAAACAGCAATATAAGTAACTCGGTTGAAGCTTGTATACAGACAGAAGATATAATGAGACTAACACTTCTCATGGGAATTCAATGCAACATCACAGGGTTTCATTTGCAAATATTTCCTATGAAAAGCCTACTCAAAGTGTATTGAGATGGAGTCTTGGTCTAATTTTTTTTCTCTTGCCTGTCCTCCCAGGAATGCTGTCAGAGCACAAGATAAGGCATGCTGTGTTGGAGAATCTTCAAATGCCAAGACAGAGGAAAAAACAAACAATTTATCTTCCCAGAAATTTAGAACCTAAGGTGCAAGAGATCATTAACTAAGACTAGTTTATCCAATGATGACAAGACATTGCTCTAGTGCTCTGGGTTATGGAATAAGGGGAGATACAATAGAAGCACCAGTTGAAGAGTCAGAGATAGCATTGATCAAATTCATCTGAAAGGCAAATTAAAAAAAGTAGTTCGATACTATTTTCCCAAACATTATCTGAAGCTGTTTGGGAGTTTAAAAATAGAAGTTAGGCTTTTAGGGATATATTATTATAAAAAGGAATTAATTTCTCTAATCATCATACTATTTTGGAATCCAGAGGACAGGGTTAGGGTTTTTTTTTTTAATGGAGAAAGAATATAGTCAAATTTCATTAATTATTTATTTTATGTTCCCAGGAGGGAGAGAATATGTTTTGTACCCAGTTAGAATATCATTAAGTATAAATAATTTCTTTGATGACATGATAGCAATGAATAAACAAATGTTTCTAGCTTACACAGTTATCAGTTACTTCAGAAGAGTTTAAATCAATAGTCAGGATCTCTAGTAAATAGTAAAAAAATAATCATTTTTTCTAGATCTTTAAAGTTGCAAAAACCCTGTATGAAAAATTCATTATACCCAATTTATAGGCGATATAACTAAGGCACAGACAAATGAAATGACAATTAGATGCATTATCATTTCCTAATAAAAAACATTGTATTCTATAATCTCTTGATATTCTGATTAGTGAGATTTGGTTAACTACTTCATAAATGATGATTCCATGATTTGCATGGCATAGGACAAAGAGTTCTTGTAATCTACCTCCTTAATTCAGGCACAGTAAAAGCAAAGTAAATTAGAGTAAAGGTATGTGAAAAAGGATATGTGAATAGACTAAAATAAGGGCAGGTTTTCCCCTTTAAATTGAAGCATGGGACAAATCCAATGGCATCTCTTCTTGAAAAGGTAGAGTGAATTAAAGATGAAATTTAGGGGAAAATACACATTTCTTTTCATCCCAACTCCTTACAAAGAAGCTGGTTGGAACAAGGAAAGCAGAAGGGAAAAAAGAATATTTAGCACCAAAATAAAAAACAACAAAATTTCTTCATTCTTTGTCAGGTTAAAGAAATTTGTGGGAACCAACAATGTTGTGGTAGCAGAAAAAAGAAGAGGTTCCTCTTCCCAGGATCTTCTATTGGCACTCAAGAATCTTTTATTAATTGAGCATTATATTTTTGGTTTTAGAAAGACGACCAAATTTTTAAATGCCCTTCAAGTTTTTTGAGCCAACTCCCTTGAACTATAGGCCTGATATGAAGATATCTCTTTTATTCTTTGCTATTATCTTTTCCTTCTATCCTTCATTCTTTTCTAATATATTGTTTCTAGAGGTTAAAAACTTTTCTAAAGGATATTGTTTAAATTGTATTCAATTTGGAATTTGTTTTGTTGAGCTCTGCATTTTGTAAGAATAATTGCTACATGGAATGTGTCAAATGATGCCTTACACACTGCTAAATGAAAAGTGAGGGGATTTAAGAGTTCCTGACACCTTATTTCCCCAAGAAATAAGGATTTTGACTTGGTGAAACATTCTTGGAAGGAAAGAGAACTATTTCCTTTCCTTACCATTGGGACACAGTCTATAAGGAGATATCATCATACTCCTGGGTTCATATTAACTGAGTATATTTGCAATAAACTTAGCATCATTGCCTACTCCTTGATGCACTACCTCTTTGTTCCCCTTACCACAATTCCCAAGATAGATCAGAAATTACATGACCATAGGCATCTTATTTAAACTTAGTTTTCCCCCAGTGCTTAGCCTAGTGTTTCCTGAGCTCATAGGAATTTCATTCAGGAAATTTACTGAATTGAATTTTAAGGTGACAGAATGGACTAATTTAATGGACAAATTTTGCAAATATTTAAGTGCCTATTACTTATAAGATTGTCCTAAATTAAGGTGACAAAGATTAAATATTATAATACCTATCCTCAAGACATTCTACTGGAGGTAGATAGGGATAGAGAAGTGAATATAAAATGAACAGACTAGACTATTATTGGTTAGGATGTGATGGGGCAAGGCTAAGAGGAATTTCTGGAAATACCCTTCTGCCCTCTTCATTTAAATTGAACCTTATTTTGAAACAAATCATAGATTAAATAAAAAATCTGGTTCATAGAGTGCATTGGACAGTGTGCAATAGGAAATTCTGAGGAGAGTTATTGGGGAGAAAGGAGGGATCAGAGAAGGCTTCAAGTGGGAGGTGGAACCTGAGGGGAGCCTTGAAGTTAGGGGGAAGAGAAAAATAAATTATTTTTAATGTCCTTATCATAGCATACTTTTTTTATTCTGATCATTTGGATGAAAAATGAATGTATTATGCCTATTCCATAAATAGTCACGGAACTATAGAATTTTGGATTTGGACAAAATCTCAGGTTTAGTTTAATTTTTACCTAAATCATAACTCTTGCCATCAACATGCTTGTAATTTTTTTGGGGGGTATAAACTTCCAATGACAGAAGACTTATTAAACCTTGATGCAATCCATTGCCTTTATTTAAAAAGAGTTATACTTATTTTATTAAATATTTCACAATTACAAGTAAAAGTTTTTGAACAATCATTAAAAATTTCTTTGAGTTCTAAATTCTCTCCCTTCTTCCCCCCATCCTCCTTGAGAAGGCAAGCAATTTGATATTGATTATTCATGTGAAGTCATGTAAGACATTTCCATATTAGTCATGTCGCAAAAGAAAATGCAAACAAAATAAAAACAATAAAAATAGATTAAAATATGCTTCATTCTGCATTAAGGGTTCATCACTTCTTTCTCTGGAGGTGGATAGCATTTTTCATTGTGGATACTTTGGAATTATCTTGGATTATTGAATGATCAGAGTAGCTAGGTTTTTTATAGTTGATTATCCTTTTGATACTACTATTATTGAATATAATGTTCTGTTTTTGCTCATTGCACTTTGCATGAATGCATATGTCTTCGTAGGTTTTTCTGAAACCATCTTGATCATCATTTCTTAAATTGTGATAGTATAGTTTCAAATTATTCTCCAGAATGGTTGGACTAATTCACAACTCCACCAACAGTACATTAGTGTTCCAATTTTCCATCCCCTCTAGCATTTGTCATTTTCCTTTTCTGTCATGTTAATCAATCTGATAAAAATAAGGTGGTATCTCAGTTGTCTTTATTTTTATATTTCTCTAATTAGTAGTCATTTAGAGTATTTTATTTTAATTTTAATTTTTTTCATTAATATCCTTACCTTCTGTCTTGTGTGACAAGGAAATCACTTTAAAAGACTGATATATATTAATTTAAGGTCGCCAAGGAATTCAGCTATGTAATTCCTAAATGAAAACTCAAGTCAGCAGTCAACCTTTTATGGAGTTTTTAATTACAAACAGGAGGAAGAAAGGTATTAGAGAGAGAGAGAGAGAGAGAGAGAGAGAAAGAGAGAGAGAGAGAGAGAGAGAGAGAGAGAGAGAGAAGAGAGAGAGAGAGAAAGAGAGAGAGAGAGAGAGAGAGAGAGAGAGAGAGAGAGAGAGAGAGAGAGAGAGAGAGAGAGAGAGAGAGAGAGAGAGAGAGAGAAAGAAAAGGGGAGAGAGGGCTTAAATACCCCCTCTGTTTAGGCTGGGCCAAAGGGCCCAAGCCCTTAGATAGCTGAGGCAAAGAAAAGAGATCAGTCCCTATCACTCACGTGACCAAAATGGAGAAACAGTCTCAGGGGCCTCCACCTCCAGCCTCCTTCAGAGCAAGCTTCTCAGAGCACAACCTCTCAGAGCAAAACCTCTCGAACCACCCCTCAGTCCTCAGACCCCTCTATCTTTAAGGAAACCATCTCAGTTCCCTCCCCTCAGTTCTCACATCTACCAATCACTGTCCATGTCTTCCCTGTGCCAATGGTGGCTCTAGCTTAACCCAGGACCACCCAGAGGTCTGCCCCTTTGCACATGTCTGTTGAAGGTCATATTCTCAAATAATTAAATTTTGATCTATGCTGCAGCCCTTCCTAAATCCTGTTAGGACTGAGTAGGGTGGAGACTGTAAGTTCCAAGACCTGGTTCTGTCATTCCAAGTATCTCTATTGTATCAATTCTAAAATCAATCATGACTCAAAGAACTTCCTGTTCTATGCTTAAGCATAGGTCAAAGCCCTTTCCATTGTTCAGCAAAAGGATTCTGTCCTAAAGTAATCTTAAGTAGGGAGGAGAAGGATCCTCCCATGCCAAGGGGGTTCACATTCCAATAGACTATCAGTAGGCGATTTTTCAAGTATGAAATTTCCCAATGGTGAAATTTCCAACATTTATAAGTCTAAGACATTTTAAGGTTTACACTTGGAATCAATACTGTGGATTAATTCTAAGGCAGAAGAGTGGTAAGGGCTAGGCAATGGGGATTAAGTGACTTGCCCAGGCTCACACAGCTGGGAAGTGTCTGAGGCCAGATTTGAAACTAGGATCTCCCGTCTCTAGGCTTGGCTCTCAATCTACTGAGTCACCCAGCTGCTAGAGTTTTTTTCTCTCCTTGGTTTGTTTTAAAAATTGTATTTGTGCCATAAAAGCAATTAGGTAGAACTGTTTCTTTACCTATTTTTAAAAAATACTTTATGTAGTAATGGGGGTTAATTGTTCCTTAAATCATTAGTAGAATTTACTTGAAAAGCTATCTGGTCTCAGGGATTTTTTCTTAGGCTACTCATAGATGTCTTGTTCAATTACTTTTTCTAAGATAGGGTTATTTAAGTATTCTATTTTCTCTTCTATTAATCTGGGCAGTTTACATTTTTTTGTAAATATTCATCCATTGACTGGGTTGTCAGTTTTATTGCCATACAATTGGGAAAAAGCCCTCTTAATAATTGCTTTAATTTTATCTTAGTGGTATATTCATCCATTTCATTTTGATACTGGTAATTTGATTTCTTCTTTATTTAAAAAAATTAAATAAACCAATGACTTGTCTATTTTATTGTTTGTTTGTTTTTTTAAGCAAAATCACCTCCTAGTTTTATATATTTACTTTTTTAAGCTTTCAATTTTATTAATCTCTTCTTTGACTTTCTAGATTTCAATTGGTGTTTAATTAAGGATTTAAAATTTATTATTTTCCTAGCTTTTTAGTTGTGTACCCCATTCATCTCTTTTTCTCTTTTACTGATATAAACATTTAGAAATGTAACATTCCTACTTAATATTGCCTTGGCTGTGTCTCACATTTTAGAATGTTGTTTCATTTTTGTCATTCTCTTTAATGAAATTATTGATTATTTCAATGCTTTTTCTTTAACCCAATCCTTTAGGATTAGCTTGTTTAGTTCCCAAGTAATTTTAAACTATGCTCCCAAGGTCTTTTATTAAATATAATTTTTGACACTCAAATTCCTAAAGGAAAATTTAAATGAATTGTTGGAGGAAAAAGTAAAACTAGTATGGAACCTCAATATTCCCCTTCTCAGACCTAGATAAATCTAACTATAAAATAAGTAAGAAAGAAGTCAAGGAGACGAATAGAATCTTAGAAAAGTTAGACATAATAGGGAAAACTGAATGGGAATAAAGAGCTTTCCTTTAGGAATTTGAGTGTTCTGCCATATGTTTACTATTTATATGACTTCATTTTCTATGCTTCTGTTTTAACAAAATGTGGTTTCCCTATTTATCTCTTCTAATTTGGTCTATTTTTGCTTTTGCTTTATCTGAGATCATGATTGCAACCTCTGTCTTTTTAACTTGAGCCAATGTATATTATATTCTGTTCCAGTCCCTTTTAAAAATTTGGTGTGTATCTCTCTATTTCAGGTGTTTCTTACAAACAATATGTCATTGGATTCTGGTTTCTAATCCATTCTGTTCCTCTACTTCATTTTTATGTGTAAGTTTCTATTCACGATTATGATTTCTAACTGTGCATTTCTCTCATTTTATTGTCTTCTACTTATCTTTCTCTCTCTTTTTATCCTTTCCCTACTTTTGACCACTTATATACCTCTTTTTCCATTTCTCCAATTCTACTTTTTAAGATGTTATATTCTTCAGTTTTTGTGCTTCTATTATCAAGATATCAGTTGCGTTTTCAGAATTTTCTACTTTAAATTTCATTTCATGATCATTCTTATTTTATTTTGAAAATTTTTAAAAGCTTTTTTGGGAATTTTTGTTGGGCTTGTGTCCCTGTCCCTTTTTTCTTTTAGATTTTCCCTGTTGCTGTTTTGACTTTATTGTCTTCTTAGTTTCTGTCTTGATCTTCCCAAGTACCAAAGCAGTTTTTTACAGCCAGGTCTTTCTTGTTGTTTGCTCATTTCCCCCGCTCTATTTCTTATGGAACTGTATATTAAAATTGGTCTCCATTCCCTGAGTTTAATACTTTTTCACACTAATGTTTTTAGAGCTAATTCTGGGGGAATTTTTGATACTTCCAAAGTGGTATGTATGATCTTGTGAGAGATGTAGTTACTGCTCTACTGGTCTACACTCTGGTCCTTACCCTGGAAGGGTCCCTAATTGTTTGAGATTATACAATCAGTACTGTTTCTCAGGGCCTTTAGTCTCTAATGGCTGGAAATACTGTTCCTCCAGGTCCCTGTTCCCTTGGGGCTAGAAGTGATACTGTTTCTCAGGGCTTCCACTCCTTCTTGATTGAAAGTGCTTCTCCCTACCTCGAACTATGACCCAGGAATGAGTATAGTCAGAGGAACTGAGAAACATCATTTGGTCCTGTGTCCAGTGTTAGCATAGGGGTCCCTTGTATTTTCTTTTCCATCTCCAGGTTGAGAACTTCTGAAGTTACTGGTACCTCTGTCACCATCACCTAGTCCTACCATTAGAATTTCCATGGGTTCCAGAGTAGCCTCCTTTTTGATGTCACAGATTTTTCTTTCTAACCTCTTATTTTGTCTTTGAATGGAACAATGTCTTGCTCTGACCTTTTGTTGGCTACTTCAGAATTTGATTTGAGGCATTATTTTAAAGGTGTTTGAAGTAGAATGTTGAGAGACAATCCATTCCACTTACCAAAAAAAACCCCAATAGTTATACAAAAATTTCTTCTGACTTTATACTGGAATCTGTGTATATTCTAGCTCCTACCACATAGCAAGTGGATGCTATTCATTTATTCTTAGTTTTGCCCTCCAAGGCAAAGCAGAACAAGACTCCTCCTGCTTCTAAATGAAAACACTTTAATTTTTGAAGAAAATGATCATGACTCTTACTTCAATTCAATAAATATTTATTGTCTGCTGTACAAAAAGCATTATGCTAAGCACTGAGAATAAATACAAAGAAAAAATAAAAAATCCTTTAAAGTCAATTGCATCAATAAAAATGAAAAGATATTTCTCCAGGACTTACTAAGTGCTAATCTTTGGGGGAAAAACAAATGCAACAGTCTCTGCTCTCAAAGGAGTTTACATTCTAATGAAAAATAACACATAAAATGGAGCTAAAGTTGGGAAGTGTATATATATATATATATATATATCATGTATTGTATGTGTAAATGACCTGAGGAAAACAAGGTTAGGAATTTTACAGTGACCTGGTTTAGCAACATAAGGTTAAAGCTCATTTATCAGAGGCCAAGATTCCAGAGGCAAAGCTTGAGTTTATGTGAGATGAGGAGAAATAAAAGAAAGAGGAAGAGAAAGAGGATAATCAGAGTGCACATGGTATAGTTTAGGAATGATTAGGAAGGATGTAATGATTTGGTTCTAGGTAAGATAAGGTGAGAGTTCACTTATCAGAATCAACTATTGATCCTCCTCTAAGACAATTTCAGATCCCTCCATCATTGGTATTTTCCCATAGGACTTTGTGCCTCTTTTCAGTACTATTTTAAAATGTAAAGTCCAGAACTGTAGATGATGTATATTGGCTATGGCTCAGTAGTATATTTGATATTTTTTTCAACTCAAAAATATTTTGGTTATGCCCTCTTTCTGTGGTCAGCTGAGTATCCCCTATCTTGTATATTTCTCTTTTGCTTTTGTCAAAGTTTGAGTATTCTTCACTTGACATGAAGGTCAAAAGAGACATTTCTTAATGAGACTGCCTTTTCTTGGTGGTCAAAAAACTCATCCATGAACTGTGTCAGCTGAGAAGGTTTACAACACCATTAATTGGGTTCTAAATATTCCAACTTATTTATTGTTGTTCAGTCTTTTCAGTTTTTCAGCAACTCTTTGTGACCCCATTTGGGGTTTTCTTGGCAAAGATCCTGGAGTGATTTGCTATTTTTTGCTCTAGCTCATTTTTCAGATGAGGAAACTGAGGCAAACAGAGTTAAGTGACTTTCTTAGATACCATAGCTAGTAAATGTATGAGGCCAGATTTGAACTTAGGTCTTTCTGACTTCAGGCTTGGTGTTATATCCAGTGTGGCACCTACTTGCTCTATCTTCTATTAATATCCAATGACTAATCAAGACTAAGGTAAAATAAAATCCTTTTTTAATATTAATAGTTAGAAAGAGGGCATACACAGAACATACTCATTTGCTCTAGGTTCTTTGAGAATTTCTTTTTTTTTAAAAGAAGTTTTCCTAATGCCTTTTATTTTTACATCAGAGGAATTTCTGGAAATATCTCTACCTCCTCATTGAAAACTAATTTTCTTTTGAAACAAAGACCAGTGGTGAAGCAAAAATACCTGACATAGGGACTTCATTTGATAATGCATATATTATTCTACTTTAGTAATTTCCTATCTATTTGTCAAGAAGAGGGAACCATGTTTTGTTATTTCCTCTCTAGAACCATCACTAGTTTTAATTAGATTTTCATGTTCTTTTAGTGATCCTTTCATTACATTATTATAATTATGGTGAGTAATGCTCTTTTGGTTCTGCTTGTTTCAGTCTGCAACAGTTCACAATCATCTTCTCATGTTTATCTGAATTAATTCCTCATAGTTAATTCTTATTACTCAATAATATTTCATTATTTCCATAGACCTGAGTTTATCCAACAAGTTCCCATAGATGGGTGAGAATTTTCTTTTAAAAGAAGAAATAATTAGATACTGATAGCAACTAAAAAAAGTTAACATCGGTTACAGGCAAGCATAGTTTCCTAGTTACTTTTCACATCATATTAAGTTCCTTAGGTTAATCAGAAAACTATAACTGCTATAGATTATATACCTTGACCTTTGGAGCATATCGTCTAAATGTTACACACATTCACAGATGCAATTATAGCATTAAATCTTCTCCAGCATGACTAAATTATTTGATATTTGATAGGTTTTGCAAGAAAAGCTAGTAGTTAACTTCAATGTGTTTTACTTGTACTGTATAATTATAGTGAAGGTGTGGGCTGCCCCAGTTCATCTCCCTCTCCCATTTTGGGGTCTATAGCTCACAGATTTGGTTATATAGAGCATTGTTAGAGTGAAAGACAAACATTCTAAAGGTGAGTCAGCAGCCTATTGAGACCGCTTAGTAATTAACCAAGTGATATTTCATGTTCTCCTGTCAAAGAGCTCAGTATTTTCTATATCTCATCAATAATTTTTAGTGATGTGCTAAAGCTTTCCTGCTCTCAAGGGAATTTTACCCAAATCTCCTAGTCTTGAAAATATTCTGGAGGTTTACTTAGGGGGATATATATGAAGAAAAGTAAAATTTACCTTTTTTTTCTATGTATTTTAGATTTTTTTCTAAGTTCTATGAAGAAGGGGTTTTATCTTTCAGGGATCATGAAAATACAATAACATTCTGATATGTAACATTTAGGGTTTTAACTTCAATAATGATCACGTTGGAGGACTATGTCAGAAATTCATTTCGTTGAAATGTGTGATGTTATTTGTGTGACATTCACCTATGACCTAATCAAAGTAATAGCTTTGAAGCTAGAAAGGATCTTAGAAATAAAGTAGCACAAACCTCTTGTGCAAAGCTCCAACTTGCTCAAGGTCACGCAGTCAATAAATGGTAGATCTGGGACTATGAACCCAAATCTTTTGGTGCCCAAGAATCACCTACCCATCAAAACTGACTATATTCTTTCAGGGGAAAGTACTATTATTTAATAAATAGAAGATTTCCAAACATTCCTGAAGAAAAGATCAGACTTAAACAGAAAATTTGATGTCCAAATATAAAATCCGAGAGAATCCTAAAAAGGTAAATTAGAAAGGGAAAAAGAAAAACAATTTAAGGGTTTCAAAAAGGTCAAATCATTTACATTCCTATGGGGAAAGATGATATCTGTAACTCTTTAAAATTATCATTATCGTGGGCAGCTGGGTAGCTCAGTGGATGGGCAGCCAGGCCTAGAGATGGGAAGTCTTAGGTTCAAATGTGGCCTCAGACACTTCCCAGCTGTGTGACCCTGGGCAAGTCACTTAACCCCCATTGCCTAGCTCTTACCACTCTTCTGCCTTGGAACCAATCCACAGTATTGATTCTAAGATGGAAGGTAAGGGTTTTAAAAAAAAATTATCATTATCATAGTAGTTAGAAGTTTACAGAGACAGGACAGAGGATGTGGTAGTAATTTGTTTAGGATGATATGTAAAAAATTAAAACTAGGGGAGAAAAAGAGGATTGTACCAAGTTTTTTGGTGCCAACTCTTTATTGTACCATGCTGCCTTTCAATCCTATAGGTGTATTAATTAGAATCTTGAACCCTTGGACTACATTTCCCACAATCCCATTTCCCTTTCTGTTTACCTGTGTCCTTTATGTTTTTGGTTTTAAGCTATGGCTTATGCCTCCCTTGCGCTCTTTTTTCCACATGGAAAGCTAGTGAGCTCTCTCAGTTTCTCTATCCTTTTACTTTCCCTTTGCTTCAAGTTAAATATTAATAAATATTATTAAATATAATACTTGGAGTATTGAATATTAATTTTTAATATTTACATAGGCCTTGAATGGTGGCATGGAAGGATGGATAGAGAACCAGACTTAGAGTCAAGTGGACATATTTTCTAGACTGACCTTTGCAACATGCTGATTTTGTGACCCTCAACAAGTCCCCCTTTCAATGCTCTATGTATATACATAAGTATATATATATATATATATATTCAGACAAAAATGTATGCATATATATGCTTCTGTGAATTATGAATATAAATATTAATATATTATCAATTCACTTTAACCTATCTATCCATTTATTCATAAAAACCCTTACCTTCCAACTTGGAATCAATAATGGGTATCAGTCCCAAGGTAGAAGAGTGCTAAGGGCTAGGCAATGAGGGTAAAGTGTCTTGCCCAGGGTCACACAGCTGGGAAGTATCTGAGGCCAGATTTGAACCTAGAACCGCCCATCTCTAGGCTAGGCTCTCCATCCACTGAGCTACCCAGCTGCCCCGATTCTCCATCTATTTAGCAACACTTCATTTCTCACTTCTCTCCCAATCTTTAAGACTTAAGGGGGCATTTAGGTGGCACACAGGATAGATTCCCTGGCCTGAAGTCAGGAAGACTCATCTTCCCCAGTTCAAATCTGGCCTCAGGTACTTACTAGCTATACAATGCTGGGCAAGTCCCTTAACCCTGTTTCTCTCAGTTTCTGATCCATAAAATGGCAAACCACACTAGTATCTCTGCCAAGAAAATGCCAAATGGGGCCACCAAGAGTCAGACACAATGGAACAACAAAAAAAGGACAAAAAGACTTGAAGTAGGAACCTGAAAGTATCCCAAATGGGATCACCAAGAGTCAGACACAATGGAACAACCAAACAAGGACAAAAAGACTTGAATTAGGAACCTGAAAGTATCCCAAAAGAGGTCACCAAGAGTCAGACACAATGGAACAATCAAACAAGGACAAAAAGACTTGAAGTAGGAACCTGAAAGTATCCCAAATGGGGTCACCAAGAGTCAGACACAATGGAACAACCAAACAAGGACTTGAAGTAGGAACCTGAAAGTATCCCAAATGGGGTCACCAAGAGTCAGACACAATGGAACAACCAAACAAGGACAAAAAGAGTTGAAGTAGGAACCTGAAAGTATCCCAAATGGGGTCACCAAGAGTCAGACACAATGGAGCAACCAAACAAGGACAAAAAGAGTTGAAGTAGGAACCTGAAAGTATCCCAAATGGGGTCACCAAGAGTCAGACACAATGGAGCAACCAAACAAGGACAAAAAGACTTGAAGTAGGAACCTGAAAGTATCCCAAATGGGGTCACCAAGAGTCAGACACAATGGAGCAACCAAACAAGGACTTGAAGTAGGAACCTGAAAGTATCCCAAATGGGGTCACCAAGAGTCAGACACAATGGAACAACCAAACAAGGACAAAAAGACTTGAAGTAGGAACCTGAAAGTATCCCAAATGGGGTCACCAAGAGTCAGACACAATGGAGCAACCAAACAAGGACAAAAAGACTTGAAGTAGGAACCTGAAAGTGTTCCAAATGGGGTCACCAAGAGTCAGACACAATGGAGCAACCAAACAAGGACAAAAAGACCTGAAGTAGGAACCTGAAAGTGTTCCAAATGGGGTCACCAAGAGTCAGACACAATGGAACAACCAAAGAAGGAGAAAAAGACCTGAAGTAGGAACCTGAAAGTATCTATAGGCCGACCTCCCATTTTCCAGTGATGGAATGGAATACCTTAAACTCTCTGGCCCCAGTTTGACCTCCCCATTGGGCACTGAGATTCCTTCTTGAGCTTAGCATTGGCCTGGTTCCCATATCGGATGTTATTCAATACTAGGTCTTACAAACAACTCTGACTCCTTTTATTTTTTTTCCTAGAAGTTTTTTTTCTTTTCCCCTTTAATGTTAATCTACATATCCTACTCCTCCATAATTACAATGGTTGGAGAAGTAGGAGCCAAACAATTAAATTCTCCATAGGTGCTGGGGGTAATGGTTTTCTAGTGAATCAGAAGATTAAGCTTGGCAACAAAGAACAGTACAAGATGGTCTAAACTCTGTTTTTCCTGCAGAACTGGCAAATAGTCTCAAATCAAAAGGCAGTTCTCCTTAATTACCACTGTATGAGGCAGTGGGCTAAAAGTAGGCTCATTCTGTAATGTTTTCTGTAGAGCTACAGTATGTACACACAATGCAGGCCTTTATGTCCCGTCTAATAGACAATATTACACACAGGATTATTGCCCGCTTTCGTCTGATGTGGAGATACAGCTGGTAAGCTGAGGACAGCCGCCCCTGAGCCGCGTGTGCGCGCGCGCCTTGAACTAAAGGAGCAGTTTTACTTGCTCAAGCTAGTCAAGACTATTTATATTTAAACACATTTCTTCACAACTTACAACATGTCGCACTAGGTGACAGTCCGTGAGCTGGACAGACTGCAATCACAGGCTTGCGGCCTCCGTGAGGCTCTCAAGCTGGAGCTTGTGGTGAGCTTCACCAAGTTTACACATTTTCTCTCTTTCTTTACCCTAGAATCAGCTACCCTGCTGATCCAGAGTCCTTCTGGGACGTGAACTCTCCTAGCAGGAAATCAGAGAACTGAGAGGAAGCGCGGTGGCGGCGCTGCGGAGGGGGGAGGAGAGGAGGACTTCTCCCTCCCCACCCTGCTCCCCTCTCCCCAAATTAAACCTGCTTGTTTATTGAAATTGGTCAAACAGTTTAATTAGCATTCCGTGTTTGTTATTTCTTTAATCAAGGTTTCAAACAGAACAAGGCAACAAGCCAGGCCAATAATGAGTCTCTTCCACCTACTCTTAAGTTAAATACTTGTTGAGATTTCCTTTCATTTCCCAGGAATCTTCTCACTTGCTGATGGTGCTTTCACTCATCATCAAGGTTACTGGGCATCTCGCATAAATGCATACTAATTGGCAGCAGGCAATGTATATATTTATGTAAATATATAGTTACATAAAGGATACTAGAAAAATATGCATACTTTTTTTTTTGAAAGCCAGGAGAGTGGAATGTGTTTCTAATGAAATCTGTGATAATGTGAAGGCTGTCTATGAAGAAAAAAATAAGTGATTCACCAGGTCTACTGACTCATGCTTCAAAAGCCATAAATTAACCTTTCTGCTTTTAGAAAGTTCACTTGAGACACAATAAGCACGGAAATGAAAAATAATTATAGAAAAAATGTTAAAGCATTCAATTACTTAGGTTTCTACATAAATCGTGGTGGTAATTTTTTTTTAAGTGGAAAGTCAGGATTAGACAAATAGATCTCATTTTGTTTTATCCAAAATACTACCTTACTTTAAACTACAAGTAGAGATAAATTAGGCAAGAGATAAAGAAAAGAGACAAATCCTAATTTGCAAACAGTTTTTCTTTTAGCTTCTTTTTCATGCCTTTAGACTAAATGTAATAATTATTTGAAAATTCTTTTGAATTGCTCTTGCAATAAAAGGGAACTTTGCAAACAATGGAGGAGAATATCAAATTTGTAGATGAGGGTAGTAGAGAACTGCCTCCCCAAGGTAAGCCTAGCCTGAGATCAGTGGCTTAGTGTTCCTCCTACGCTGGGGCTCTCTTAAAGGTCTCCCATGCTCCATAGACATCTACAATGGATGTCGCAGGTAAGAGGTAGTGAGGAATAAGAAAACCAGAGTTAAAGCCCGAGTCGCAAATGTAAAGAAATGGTGGGAGTGAGAGGGACCAAGACCAGGTAAGACACAGGTCAAGTGAATGTACTGGTGTGCGGATTTTAAAAAGGTGCTCCAAGATTTTGGTTTTTTTTCTCCCAGTTTTAAAATGTTTAATGGAAAATATATATAAGAGTGACCTCAATCTGAGGCCTGATTCCTGGGAGAGAGGATAGTTTTGAGGCTCAAGTAGGGACAGAAAAGAGGTCTGTTTCCTGATAAAGTAGCCAGATTTGGCTTAACTTAACTCGATTTACCTCCATTTTCTCATCTACAAAATCAGCTGAGAAGGAAATGACAAACCACTTCTGTATCTTTGCCAAGAAAACCCCAAATAGGGTCATGAAGAATTGGACATGACTGAAATGATTGAACAATGACAAAATAGATCCTAATGGATTCTGCTCTGCAGTGTATTAATGTGGTCTTGTTGGTTTTAGGGATCATCCATTTAGATGTGGAAGGGACCACATGGGTCATTTTAGTTCAGCTGGATTCAAAGTTATAGGATCTGTGCTTAGATCACAGTTCTGCTTATTCTTGGGTAACCCAGGCCAAGTGACTTAACTGGACTTCACTTTCCTCATTTGGAAAATTGGACAAAATGACCTCTAGTCCTTTCCAGCTCCAGATCTAAGACCCAATAATCTAATCTAAACTCTTCATTAAATAAACAAGGAAAAGAGGGCCAGAAAGATTGAATGGCTTGTCTAGGGGTACACCACAGCATGGTGGAGAGGGATTCAAGGTTTCTCAGAGCAAGTCCAGGAACCACAAAGGTAGATGAATTCTAGTCGAGGGCAAGATCTGCCTCTGAAAGATTTCCTTGGAGATAGATGGAAGGGAAAGCACACAAGATAGGGCTGTCTAGGATGAAAAAGAAAACTGTTTTCTTTGAGTTGGGAATGCTTCCTTTCTGTCTGAGGCTGATCCATTTGGGTTCAATTAAGGAGTTTTCAAATCACTCAGACATATGGGGATAATGGAGGAAATCAGTTCTAGTTTGATATTTTTTAAAAACAAATCTCAGAGTGGGCAGAGATCATTTCTATCTGAAGCTCTATTTCTTTATTATCATTTAAAATTTTTTTATCAGTGTTATTTATTTTTACATCACTGAAGTGTTGGATTTGGAGTCAGGAAGACCCTGGTTCAAATCCCAATACTTACTAGCTGTGTCATCATGGGTAAATCCCTTAATCTCTATAAAATGAGAGAGCCAGACTAGATTTCAAAGGTCCTTTCTAAATCTAAATCTATGATCTTTTGAAACTTATTTAGTGAGTCATTTCTTATAACAAAAGTGATGGGAGATATGGAGGGGAAGAGAATCACTATAGCCAAATTTAGTTCACTATAAAGCATAGGTGTCAGCATCAAGCTATTCCCAAACTCCCAACTCAGCCTGAATCAAAATAAAATTTATTTGGGAGGAGACAGCTGGGTGGCTAAATGGATAGAGAGTCAGGCCTGAAGAGAGCAGGTCCTGGGTTCAAATATGCTCTCAGATACTTCCTAGCTGTGTGATCCTGGGCAAGTCACTTAATCCCAATTGCCTAGCTTTTACTGCTCTGCTGCCTTGAAACTGATACTTAGTAATGATTCTCAGACGAAGGTAAGGGTTAAAAAAATTAATTGAGATATATTTAACAGAATAAACAAAAAACAATGCAACGTAAGTTTCTAATAACAATTCTTGTAAGGTTGTTTGCACGATTATTATTATTATTTATAAATGTATATCAAATGATTTGGCCACTGCTATACAAGTAGTATGACCATAGTTATGTAAGTCATATCTAGGACTTGAACCTGGGTTGTCTGCCTTAAAATAGGATATTCTTTAAACTCTAATTCAATTAATATCTACTTCAAAACTGTTGATCCTCCTGTCTTTTTTCTTTCTGTCATCTATTTCTTTTCTTCAGTGTATTTCTTTCTGAGTCTTTCTCTTGCTCCTTCATTTTTTTGTCATGCTCATCTAATTAGTCTGTTTCTTTGAGCCTCCTCAGTTTTAGAACACTGTAAATAACATACATTTTGCTTTTTATAGTATTTATTTAATTAAATTCCATTTTATTTATTCTTTATTCTAAAAAGCAAGTGAATCAACTCCCAACTGATTTATTTTTTCCCTCTAGCCCACAGGCCCAAGACAAAAATCAAGGCCCTCAAATAGAGGCTTGTTTGCCTTTGCATGTAATGGCAGATTTGGGTTGAAGTCCCAATTAGAGTGGTGGGGAAGGTTGTTTAGAGCTCTAGGTTCCCTCTTTCTCCCAATCCCCATAGCCATTTCTGCCCTTTTCTTCTTACCTGGGTTTATCAGTAAATTGTATCATTAAGACTCCTTACAGGATATTTCTCTACTTTAGTTAATAAGTATTCATTTTAAGAAATATAGGTGAGCAAAGAGGGGAGGGGGTTATTTTTCCTCTCAGCTACTTTTGCCATAGAGGAAAATTCCATCAGAGCAATGCCTGCCACCAGCCAACAGCCCAGACTCTGGGGATACAATGACAGACTTCCTGGCATCTCATCCTCCAAGGAATAAGAGACATATTTTCATGGAGATTGTTCCATTTTTAGGAAGCAAAATCCTGCCTTCTCTGCAGGCTTATATAGTAAACGCAAGAGAAAACCGGACAAGAAAGATAATTATGCAACAAATCCTAATACCATCACTAGACTTCCTGTTTATTAGAACAACTCCTGTGGAGTAATCATCCCAGAGCCAAGAAATTAAGTGCTGCATTTCAACAGGGAACTTAATGGGAAGAGAAGTATTTTGAGCCCAAGTTTAGTGGTGAGTAGAAATGGGAGTCCAAATGTATTTGCTATGCTGATTCTTAGCATTTATGTTTTTTACCTTGTGTAGTATCTATTTTTTTAACCAGGTTTACCTGCCACAGGCGGTGGACCACTTGGGAAGGAGACATTAATAATAAAAAAAAGAAACCCAAAGTAAGCTCCTAAATGGCCCCTTTAAGTTCATTATGTGCACTGAATACTAATACACAAAGGAAGTTTTTTTTCTCTTTCTTTTTTTTTCAAAAGAGCATATTTTCCCCTAGATATTAAACTATAGCTCCAGCCACCAAAACACCCCTTAACTGACCTGGAAAGATTTGTAAATAATACTGAACACTTGGATTTGTGGGTTTCTAAATAAGTTTAAAAATACAATTGTATCTTGTGTTCTTAGCATCCAGTAATTAACCACATGTGGATATTCAAGAAAACAATTGTTGAACTTGATCCATGAATGTGTAATACTTGGGGCTTATTTTCTGCAAACTTTAATTAAGAGAAAAACAAGTTTAGACTGTTCTGAAGAGGAGAAAAATGTGCATCTCTTCCGTGGAGTTGCTTTCGCCCTCTCTGTGAATCATCTTCCCTCACAACCTTAGAGAAGGCAGGTTTTACCTTGCTCACTGCAGTCAAGGCTGGAGGCTCCCTAGTCAGAGTCTATGAAAAAATGATGGAATCTGGTGAGTGGGGGAAGGTGGAAGGGTTAAGCCCCCTGTGGAGAGGGGGCAAGTCAGGCTTGTGAGCTGAACAGCAATGTGGAAATTTGCTGCAGTAATTACTCTCCTATCATTAGTGACAGGCAATTGCCATGGCAACCCTGCTGCCACCTGTCTCTCACACACAAGCGACATATTCTCCAGAATGAAATAAAAGAGTACCTTAAAGTCAGTTGTTGAACTAGGAGTATATGACATAGAAAAGAAATGCATATGTCGTTCTTAGGAACTTAGCTGGTATTAGTCATGGTAGTCAGTAGGTTCTTAGAATTAAAAAAAAACCCAACAAAAATCCAACAGACTTATTAGACACACACACACACACACACACACACACACACACACACACACACACACAACTTGTGACTATAATATATTTGAAGCATTTTGCAATTTAGCAATAATAATGTCTTGGATCTTCACAGTACTATTTCTAGGTAATATCTACATAGGTAAAGCCAATTGGAGAGTGGAATAATTATATATGTTAGTACAAGCCACATAATTCAGGTTCAATAGATATTTGTCGATTTGATTAATCCAGGTAGGAAGGAGCAGTGGCTTTGGAATCCAAAGACCCAGATTCAAGTCCTCATTTTGCCATTCACTAGATGTGTAATGACTGAGGTAAAACATAGCATTGCCTCCATTTTCTCATCTTTAAAATAGGATGATAATAATAATATTGTTTAAAATAGAGATAATAAAACTTTTGCCAGTTATCTCACAAAGTTTTTGGGAGGAATGCTTGTAAACTAGGTGGTTCTATAGAAACATGGCATATCACTATGGTTTAGTAAAAAGACCAAGTAAAATTTAACTACTTTGTAGATTTCAGATTAAAAAAAATTCTGAATTTCCCGCCATCTTGGGTTGAGTTTTAATAGAGTATTATCTCAGTTTTCCACTCCTCTCCATAGCACCAGGCCTGTAGTCAGGAGAACTTGGGTTCAAATCTGTTCTCAGTCTTTTTCTAGCTGTGTGACCATGAACAAGTCACTTAAAATTATTTACATAGCTCTTGCTGCTCTTCTGCCTTAGAACTGATACTTAGTATTGATTCTAAGACTGAAGGTAAGGGTTAAATTTATTTTCCACCATAGTTTTTTGACATTATCTATCTTATTTTTATATTATTTGCAGTTTCCAATTTATCCCTTTTCCTCTTCCTCTTTCTAGAGAACTATTCTTTATGACAAAGAGTAAAAAAAAGAAAACAGGTTAGCAAAATTAACCACCAGTACATCAAAAAGTTTCACATTTTTTGTAGTATACTGTAACTATAGGCCTCCACCTCTGCAAACAAGGGAGGGAAGTTTGACAGAACTTTAAGATTATAGGTATCCTGTCTACATCCTGACTTTCCTGATTGTGGTTTTGCTAAATCACAAGTTGGCATAAGAAATTCAATGAGAATAAGAAACTCAATGGGAATTTTGGGGGAGTTTCTGGAAGCTGCAGATGACAGAAAAAGTTTAGAAACTCAAAAATGCATGAAATTTATGTATTGTATTGTATAACATCAACATATTTTATATTTTAATATCACAAATATACACAATTTCTTTTTTAAAGTTAAAATAAGTAAGAATTAAAATTTGTGAAAAGAATGTTAAAGCCAGCTGATGATACACACATAAGCTAGAAATGTAGAGATATTTTAAAAAGTTAGTAATCCATTAATTCATATAAGGTACTATAAATACTCCATAAAAGAAAAAGAAAAAAATCAGACTTCATTGCTAATATGAAGAGAGGAGCAAAAAATTTTAGGCAAATTTTCCAGATCATGGGGTTGCCCTACCCTAACCCCTTTTCCCCCAGATGTGGAAGGGATAAGTCTACATCATTTCCATATACACATTTTGATTTCCTGCACATTTTAGGTCTTTTGTTTCTACATCAAGGAGTTTTTCATCAATTCATTCTCTTCTATTGGTGCATCATCTAAATAAGAGATTCTTCACTTTTTTTAGGAGGGAAAATTGTGGACCCTTTTGGCAGTCTATCCACCCCTTCTAAGAATAATGTTTGTAAATGCATACAATAAAATAGTTTCATAAAGGAATGATATAGGATTATAAAGGAAGCCAATTATTAATATATTTATATATAAAAATGTATATATTTATAAAGACACATATATGTATAGAAGACCAATTCATGGACTCCAAGTCAAGTCCACTGGATTTTTTGAACATATAATATACTTTGTAAAACATAAAGGGCTATAAAGTACTATTATTATTACTATCATTTAGAAAAGTCTCAGTACCAGCAGATATTGATTTTTAAAGTTTGAAATTCCCTTATTAATATTGTTTCTTTAACTCTGTTTGAACTCCTTCCCTTAACTCTTGAGTTTGCCTCAGTGTGGAATTGTGATTAATAATGTTCATTTTCTCTTTGTTACAGTGGAGGCGTTCATCTTAAGGTTGGAGCCTGGTAGTTGCTTTCTTTTACTTGAACTTCACTCTAAAGAAAATCAATATGAGAAAAGCTCTTCTGGCAGATTAGAATTAGGAGATTGTTTACCAGATGACTACACATTGGTGCTTCAAAACATTAAGCTAAGTAAATCAAATTTTAGGCTCTCTTGGAACTCATGATCCTCAAACACAGCCAAGGTTGGGCATCTTTCCAAGTCCATGGATGGAGCTATATATAAACACAAATGCAACATTTCTGGGGCTGACATTAGGATTTCTTTTCAAACTATAGTAGGAAAGAACCTCATATAAGTTCTGTTTTATCCAAATCATATGTCATCAAATTCACCATTTGAATTATCAAAGATATTTGAATTTTGTTGATATGAAAAAATCTTCCTAATGAAACATATCATGGCTTATCTGTAACTGTAGATGTTTTAGGGAGTTGCAAGCAGATCAGAGATTTTAAGTGACTTCAGGATCTCTCCAAAGTCAGTAATGTGTAGAAGTGGGATTTGAACCTAGGTCTTCTTGGGTCTAAATTTAACATTCTAGTTACTATATCAAATGATTTCTCTCGATGGTTAGGTTGTGTGGTAGAATGGAAATTGTACTAAATCTGGAACTGTCAGACAATCTAGGTTCAAATTCCAGCTCTGGTACCTACTATCTCTATTTTGAACAAGTTATAGATCTCAGGGTTTGAGCCTGGTAATCTGTGATTTAGGGTTTATGAAGATGTCTTATAGAGGTTTGCTGAATTGAATTAAATTTGTTCCAAATAACAGCACAGCTCTTTGACTTCCATTTGCTTGGATGGCAGCTCTTTTTATCTTGACTGATTTCCTCTTCTATGTTCCAACAGTACAAATACCTTCTTTCTAATGGATTTCCCACTGGACTCTTGTTAAACATCCTTCTCATTCATCTTAGTTCCATTCTTCTCTGCATAGGATATTTTGGAAAACAATTTTTGGACAGTCAGCTGCAAACTATTTCCACTAGATGTCAGCAAACTCCTGACAAAAACAACTCCAAATACTCAGTTCTTTCAAATAGATGTCTTTTACTCCTACTTTCCAGTTTTCTGAACCCTATCTTTCATTGTCCTATGACTTCTTCTGAGGCATTCAAAATTGGAGCCAATTGAAGAAAATCTGTGATACATGGCATTATGACATAAACTATAGTTTCATATGTTATCCTTAGGTTTTTTTTAAGCCACAGTGTAATAACATTTTCATATAACTAGGGGAGGAAAATTGGTTCCAATCTCTAAATTTTCTTTTCTGAAGAGATTCTTAAATAATAATCTGCTTTTTTTTTTACATAATCTGGAAGATGAAAGGCCAGAGGCCTCATTTAAGTTAAAGTCATTTCCCTAATAGGATAGTTGAGTCTTAGATTAATGAATAGATATATTTAAAATTCTAGAGTAATTTAAAAAAATCTCTGGTGTCCATGAAAAATAGTTTTGTGTTCTGCAGTGTGAAAACAAACATACCAGTTTCCTTTATGGCAAACCAGACTAAAATGAAGGATCTCTCATTTAACTTAACAAAGAGTAGTAAAGGAAAGCATGTTCCTTTAAATGTATGGAATGGTATCTGCTGTCTCTATTCAAAAGCTGTCATTTTTCGGATTGGCTGACTTGGAAATTAATGTGTGGGTGGAGAAAGCTTTTCTCCCATGAGTTTGGCTTCCAGGATGACCACTGTTAGCCAATCAAAAGGCATTTGCCATAAGCACAGGCCCTCTTAGAAAGAAATGTATGCAAACCAGTCCCCCACACTATTGATCCCTCCTGTGGCTTTTGTTTTTAACATAAGTGCTATGTTATTGTTCTGGTGTTTTGTCACAGGACAACATGGTTTAATATGGCTGTTTAAAAATAACAAACAAATGAACAAAAAAGACGAAATTTCCCTGGGTCTATTTCAAATGCTTAAAAGGTACTAACATTTTAAGCAGGAAATGTTAATAATCATATTCATAGTAAAAATGTCTGTTTTCTTACATTTTTTCCTATCTTCTTTCATAATTTGGAGATAGAAGATTAGGAGAGTAAAGTGGGAGTTAATTGTGAAAATCTTGAGCTTTTTTAGGGAAATAAAAGAATGCCAGGAAACTAAAAAAATAAAAGGAAGACAAGTACAAAATCTGGGAATCTTGTTTTTCCCTTGGCTCAATAAATACCTTACCAGAATACCTTTAAAGAACAAATCCCAACTAATTAAAAAGTTCATCTTCATGATAGCAAATTTTTCATTGATCCTCCATCATCTTTTTCAAACCATATCAATTTAAATGAAGAGATCTATATTTTCTCCAGTATCTCTCTTTCCATTAATTGGAACTCATTTAATATTAAACATAGCACCTCAAATTGAGCCTTGATGTATTTTGTACATAAACTATGAATTGTAAATTAGTCTTTATTGATACATCATTATCTTTTATCACAACAGGAAATAATATTGATGTCATGAAGTTATGGTTTTGGTAAAATTTCAATTAATATTAAGATGAAATTCAAAGTTTCTCACTTGTAGACTGATTGTAATAATAAGCAGTAAAGTTTAGTTGATATAATATTCAAAGATTCAATATAAATCAAGATTTCTGTTTAGAATATTTTCATGCTTTATTTTAAAATCTAGTTTTATTGCATTATTTCCTTTGGGGGCCGTATAAGGTTGGAGCTCAAAAATGAAACTCTTTTAGGACCCTTTTGCTCATTATCTAGTTTTCCTTTAATTAATAGTTCCATTTAGTTTCCTAGATGAGACTTAGTAAGGTAAACTCCTTGACATTTAAAAGAAAAGTTAAGTTCTTTTCCTTTTCCAGAACGGTATTCTGTGGTAGAAAGAACATTGAAATGAGTCAGGAGACCTGTCTTCCATTTTCCAACTCTTGATTTTTTTATGATGAGCACTTTATGATGAGCACTACCTCATTTAACACTGTATGATCTCACTCTACCTCCCCTCTCCAGAATCAGTTTCTTAATATGTAAAATAAGAAGGTTGAGTGGAATAAATTTAATCCTTTGCAATCCTGATATTCCATAGTTTCATAATTCAGCATCCAGCATTTTTAAGTGTATTTATATTGCTACTTATTCTTGATAATAATTTACCTCAGAGACTATTCACAGACTTGGAGGAAGGATTTTTCAATGGATTGGCCCCACCCAATTCAACTGGTATTTTATAACTTTAAATATGGATTATCTTTTCAGACAGAATGAATTCCAGGTTGTTTTTTTTTCCCTTAAAAGTATTTATTTAACTTAACTCTTTAGTATATTATTTTGAGAAAGGGGGTGTTTTCAATGAACCCCATGGTACCCTGAGGCAGATTTTTTGGGAAGGTATATGCAGTTTTATATGTGAAGATATAAATAAACAGAAAATCTGGAGAGAAGAGGTCAAGTACCTTATCCTGTAATGTCATTTGCTTCTGGAGCCAACCATGAAGATTTGCTCATCTCATAGTTGAAGGATGTTGAAACACATTTCTTGCCAATATGGCTTCATCTGGAGTGTGGATGGGATCTTCATTCTGACACATTGCATAAATGGCAAATGTAGACGCTAAATACTACTGATGATTAGCCATACAAAAATGCTTTTGACTCTCATTCTTGACAGGAATGACAATCCTTTGGCCAGACTCACCTCCTTCTGGACACCAAGGGCTGTTCCAGTCTTGGTTTTGCCATCTGGTTTCAGCAAAAGCCAGGAATGATAAGAGAAAAGGGATTCTTAAAGAGGCAGCAAATAGAAAGGTTCTTTCGATTGTGTGTGACCACCTCAATAATTCTGGAAACTTGTCCTTTCATGGATAAAATCAGATCAATGAACACGTATTAGTCTTCTCCTTTATAGAGCTTGCTATACAAGGCCCTGGGGGAGAGACAAGGTTTAGATAAGGTACTTCTCATTGAGTTTCTGGTTTACTATGGGGATAAAACTCCAGCGGAGATAATTATAATACGTAATCCTGTATGATTAAGTAGATTAGAGAATTATATAACAAAGGACTATATGGTTAAGTAGAGACTTGAAAATAACTTCTGAGATAAAAGCAACAGTTCCAAAAAGTCCCATTTCTGGTAAATCACTGGACAATTGGATAATCGATTTGGAGCAGGAAGGGGCCTCAAAAGTCATCTAGTTTAACCTGTTTATTTTAGAGATCAGGAAACAGAGGCTGAAAAATAAAGTGATTTGCTTAAGGTCTCTTGGTAGGTGCAATATCCTGACATCTCTCCTCATGAAAGTTAAAAGTTTTTCTTTAAAAGATAGTAAGATATTTCTTTTTTTAAATTTTTTTATTTTTTATTAAATCCCTTACCTTGGAGTCAATACTGTGTATTGGCTCCAAGGCAGAAGATTGGCAAGGGCTAGGTGATGAGGGTTAAGTGACTTGCCCAGGGTCACACAGATAGTAAGATATTTCTTGACATTTGGTTGGCTCAGGAAACTAAGGACACCGTTGACTTCCATTCCCCATTCTTAAATATGGGAGAAGCTGGAGGCTTTCTCAGAAGTTTGATTGTTGGATTGTAATGGGAGTTTCATTCAACTGAATCAACCCAAAGGGTTCTTAATGCCAGTCCTTGTTGAATATCCTCCTCCTGCTATCTCTTTTTGTTAGCTGTTGAGTGACCTGTCAGTATTTTGTATAGTGTTCCAATAGAGAATATAAATGACCAGAACACTGACCCGAATCAAGCCCAGCCCAGGACAGCCTTCCAGGTTTTGAACTCAGGTCACGGATGTCTAGATTATCCCCCACTTGAGATCTCTTTGTGAGTTTGCTTTGCTGTACAAACACTCATGAGATTTTGCTGTGGAAATGAACTTGGTAACTTCTAATGGTGAAGCATGGAATAGGGATTATTTTATTTCCAAAAAGGAAAACGCAAAATTTGTCAAGCATTTTGGTGGAAGCAAGCACTGTGCTGTCAATACTTTTGTGACTCTTTAAAAATGAATATCAGAGTTGTAATGAAGAAACTAGTTTCGCCTCCCTGGGGCAGCTTCACAAAATATCTTTAAATCATGGTTTTAAGACAAATTTTAAGACAAATTTAATTGGAGATATGTGTACATGTACAGTTGTGGAACAGAAATCCTGTAAAACAATGAGTCCTTTCCATCACAGTTAGGGGCATGTGGTTGGTATCGGCTTGCCTGGGATATGGCAACTGGATGAAGGTAAAGACTGCTATCTGGTAACTTTCATTTAAAACTAATTATGGGGGGGCAGCTGGGTGGCTCAATGGATTGAGAGACGGGAGGTCCTAGGTTCAAATCTGGACTCAGACACTTCCCAGCTGTGTGACCCTGGGCAAGTCACTTAACCCCCATTGCCTAGCCCTTACCACTCTTCTGACTTGGAACCAATACACAGTATTGATTCCAAGATGGAAGGTAAGGGTTTAAAAAAATAAAAATAATTATGTTTGTTAACTAAATGTTAAATTCAGTGGTTTCTGTGCAGCTAAAAGAATGCTCTTGACACTCTCTAACCTTCATCACTTTAGGCATAGCCTCATGTGCCTAACCCTAATCAGAATAGTTTTTACTCCACAGTGATTTACACACTTACTTTCATAATGTCAAGTAGGTTTGGATGATAGTATAGAGTTCATCTTTTTTTTTAAACATGGTTGAGGTGCCAATAGAATTCCTGAAAATATGTAATTTATGTGTGATATGGACTGTGGAACCTAATGTATAGTGTCTAGTATATATGAAGCTCAGGAGGATATGAGGGGGGTTCTGGTAAGTGTTTAAAAACCATCTCTCCAGAAAATAAAATGTACCAGATATATTTCTATACTTAATATACATTATTAAAATTTTATCCACCACTTCCTCATGTCTAGACAATCAACAAAATTATAAACAAGCCCTGGTTTGTAGCTTTTGTGAATTTCTGAGATGTAAGTGGCAATACTGAAGATGTAGCCATTGGCATTCATTAAAGTTAGAGTTGATTCCAGCACATCCCTGGTTGTAGGTCAGAGTCAAAGGTCCTGACAATTCTCAACCTTAGACTATTAAAACTAGTCAATGAAACAGGAGCTGCTATAACTTGAATAATGCTTAGGGTCCAATCCCAACATTTCTTCCAATAAAGTCCTACAATTTCTTCCTCTGCCTGTTTTTCTACATCTCACCTCTTGCCATTCTCTAGCCCTTTCCTGTGTCTGAGGTTCTATTTTTGTAATAGAAGCAAGTAAGGTAACAATCAAAATAAATATTCAAGGAGCAAATGTGTTCTCAGTGAAACATTCTGCTAATATCAAGAGCTAATTTTCATTACCGATTAGATAAAAACTTCAAAATTATTATATAAACATAAACCATATGCATAATAAAACATGCTCTCAGGGATTTGAATCATACAAATTGTGAATCAGAAACTGGAACAATTCCCCTTAATTTGTTGAACCCCAAGGTAAACCTAAAATATTGTTATCTTTTTTACTAAATGGCAAACAGAACCAAGGTTTGTTAAAAAAACCCCAACAAAATCTTAACATCAGGCAGAACACTTTGGACTGAAGTTAAATTGATAAATTCTCTAAAATTATCAATCCAGGACAAATGTAGGGAAAAAACCCAACCAACATGAAAAGCTTTTTCTCAATTGAAGATGAACTGGATTAAAATTTCTCATTTTTCAAGACTTTGTTCTTAGAGAAAATTTTATTATCCCCATGAATGTACTGGGTTGTCTGACCCCCAGCAGTGATGGGTTTACTATTTTTGGAAGGACTCATCTGGAAGAGGGATTTTGGGTTAGGATATCACTTCAAGCAATCACTTCAAGCAATCCTTCGGTCGTTATGACCTGGTAAGGCACAAGAAAGAGTTGGATGTTTTGAAAGGAAAAGAGATTTTTCTTAGAAATTCTCTTCTAAATAACCTTCAGAACACAGAGCCCAGTTGAATATAAATGGAGCCCTAAGAAGAAATTTAATGAACATGGTTAAATGACCTCAGGCCATAGACCACAGAAGAGAGTGGTAAAAGGGAAACAGATTATTGTCTCTATGAACATGGCATGGCATAAAATGGAGGCAAGGCTGAACTTGACTCTGGAATTAATTGGCTCCAGAGTAAGTTTGTCTGAGAGGAATCAATGTACATGTAAACTCTCCCTTTTTCTGCTCCATTAAGTCAGACAAGGAAAGGGATCGAACCTCAGGAATGTGCCTTTGCTGGGCTTCCTTCCTAGTTTCTGTTAATTGCCCAAGAGCAGAGAGAGAGTGAGTAGGTTGGAGGAGAAGGGGGATATTTAGAGAAGTGATTCAGAAGGCAGGCCAATGGGAAAGTAGGACTTTTCAAAGAAAAAAAAAAACAGAGGAGGAAAAGTGGGATAATGGAGTAACATTAGGCAAGGAATGTCTTTGCTTTCTTCTTGTGGTCCTGGTAAGAAATGGTCATTCCTTGTAAAAATCCTTCCCTTCACATTTTCAGTAAGGAAAACATAGATGACCAACATTTCTACACTTCTTGATTTGGAGGAGGGCAGAGGAAACCTGAACTTCCATTGAAGAGATGACCAAGGAAGCATAAAGGGAAATGTTTCTGGATGTGATCCAGCTGAAAATGCTAGTGCTAAGGCTGATTCCCATGGATGACTGATCCCTCTCTCTTTCCTACAAAGGGAGAGTAGAGAGTAGATTGAGAAAATTTTGAATTTGAACACTTGTGCTATGTGCTTGTTAGCTCATATAAAAAAAAAAATTATTCCTAGGGGACAGTTGGGTAGCTCAGTGGATTGAGAGACAGGCCCAGAAATGGGAGGTTCTGGGTTCAAAATTGACCTCAGATACTTCCTAGCTGTATGACCCTGGCCAAGTCACTTAGCCCCCATTGCCTAGCCCTTACCACTCTTCTGCCTTGAAACCAATACCCAGTATTGATTCCAAGATGGAAGGTAAGGGTTTTTAAAAATATTTTTTTAATTCATAGTTTTGCATGGTTGTGAGTAATGAATTTTCTGGGCAAGTAGGTAGTGCCATGGACAGAGTGCTGGCCCTAGAGTTAGGGGGACCTGAGTTCAAATTCAGCCTCAGACACTAACTGTGGGATCCTGGGTCTTGTTTGCCTCAGTTTCCTCATCTGTGAAATGAGCTAGAGAAAGAAATGACAAACCACTCAAGTATCTTTGCCAAGAAAACTCCAAGTGGGGTCATGAAGAGTTAGACACAACTAAAAAGGGATTATTTATAGTTTTTCTTTTGATTGTGCCATTAAATTTGATTGAAATTCATGAAGGAAAGGAGATAGTTTCCTGGTGAGCTGGGGTTCAGCCAAGGATCTCTTTGGATATAACCAAATTAAAATTTGGAGTTGGGCATTGCTACCAACAAGAAGAGCAGAAATATGGAAAATCTAGATATGGCAGGTTCACTGAGAGGCATAGAAAACTTGGGATTACTGGCAGCATCCTTTGGTGTTGGGTGAGGTAGAAAACCACTAAGGAGTATCATATGATGCCAGTGCTTGGTTCTTATAATTGAAGGCAATTAAGCAAGCAGTCTTTATTGTCCTCTGTTGTTAAATGCAGAAGAGATTTAAGTGAGGATATGAGAAAGCTACCTTAAAGAAAGACTCCAGATTAGTACTCTGGAGAAATTAGAGAAATGATTTTAGATGGAACAAAACAGCAAGGGAGAGATGCATGGTGAGTGTGAGTAGGCTGCAACATAGAATTAATGAGGAATTCTTAAGAAAACAGGGGCTAAAAACACCAGTAATGAATTATATATTAGAAGGGGAAAATGGGTTGGTTAGGTGGCAAGAGGAGGTGATAAACACATGCTCCACTTTGAAGTCAGAAGAAAGCATGGGAGACCTCCAAAATGGCAGATGGGCCCCTGGTGATGGATTTATGGGATATAGACAAGAGTTACGCAGAATGGACAGACATGGATGGATTGTCATTGGCGTTGCTGGAAGGAACTTCAAGATTAATGAGATCACACACTCATTTGAGTCTGGAGATTGCTATCTTTTGTTTTACCTTCATATCTGAATCTGTTTCTTCCCTAGCCATCCTTAGAACAGTAACAATCACAAAGTTAAGAAAAAGAATAAAGGAAAAAAGAATAGTTTGTGGAAAATTAACCAGACACATCTAATAAATCTGACAGTATTTGCTATGTTCCATACCTAGAGTCCTCCTACTTATACAAGGAAGAGAGAGGGATATATTTTCTCCTCTCTTTTTTGGAGTCAAGCTTGTTTACTATAATTACTCAGCATTTAGTTACAGATATTTAACTCACAGTACATTGTGATAGTCATATATATGAGGGGCAGTTAGGTGGAACAGTGGATTGAGTGGGGTCCTGGAGTCAGGAAGACTCATCCTCCTCAGTTCAAATCTGTCCTCATAAAATTACTAGCTATGGGACCTTGGATAAGTCACTGAATCCTGTTTGCTTCAGTTTCCTCATATGTAAAATGAGCTGGAGCAGGAAATGGTAAACCATTACAGGATCTTTGCCAAGAAAACCCCAATTGAGATCATAAAGAGTCAGATAGGACTAAACAACAACACAAGTCATATTTATTCTTTTTCTGATTCTGCTTATTTTATTCTGTATCCATTTACATGTTTTCCCTTGTGTCTCTGAAATCTTCATGTTCATTTTTTTTATGGTGTGTTAAAATTATCTTATGCTTATGTACATTTAAGGGATTTGAATAGGGTAAAGGATGGATTATGTCTATGAAAAGGGAAGATAAATATGATAAGAATGTAAAGGATGGCTTGAGGTGCCAAGAACTGGGGTTCAGAGATTAAGCAAGAAGTTGTAGTTCTTTGGAGACATGAACTCTATTGTGGATGCTAATCTCACTATCTTCTTGCCATGTCTCCAAATAAGCTTCGTGCAGGAGTAAGGTCCTGGGCAGTTGGTTCCTAATTATGTTAATTGAGCAATGCTATCATTTGCCATTTTATTCTGTTCAGTGCCTAATATGCTATTCCATTAAGTCCACTTGGCTTTGTATGGAAATCAAATAGAAAGAATTATCCTTGGTTCAGTGGTGCCTACTCGCCTCTTATCAGAGCTGATAACCGAAAATTTTGTGTAGAAATGGAAGCAAGTTTCAGTTGCAGTGACTTTGCTCACTAACTTCTACTCCTAATCACCAGGCTTTGGAAAAAAAATTCCAAGGTTTTGTTTTTATCTTGGCTAATCATTTCCCAAATATATTATTGAATCATGTCCTTGGAAAGGACTGAGGAGGAAAAATAAGAAATAAGGGGAAGATGGCATTATAAAGATTTGGTGATTTTTTTATTACTTCCCATCCTGCCCCCACACCCCAGAACTGAATCTTTCCTTCAAATGAAGGTAAAATAGGCAAAAATAACCAAAACAATGAGCTTGCTTGTCAACATGTGGAATGTTGAACTCATATGTCCTCTGACATTGCTGAGAGGAGGAAAATTTATTCCTTTTTTGGGACCAAGATTAGTTGTTACATTTATTCAGTTTGGCTTCCTTATTTATAATCTTTGTTCATTCTCATTATTGTGGTCATTATTTGTTTTGTTCTTTGAATTTCACTTAAAAAAAAAGAATCAGTTCCTAATCATCTTCCTATGTTTCTCTGAGTTTCTCATATTTATTCTTTCTTACTGCACCACAATATTCCTTTTCTTTTACATACCTTAACCTGCTTAATTATTCCCCAATTGATGGGGTGGGGTGGGTGTTTGTTTGCTGTTCTTTGCCAATATAAAGAAAAAATCCTGCTATGAATATTTTGGATGTATCTGGGACCTTTCTTTCTGACTTTTGCATTCTTGGGGGAAATGGTGTTAATTTTGATAAGACACCAAAGAATTGAAGTTTAATATTTATTCCATATCATGTTAGTTCATGTTAGAAACAAAAGTATACTCATTCTTTTGAACATTAATATATCAAGACATCTAGAAGATCTGGCTTTTGTACACTATTGTAGCATAGTTTGTGAACCATCATTTTGGACCTCTTCTTGACTCCAGGAAGGACTTTCTTCAGACTATTGTAGACAGTGACCCTCTGGGGCCAACCAGGAAAAATTTAATTTTTCTTCTGTGTATTAGATTTTCAAATACTAGGGGTTGATAACTCTTGTATTTTGTATTCTGCAGGCTTAACATTCCTAGTTCCTTTAACTGATCCTCATACAGCATGATTCAGGACTTGTCACCATCTTGCTTGTCCTTTTTATGTGTTTTCTAGCTTAGAAATGGAGTCCAGAACTTAACACAACAGTTTAGATATTGGGTTGTGCAAGGCAGGAATGTCACACTTATAATCCTGGCTATTCTGTGGACATCATACCTTTCAGTATAACCTAGTGACTTTCTTTAGTTCTTTAGACACATTCTGTGTACTTATGTTGAGCTCGCAAGCCGTTAAAACCCAAGATCTTTTTTATTTTAAGGATAAATTGTTGTCTAGCTACACTTCTCCTACTTGGTACTTTTTTGTTTTTATTTTATTTGTTTATTTTTAAAGTGGAAAACAGCATGCTTCAACCTGCATTCAGATTCCATCAGTTCTTTCTTTGGAGGTGGATAGCATTTTATGCCAAAAATCCTTCAGAACCATCTTGCATGATTGTATTCCTAAGAATGACTGGGCCATTCACAGTTGATCATCACATAGGATTATTGTTCCTTGATACAGTGTTCTCCTGGTCCTGCTCATTTCACTCTCTTTCAGTTCACGGAGGCCTTTTCCAGGTTTTCCTGAAATCATCTTGCTCATCATTTGTTATAGCACATAGTATTCCATCATAATCACATACCATAATTTGTTCAGCCATTCCCCAATTTGATGGCTGTCCCCTCAGTGTCTAATTCTTTTCCACCACAAAAAGAGCTGTTCTCACTGTTTTTGAACAAAATAGGCCATTTCCCCTTTTTTTCTTATCTCTTTGGTATACAGATCATGTAGCAGTATTATTGGATCAAAGGGGGTATGCACAGTTTTATTGCCTTTTGGACCTAGTTCCAAACTGCCCTCCAGAATGGTTGGATGACCCTGTCTTATACTTCTGCAGCCTGATTATTTAAACCCAAGTAGAACCAACCCTGAATTTTTATTAGAATTTAATTATAAAGCCAGGACAACTAAATATCACTCTATTGCCCCCAAATAAATGTTTTAACTTCCAGGAAGAAGGGAAAGAGACAAGCCTAGGACTCTAGAACCACCTTCTTATCCCTTCAGTCCTTACTGCCTCTGAACCATTTAGCTCAGTTAGTTCTCTCACCAGGAAGCTTGTGGGGGTCCCCCTCCCCCCATCTCTCCCTCTAGCTTCTTCTACCCCTCTCAATGCCTTCCTCGGGTCATCACTAGGGTGGTTATTGTTTGTCTGGCCATCTGCCTCATTTAATACAAGTGGGGCACTTCCATCTCCCTAGTTCTTTCTGCAGTTCTGCCTGAATTCAGCCTTGCTGTCTTATGCTTTTGTTGTGACCCTCAGGAAATATCTGGGGCTGTCTACTTTACATGTTTGTCTATGTGAATACCTGCACACACAGCCTCACTGATGTATATGTTAATAGGCCACTGGAAAATGTTTTGAAGGGCCTGAGAATTCACATTTGTGGCTGGAGTCATAAAGCAGGAGGAATAAATAGGAGAACTAAATTACAGGCAATCTGGCTTGCCCCCTGCCCTTCCCCTCAACCCCCCACATCTCAGCAAGGCCAGGTGCCTCCACTTTATGGTACGAACCCAGCTCTGTCCAGGGATCAGCCTGGGAAATGGAAGTCAAGGGGGGCTCTCTGAGGCCGCAGAGAAATTGGCGGTCACCTCGACTGTCCCTGCCTTCAGGGGACACATGCTGATTAGGTGGGTAGCTGTCAGGTCACTACATGTCTTAGAAGTAATAGAGTGACATACACAATTTTGTGATAAATGACAGTGAAAAGTCCTTATTATATTATCCAGTGGACTGGGAAGAAAATGTGCAGAGCCTGAATGACTCTGTCTTTTGAGCACAAACCAAATTGAAAAGTTGGAATAGTTATTGGCCAGCCTCAGTTAATTGGAACTCAATTTACTGTATACCAATAATAAAATTTCTTTTTTCTTGCATCCTGTTTTTAAGAGAAAGGTAGAGGGTAGTGATAAGAGGGAAGGAAACACATTTACTAAGTGCCTACTATGTGCCAGATACTTTAAAAATATTATCTCGTTTGGTCCTCACAGCGACCCTGTGAGTAAGTGTTACTATCATTTTCATTTTACAGATGAGGAAACTGAGGTACACAAAGGTTAAGTGACTATCCCAGGATCACATCACTAGTAAGAATAATAATAGCTATTTTGTATTAGCTATTATTATTATATAATTATATATTATGTTATACTATACTATATTATATTAACTATTAATAATAAGCTAATTCATATTAGCTATAATTATATATTATGCTATACTATATGATATGATATGATATGATATCACATCATAATATATCGTATATCATATCATATTATATTAATTATATTATATTATGTTATGTGATGTGATGTGATGTGATATTATATTATTTAGGTTTACTTTGTGCCAGGCACTGTGCTAAGCATTTTATAATTATTATCTCCTCAGATCTTAATAACCCTTGGAAGTGGGTGCTATTATGGTACCCACTTTACAGTTGAGAAAACTGAGGGCAGAGAGAGATTAAATGATTTGCTCAGGGTCACACAACTGAATATCGAAGCCCTTATTGAGCAAAGGTCTTCCTGACTCCAAACTTAACTGCATTGCAACTGATACACACACATATATGTCAACAGACCATCCAGCAGGTACCAGACCTATAATTTCATTGATACAGAGAATTCCTGGATGAAAAAATTCCCTTACCTACTCTATATATCATGTAAGCAGAAGTCATAGAGGGTGTTGGTCTGAATCTGACCTGATCCTAGAACATGTCTTGACTTTTATTTATTTTTTATTCTTTCTTTCCCCTTGAATGAATGTGGGATAGCAGATAGAGAAATATCCTCAGAAGCATGAAGACCTGGGTTAAAATTCACCTTTTGGCACATACTGGCTTTGGAACACCCCAAAAGACATAGCTTCTTAGTGCTTTAGATAAAACTCTAAAATTATAAATTTTTGGGAAGGTTCTGCTCTGCACTAGTGGAAGGAATTTCTTTATTGAGGAGTTTTTGTTGCCTGGGCTGCCTCTTTTCCCTTGTGCATTCTAGTTCATTGAGGTATCTCTGCAGAGGAATAATTTAAGTCCTCCAAATTTTCTATTGTGGAATAGAGAACACTTTAGGGGCCCAATTTCTTTTATTAAATTTTTATATAATCTTTCAATATCTTATTTATTCCCAATTACATATAAAAACAATTTAAAACATTAATTTCTAAAAATTTGAGTTCCAAATTTTCTCCTTGTTCCCTTCCTGACATGGTAAATAATTTGATATAGATTATGCATGTTATATCATGCAAAATGTTTCCTTTTTAGTCATGTTGTAGGAGAAGATACCTAAAAAAATAGTCAAAGAAAATAAAGTGAGAAATAGTATGCTCTGATCTGCATTCAGAATCCATCGATTCTTTTTCTGGAGGTACATTTTTCATCCTAAATCCTTCAGAATTGTCTTAGATCATTGTATCACTAAGAATAGCTAAGGTATTTACAATCAATCATTGTACAATGTTGATGTTATCGTATACAATATTCTTGTGGCTCTACTCACTTCACTTTGCATTAGTTCATGTAAGTCTTGCCAGGTTTTTAAAAAAAAAATCCTGCTTGTCATTTCTAATAGTACAATAGTATTCTGTTACAACCATATACCACAACTTATTCAACCATTACCCAGTTGATAGTGTGGTAGAGGCATGGAGAGAGAGAGAGGACTTGTAAACCAAGATGCAAGAAACAAGCTGGGGATCTTAGACATCTCCTTCATTTCCAATTTTTTTTTTTGCCACCACCACAAAAAGAGGTGCAACAAATATTTTTACACAAATAGTTCCTTTTCCTTAAAAAAAATCTCTTGGGGATACAAACCTAGTAGTGGTATTGTTGGGTCAAAGGGTATGCACAGTTTTATAACCCTTTGGGCATAGTTACAAATTGCTACTAGAATGATTGGATTAGTTCACAACTCCACCAACTGTGCATTAGTGTCCCAATTTTTTCCACATCCATTCCAACATTCATCATTTTCCTTTTCTGATATATTAACCAATCTAATGAGTGTGAGATACCTGAGAGTTATTTTAATTTGCATTTCTCTAATCAATGTTCATTTGGAACATTTTTATATAACTATAGATAGCTTTAATTTCTTCATCTGAAAGCTGCCTGTTCATATTCTTTGACCATTTATCAAATGGTGGAATTTTTTGTATTCTCATAAATTTGTCTCAGTTCTCTGTATACTTGAGAAATGAGGCCCTTTTCAGAGATACTTGTAAAAATTTCCTCCCACTTCTCTGTTTTCCTTCTAATCTTGGTTGCATTAGATTTCTATGTGTAAAAACTTTACAATTTAATCTAATTCAACATTATCCATTTTATATCTTGTAGTGCTTTCTGACTCTTGTTTAGTGATGAATTCTTCTCTAGATCTGATAAACAATTCCATGCCCCACCTAATTTGCTTATGATATCACCCTTTTTGTCTAAATGATGCTCCTGTTTTGACCTTATCTTGGAGTATGATGTGAGATATTGTTCTATGCTGAATTTCTGCCATATTGTTTTCCAACTTTCCAGCAGTTTTTGTCAAGTGTAAAATTTTTATAAAAATTTAAATTAAAATACAAAATACATGTTTTGTAGATAAAAAACGCATCTCTCTCCCTTCACAATGAATCCCTCTCACTTTTTTCCCTCTTTCTTCCAAACTCTCCCTAGTAACAAAGAAGTACAGTTATATAAAATGATCCAATACTTAGGCCATGTCTAAAAATGTATATATTATAGCACCCCTACAGTCCACTACTTTTCTTACTCAAAGGAAGGAGGTATATTTTATGTACATCTAATACCTTTAAAATAAAATTATTTAGTCTCTACAATGATCAGAGTTCTGATATCTTCCATGGCTGTTTTCCTTCACATTATTGTGGCCAAATCCTAGTTTCTCAGGTTTTGTATTTCCTTCTTCTACCTCTATTGTTCAAGAGATAATTGCTCAATCTTTTATTTTCTTTTATCCAGAAAGACTCAAGCTCAAAGAAGAACATTTTATGTAGGTGAATTAATCCATGTTTTTATTTTAAAGAATTTGTTTTCAAAAATGAACACAAGGTGTTCGCTTTAATTGTAGATGGTAATAGGATTGAACTTTCTGAGACTTAAAATGAATTACTTATGCTACCCCATTATCATCATCTAGTAGGAGCTGACTGTGTTTAAACTCTATTTCACTGTATTTAAGATGAAATACAACATATTTACTATTAAGCTCCACAGTTTATAATAAAGTTTACACTTCTGGAAATTTAAATAGAAAATGTTTCCCAGAACCAGGATGTGTATGGGTTCTTTTGACTTTTCTGCAAGAATCAATCAGATCATGAGAAGGTGCACAATACCTTTCTTTTCAAAGCCTGCTATTAAATATACATAAGAATAGATGCCTTTTAGTGTTCAGAAATAAAGAGAAAGAAAGTGTTCCATGTTCTTGAAGATTGAAATCCTTCAGTGCTTTCCCCCCTTTCTTTTTCCAAGAAAACAAAAGGCTATTGTCGACTGGAGCACTGAAAAAAAAGCTGAGTTAGCTACAGCAGCAAAGTAATTAACTGTTCATTCATGAAAGAAGTATAAATGTCGGGAGAAGCTAACCTGCTCCTCTTCTCCTTCCCCCCCATCAAGTGCACACCTAAAATTGTATCTATTGGTTCCTAGGTTTGTTTGTAAAACATGGTGGTCTACTGCATGGTGGCTTTATTCTTGGTGGGAAAGTTTTTGTATGGTGTCAGGGTCAGTTGAAGGGAGTAAATAGTATACCTAGCTAAGTGAAACAAAAATCACCTGGTTAAACCCTCTTTATGCTTTAGGAGTTTTTATATTTCTTAATTAGAGGATCAGTTTGCAACATCGTGTGGTCCTATTTTGTTAAGACCGAGGTGAGGAATATTGTGTAATTGGAGTCTGACACTCCCAATTTAGGACCAGTCTCTACAAACAATTATTTAAATACACACACACACGTCTATACTCACATGAACATAGAGGGAGAAAGAATCATAAATGGGTATGCATATAGATCCTTATGTATATAGATCTATACACATACATTCATATACACTTATTATATACATGTGTAATATGTATTATATATAATTTTTCTTCTTGCCTCCCGCCATCCCCTTCTCTCTATTTATGTCAGAAGTGATTATTAAGCTTCAAGGGAGCTACGAGCGAGTGTTAGAGATTGAAGAATATGTGGGACTTCCCTTCAGACAGTCAAATTAAGTGATCAATCCCTATTTAGGAAGCTTTTAAAAAATATATTTGATACTCCAGGGAATCTTACTCCAACCAAGAGCTGTGGCTGGTAGCTACTCTGCCTACACTTGCAACAACTTGAGCTATGCTATCTCACAGGGTTTAGGGAAATTGCTGCCAGCATAAACCAAATAATTCCCTCTCTCTGGTCCTCAAGAATGGCTGGAAACTGTAATCTCTCATTATCAACCCTTCTGCTCCATTCTTACCCTGCTGTACTCCAGGACCATTGGTCTTATAGGCAATCACCTTTCCCTATGGATAGAAGTCATCAGCCTGAACGACAGGCTCCTGGGGTGATGGGTAAAGATCTGGATCAGAGATAGGATGCTTCTAGGAGACCTTAGCTTTTTTTTTTTTGTTAGAGACTTGTTTGTTTGTACCTACAGAATTTCACACATCTAAGTTGGAGACCAAAGCATGCATTGAAGTTCCTCCTTAACTATTGAGTCAATTCTCCTGACGTGCCTCAGGCAAGGACTCCTGGGTTTCATCTCATAATCAGTTTCATCTCATAATCAATTTCATGATGGAGATGCCTGAGGAATGGAGTGATTGCAATAATCTGGATTGGTTGAAATCACTGCTGCAGCAGAATGCAGGGCTGAATTTGTACTGGGGAGGGAAAAAAGAGGAAAGGATTTTCATTCATCCATGCTTAAGGTCTATGGTTGCTTTTGTAGCTTTGCCAATAAAATATCAGTCATATTTGTAAGAAAATCCCCTGACATTAAACATGGTCTAGGCATTAATCATAACCTAACAGAATCTTATAGACATATCCTGCTTTTGCTTGATCATGACAGCTACATATCTATAGAGATTTTATTTTTTTAGGTTTGCAAAATACTTTTACCTATATTACTTCATTTAATCCTCTGTACAACTCTGTGAGAAAGATGTGTTAGGTATTATAAATTTTTATAAATTTTCTAAATTAGGAACTCAAAACTTTATTTTTATTTATTTTTTAAATTGTTAATTTCTTTTTAAGTATTTTTCCATGGTTACATGATTCATGTTCTTTCCCTCCCCTTTTCCCTCCCCCCTCCTGGAGCCAACAAACAATTCCACTGGGTTATACAGGAAATCGAAACTTTAGAACAAGTGACTTGCCCATGGTCACGCAGCATGTTCCAGAGGCAGGATTTGAACTAAGGTCTCCCTTGGCCTAAGAACAAGATTCTTTTTACTGTGTCATGCTATGCTTTTTGTCAGCTCATCATTATCTTGTGTTATCATTTGTCTTTTAATGCATATCTGTCTTGTCTTCCCAGCAGTTTAACTCATTGTCTAGAAAACTCCTCTAGGGAAAATTGCTACCTTTATTGGTGCTTTATAGTTATGTCATCTGCAGTGCCTAGAACATGGTAGATCCTTAGTAGATATTTTGTTGCTTGTCTAATGGAAATGGCGTGGACAAATTGGGCAATTGTAAGTACATATTCCTGTTTATATATTATTGTAGACTTGAATACATAGTAGGGCTATGTGAGAATTTTTTTCAACTCCAGCTGAAAGTAGTAATTACCCTTTATATTAATTATTTCATTTGAGTTCACTACATCTCTTTGATATAAGTACTTAGGTATTGTTATTTCCATTTTACAGATGATGAAATGGAGGCTCATAGATATTAAATGACAGAAGGGTCATTTGAACCTGGGTCTTTTTGACTCTAAGATCTTCTTGCTGTCCATTATGACCTCTATGCCATGTTCATAGTATGTTCCCCCCCCCCCCATGAAGCCCTTATTTTCCATCTTAGAATCAGTACTGGGTATTAGTTCCAAGGCAGAAGAGTGGTAAGGGATAGGCAATGGGGGTTAAGTGACTTGCCCAGGGTCTCACAACTAGGAAGTGTCTGAGGCCAGTTTTGAACCCAGGACCTCCTATCTCTGGGCCTGGCTCTCAATCCACTGAGCCACCCAGATGCCCCACTATAGCATGTTCTAGTAGAGAGAATGCTGAGCTTGGAGTTAGGAAGAGTCCGTATGTTCTACCTCCAAAATTTTTTGTTTTATGATCAAGTAACTTAATTTCTCTGAGCTTCAATTTCCTAATCTAAATTGGGGATTTATCCTACATCCTAAAATGGGGATAATTATAGAGTTACAGTGAGGCTCAAATGAAATTATATACATATATTTATATACATAATGCAAATGTATGAAATTTCATATATGCATGCATATCAATAAGTGCATATATGGAGTATTTTGAAAGCTTTTAATCAATATTTTAAAATCAGTTATAGTAACAGTAACAAAAATAATCATTATGAAGAGGTAGCATAGTATAGCAGATAAAGAGGTGGCCTCTGAATCATGAAGATCTGAATTTAAGTCTTTAACGTGGACTACCTGAGTTCAAAATTAGCCTCATACACTTACTAATTTGTGACCCTGGAAAATCACTTAATCTCTCTGTTTGCCTCAATCAATTGGAGAAGGAAATGACAAACCACTCCAATATCTTGGCCAAGAAAACTATGGTCCATGGGGTTACGAAAAGTTGGACTCAAATGAATGATATAACAACAACAGCAACAACAATCCAGGCTTCAGGGCAAGTCAGGGGAGCTCGGTGCCTCAATTTTAGACAATAAACTGGTGAGCTAGTTAAGACTTTCATGGTGGAATGAGTAGGTGAGAACAATTTGTTCCAAAAGTTCTGAAGGTTGCTGAAGTATCTGCTGGGGAGTACCTAAAGCTTGGTCAGACATCAGAGAAACCAAAGCCATCCATTGCATCCTTGACCATTACAAATCATCCTAACTTTTGTCTTGCCCCTGGACTTGCCAGTAGAAAAGACTTTTTATAACTCTGCTTCACTTAAATCCAATTAACAAGCAATTCATCATTTGTTCTCTTCAACAAAGATGAGCATTGGTAACAATAGCATTGGCAATGAAAGTTCCTCAGGAGAGAAGAAGGGGAGTTTTGAAGAGGGGGAGAAATTTTCTATGCTGATAAAAATAACAATTTGGATTAAAATATATTTATTTCTAAATAGATATAGATATATCTCTGTCTTTGCCTCTGCCTCTGTCTCTGTCTATCTCTTTCTCTCTTGCTTTCTTTTCTCCTTGTATGTGTACATATTATAATAATAATATAATAATAATCATATAGGTAGGCACACTATTATTATTAGACTGAAATGATTTGCTGTTTTATTTGTTTATTTGGAGGGGAGCATCTCTAGTTTACCTTTGAAACAATGACATATGATTGGCACTAAATAAATTTTTCCTCACACAAATTCATATTTATTCCTGATATTAAATGTGTTTAACAAACCACCCATCCTCCTTCAGTAAAAATAAACATTTGTCATTATGTAATTCACTTGGAAGGGACTTAGCGTGAAAACAGCCTTCAGGAATTTTAATATTTGAAGATGGGCACCCTACAATTTGTGTTTTCACAAAGGAAACAAATAGGGGGGAACCTGGTTCTTTTGAGGATATCTATTAAGCTGAGAATTAATGACATTACCAAGTCCTGAAAAGAAATACTGTAGAGCCCTACTATTACTTGGAGATTGAAAAAAAGCTATTCAAATATGTGATATCTCCCAACAGGAATGCTGATAGAGGAGTGAAGATTAAAACTATGGTGTAGACCTGGGGACACATTACCGAGAATAACAATCATGACATTGTATACAATGGAGGGTGGTACATCACCCATTAGTGAATATAATGAGAGGAAGAGTGTGCAAGGTGGATTTAGAAATTCAGTCTAGAATGTTTGCAGTTCTAAATTTGGAAAAGGAAAAAAAAGACAAAGATTTGGTAATTAGATTATGGGGATGAAAAAGAGAAGTAGTGCTCCACCTTTAGTTCTACAGGAGGAGCTTAATCATTTAGATTGTGATAATAGATTGAAATACAGACACCATGCACACACACACACACACACACACACACACACCTTTTTTTTTTTTTTAATTGGGATTCCTTGTCTTAACTGGGCTGGAAGCAGCAGCCTCTTACAGAGTGGATCCCACTATTAATATAGAAACTTAAACCTTTTTCTTTGCCCCTTCTTCAGCATTTTAGGCTTATTCTACTCTCTTCCTCCCATCAGTTCCTTTGAGTTCACCATATTGATTCCAGATTTAGGACAGATGCTCAATATTTCATCATCTGTTCTCCAGGATTTCTCTTAATCTTGCAAATCCTATTCTTCATCTGTAAAATGAGAGTGGTAATATTTGCACCACCTACCTCAGAGGGTTTATTTTGAGGAAAGTGTTTTGAAAATCTCAAGGCACCATATAAATGTAGGTTTCTAATACTAATTAGGCATTCTCAGGAAATTTTCCCCTTGTATCTTCTATAGTCTATTGCTCTTTTAGTAGTGTCTGTCCCAAAGGGAAGGGTACTAGACTCAGCATAAGACTTTCCACTAAAGGTTATCCATCCTTAGTTCAGTTCCTAGTATAGCTAAGAGCTCTTGAACCCCACCAAGCCCATCATCCTCAATTTCCTCCAGTAGCAGGGTTTATAGTCATGTGTTATCACATTGGCAAACAATATTATTTTCCATTTTTAAATTTGTCAATGCTATGCATCCTTTTTAAAAAAATCCTCAAACATAGAGTTAAAATGTTAGAGATAGAAGGGACTTTGGAAAATATTTAGTGTAAGGATCTCAAATCTGTTATTTGTAGATAATATCCCTCCAATCCATCCTCATTCAGCTGTCAAATTGATCTTCTTTAAGAGCAAGTCTGACCATGGCACCTCCCTATTCAGTTATCATTAGTGGCTCCCTATTATTCCAGGATCAATTATTAAATACATTGGCTTTTTTTGAGCTCTTTATAATACATTCTCTTCCTACTTTTCCAGTCTTTTTACTCCTTCCTCCTATTCATATACTCTGATCCTTGCTGTTCATTGCTTATGACACTCCATCCTCACACACTGGGAATTTTCATTGAGTGTCAATTGTGCCTGGAACTTTTTCCATCTCCTAACTTCCCAGGCTTTCTTCAAGTCCCAATTAGTCTTGTCTTCTGAAAAAGTTTTTCCAGTCCTTTTATTCCAAGTGCTTTCCTTTTGAGACCATTCCAACTTATCGTCTATATACTTTGTACATAGCTGTACATTTTCTCCTCTATTAAACTGTGAGCTTCCTGAGAGAGGGGACTATTTTTCTTTTTGGTTTGTTTGTTTTGTGGCCCTAGTGCTTGGCACATCAACCAGCTCACTATAAATGCTTAATAAACAATAATTGACTGATTTTTCTTACTTATCTTTGTATGACATTCTTTCTAGTACTGAGCCTTCTGCACTTAATGTTTGTTGAATTAATCAATTCATTTATTTGGGGAAGGAGGCTTATAAACTTTTTTTTTAGCTCTTACCCTCCATCTTAGAATGGATACTGTCTTATTTCTCCAGTACTTAATTACATCAAAGAAAGATTTATAATATAACATATAAGATCATACAGCCAAGTGGGGAAAGGGTTCTGGTTTCTACTACTCACTCTTACTCTCAAATTATGTACTCAACTTTCAAGACCTTATATATATATATATATATATATATATATATATATATATATATATATATAATATATCCAAAACATTTTATAAAGTATACACAAAATACTAATTTAAAAGGATAAGATAAAAATCAAATAAGTAATGTTTCTAAATTTATATTCTATTTTCTTATTAACAGAACCAATCTCTCTGGAAATTTCACTAGTGATTTTTTTTTTTTAGTGAGAGCAATGTGATTCAACATGCTTCATTATTTTTTAAAATTTTGGTTTAGCACTTTGTAAGACAGAACTTCAAAGGTCTGCTTTTAAGTTCACTTGATTTCTATATGGGGCTTTAACAATTGTTATACTTGGTAAGATGCCTCCCAAAGTTATATAGATAGAAATGCAAAGAATTATAGTACTAAGTTTATGAACTAATGGTGTGTATTTTTCAGACTCATCTACAAATTATGCAAAGGTTTTTGTTTAAATTGGCTAGTAAATTTCCATGTTCTCAGAAGTCAATCAGTTTTTCCTGCAAACTAATCAGAAGGTGTTGCATTTTTATGTTTTAAACAAATGGTTTCAAAATCCAGTGGAACTCTACACTTGATAGCTTTTTAAGCAGGTTGGAAAATTCTGTTTCCAAGTTTGTGTGTAGATGTGTGAGTTTTTATAAGTGACACACATTGTTTTTGGCAACAAAAGCTTGGTTTTCAAATGTCATGCTAATAGCAATGGCTACATGCTATCATTAACTAATATCTCAAGGCATAATATGCATTTAGGGAAAGGTTCATCATTAATGATAGTGGATCTAAGTCCATATTTCAAATTGTCTGTAATAATTTTGATTTTTGTTAATTGATTATTTAGATCTGATTAGGCTGTTATTTTTACCTCATAATGTGGCTAGAGAGCTCATAGGAAGAATAGTAAAAGTATAAGAGCAACCATTTGTGTGTGTGTGTGTGTGTGTGTGTGTGTGTGTGTGTTGGTTTTGTTCAAATTATTAGATCTTTAATCCAGGGTTTCTTTTAAAGAATCTTTTAAAGATATTTATCATTCAAGAAGGTTAAGTTAAAACTAGATGAAATTATCGATCAATACTCCCTCTCTACCAGTGCTAGAAATTAGAGTGTTGCCTAGAGCAGAAGTATCAAACATGCAATATTCCTGAGTGTGCCCCAAACCAGTTTAAAATAGAATTCTTATTTAATTTTAATGTGTTAATATAGTAACTTAGAAAAGAAATATATAAACATGTATGATTTTATGAAGTCAATATGAGCCAGCAGGGATCCTTATGTATGGCCTATTGACTGGTTTTTATTGCCCTAGAGCATCAAATGATTATGTTACATAGCCAATTTCTGTCAGAGGTAGGATTTGAACCCAGATCTTCCTGGTTTCCCAACCAGCATTCCTTCCACTATACCACAGTTACTACTTTCAAAGTTTGTAAGAGTTAAAATGGAGTACAACTTGCTTAATATGATACTGATGATTTAAAAAAAATTAACAATAAGTGATTGTGAAACACATCTGCACAATCCATTGTTGTTATTGTTTTGTGAAACTGATCTGGATCTTTGGAAGAGAGTCTAAATCTCAATAATTTGAAAAAATAGGACATAGAAAGGGAGAGAGTATGATGTCCCTCTGACTCAAAGTAGACTTGAAGTTAGAGAATCAGCATGTAGATTCTGACTGCCAATTACCTACCTGTATGTTCCTGAGGACTTAACTTTACTTTTCTGGTCCTTGCTTTTCCTAATCTGCAAAATGAGGGGGTGGGACTAGATGACCATTAAGATCTTCTGATTCTAAATCTATGATCCCAAGGGAAGTAATGGAGGTCATCTGTGAATTTTATGGAAAAAAAAAAACTTTGTCAGAAAAGCAGTGTTATTTCACTGCCATCTTTCACAGGATGAAAGCCTAATGTGTGATATTGAAAGAATAATAAAAGGCATCTGTATATTTGTCAAGAATCTTAGTTGTGATCAATTGTCTACTTTGACATTTATAACATTTAATCCCTTCTCCCCATCCAGACACTCTATAGTAAATGGTGCAGTGGTTCTACAAAAGCTGAAAGAGTTAAATTTCCTCAGGCAATTTTCATTGCTAAGAAAAGAGATGCCTTTTCAAACTAATGACTATTTCATGGATACAGTGGGGAGATATTCAGCATCTGTAATTCTCTTTGGCCCAAGAGTGAAGAGATAAGTAGTAATCATGCCTTCAAGGTAGAATTCATAATCAACTCCCTAATTAAACTCAATATGGAAAGTCCTTAATAAATATCAAAATCTGACTATCAGATTTCCTGGCAAATATTTAATGCTGTGTTCAGTGTCTGAGATCTGAAAAATCAGTATGGAAAGGACCAAGCTTTACTTTTTATTTACTGAATACATGGAAATATCAATGTCATATTGAAATAGGGAAATAACCAGCATCTTAATAACACATATTCATATTATCTTATTCTGGCTTCACACATATATAACACTTTTTCTCCCCCTCAGGAAGTTCCAGGCATTTTACTGTCTTAGATTTTATTTTTATTATTAAGTGGTTGCTTGGGGATGGTGAGACCTTGTCCTGGAGAAGATTTTAATCTAAAATTAAGTGATGTGGCTGAACTCATGTAGAGTATCTGGAGTGAGAGAATAAAATATTGCCTAAGAAATCAAGCGCTGGATTTTTAGTGAATTCATATAAAAGCTAAGTGTAATTGTGGGGTAGGATGAAAAGCAGGGTCGTTGTTCTATTTTTGAACAGGCTAGTGTTAATAGAAGTCACCATCTTCCTGATGATGATTGGTTCAAAGATGGAAGAATTGCAACATGATCAGCATGATAAAGATTAGAAGAGTATAAAGCTTGGAAAAATGTTTGGGAAGTAATGTAGGTTGCCTGGACAAAGTGAGTCCTGGCTAAATTGTTTGAGAACCTAAATTGTTTGAGAACGGTGGGGAAGGGGAGAGCTATAACTACTGGAAGAGATAACAGAAATGATGTTTTTAGTAGAGGATTTAAAAAAAAAAAACTGGTAACTTACATAGCACTTTCCATACAGGATCACATTTGTGCCTCACAATGAATGACTCTGTGAGGCAGATGATATAATAACTATTCTATAGGAGATAAAATTGATGGTTAGTATTCGAATGATTTGCCCATGTCCTCAATTAATGTCCAGAGTGAGATTAAAACAGGCTTCTTTTGCCTCTAAATTGGGCACTCCATCTGGTACTATGGGGACAGCGAGCTGGCTCAGTGAATACAGTATTGGGCTTGGAGTCAGGAAAACTCTTTCTGAGTTCAAATCTGGCCTCAGACACTTAAGTTGTATGACTTTGGGCAAGGCACTTAACTCTGCCTCAGCTTCTTTATCTGTAAAATCAACTGGAGAAAAAAATTCCAAATCACTCCAGTATATTTGCCAAGAAAACCCCAACCCCCAAAGGGATCATGAAGAAATGGACATAACTAAAAATTGACTGAACATTATTATGTTTATATTTATGTTTCTATATGTCTAAACATTTTATATTTATATATTTATATATATTTACATATATGTTATATATACACACACACACAGAGACACACAAACACACACACACACATATATATATATGTATATATATATATAATCTGATACTATATGCTTACCAGCTCTGTGACCCTGGGCTAGTCACTTAGATTCTCTTTGCTTCAACTTCCTCATCTGTAAAATGGGGATTATAATAGCACCCATTTCTCAGAATTGTTATGAGAACCAAAGGAGAAAATAATTGTAAAGTGCTTAGCAAAGTGTCTGGCACATAATAAATACCTTATAAATGTTAGCTTTAATTATATTGTCCTTGAAATCTTTACATATAATTATGTATAAAATTTAAAAAACATATATATGGTTTCTATAATATATAGAATCTTAAAAAAAAAACTTACCTTCTTTCATAGAATTGATATTAAGTATTGATTCCAAAGAAGTTTAGAAGAACATTGGTTAGAATGTCTGTCCCAGAGTTGGGAAAATCTGAGTTCAAATATGGCCTGCAGACACTTAGCTATGTGACCTTGGGCATGTCACAGCCTCTGTATACCTCAGTTTTTCATCAGTAGGCTGCTAAGTAATTAGAGCATAGGACCTGGAATCAGGAAGACCTGGTTCTGAATTGGAGCTCAGACACTTAATAGCTGTGTGCCTTAGGACAAGTTATTTAAATTTGCTTTAATCCACTGGAGAAGGAAACAAGCAAAGTACCTCAATATATTTGTCAAGAAATTCCCATGGGCAGTATGGTCCATGGAGTCATAAATAGTTGGACATGAGTAAACAACTGAACAACAACCACTTTAGTTCCTTAACTCTAGAGAGGCAGATAAATTATTAGCATCTACTTCTCAGGACTGTTATGAGGATCAAGTGAGAGAAAACTTTAAAGAACTTTTCAAATTTTGAGGTGCTATATGAATTTTAGCTATGATGATGATGATGATGATGATGATGATGATTTACTTGGGAAACCCATGGGGAATTCAGGAAACAAAAGGAGCTCCTATTAATCATTACATCCCTTTCTAAGTGCTCATAGCAATCTCTTTAAAAATCCAATCTAGATTTGGGGGTGAGATTGACAATAAATTCCCTAGTCTATAGTTACCAGAAGTTACTTATCCCTACTTTTTGAAAACTGAGACATTTTCCATTTTGACAAGTTTCTTTATATAGTCTTTCCCAATTAAAATGTGAATTTCTCAAGGGTAGGGGCTGTCTTATGTTCTTATATTTGTATCCCCAAGTTTTAGCACACTGTCTCTGTCTGTCTGTCTATCTGTCTGTCTCCCCATCATTATAAAAAGATTATTGACTATGGTTTTACATTTTCATCCACAGGTTCTTTCATTACCCTAATAATTCATTGATTGGAGAAGAACTCATTTAAAGCAACTTTTACCTGGTCCATAAGAAATGACAAACAAGACAATCACAAAAAACTTGGAAAGATTTATATGAAGTGATGCAAAGTGAAGTGAGCAGAACCAGGAGAACATTCTACACAGTAACAGCAATAATGTACTGTGATCAACTGTGAATGAATTAACTATTATCAGCAATGCAACCAGAAAGGACCACTTCTCTTGAGACCATGAGTCTCTTGAGACTCATGATGAAAAAGGCTATATACTGCCATAGAAGGAATTAATGGAGTCTGAATGTAGATAGAAGCCTACCATTCTTTGCTTTATTTCCTTCATGAATTTTTCTCTGGTGTAAGTAATTTGTGTCTTTTTTCACAACATGATGAACAGGGAAATATGTATTATATGATAACACATGTAATATATATATTGTCATTTGGGGGAGGAGAAGGCATAGGAAGAAAAGTGTCAGAAAACAATTATTAAGTGATTATTAAATAATAATTATTAAAATTATTAAAATTGTATTGATATGTAAAAAAGTAAAGCAGGTCTTACTATCTCATCACCTATCTTTGGCTACAATTTTTTACCTGTGTCTTTTTGATGTTGTTGTCATTGTTTTAAAAAAATTAATTAATTTGTTACATTAAAGTTCTTGGGAATCTCCTTCCCTCCATGAACCAGAGAAGACATCATTTGATGAAAAAATATATATGTATGTTATATATTGTATATATAATATGTGTGCATATATATAGATATATAAATTATGTCTTGTTTCTATTTATGGATTCTTTTTCTGGAGGTGGACATAGACAATTTGTTCTTCAAATAATATTTTTGTTGCTGTATATAATTTTCTCTTGGTTCTGCTTGTTCTGTTCTTCATAATTTCAAGAGGAGAACAGGGTCCATAGTTGTGGTTCCAGGACAGAGGGGTGAGATGACACTTTGTGTTTTGTATGATCTTTTCCAATTTGGAAGTAATTCCCTTTAATAGAAAAGATGGAAATCAAATAGGAGTTAAACACGTTTTACTTCTTTTTGTCAAAATAATCTTTTTGTTGTTTAGTTGTTTCAGTTATGTCCATCTCTTTGTGAGCCCATTTGGGAATTTCTTGGCAAAGATCCTGAAGTAATTTGCCATTTTCTGAGAAATTACAGCTCTTTTTACAGACGAGGAACTGAGGCAAACAAGATTAAATGACTGGCCCAGAGTCACATAGCTATTAAATGTCAGGCCAGATTTGAACTCAGAAAGAGGAATCTTCCTGACTCAGTGCTCTGTACTTTAGCTACTCCAAATTATCTCTAAGCAAGTGAGTCTATATTTTACTTATTCTTTATTGCATCTCTGATCTAATTTGACATCAGAACAGTTTTCTTTTGAATTATTTTTCTGAAAAATATTTTAATCTGGGTCAGCAATATAATATATATTTTAAGAAGAATCTTCTGATTGGTATTTAGGGAATTGTTTTTATATTAATCCAAATGAGGGAAATAGGTAATACATATATACATATATCTATGTATACACATTTAGTAGAAGAAAAATGACATTTGGATTTTATTTCAACATGAACATAAAACCACAAAGCTGTACATGTACTTATGTATGTGTTCATTCATTGTAAGGGGAAAATTCATTAGAATAAACAGCTTTTGTGGGGGAGGTTTTGAGCTTTTGAGCACTCTTAGATCTTCATTTATTGCTAATTCAAAAAGATTGAAAATTAATTAATTTGCTAAAATAGTTCAACAACAGAAAACCAAAGTAGGTAAAAAATTTATCTATTAACAGGAACAAATGAGATTGGATGTTTTTTCTCAGTGTTGCCATATGACAAAAGTGAAGTTGAATTATGCCCTGATTAATTGATTCAGGGTGGTTCCTGTGGTGAATAATTACATTCAATAACTGTTTGTCAATATAATTTGCAATCAATTATCACTTTATAAAAAAGCAGAATATAGCCAGCTCAGCTTTACATGTGGCATAATTCTGCTTTGGATATGAGGAAACACTGCTTTTATAGGGTCTACCCTTGTCTCTCTTCAACCAAACTTCTATTTCTTCCCCTTTTCAACTCCCACAATCATTCCTTGTTTTAAAATATGCCTTCTCTTAAATTTTTAATGATGCCTTTTGTTTTTATCCTAGAGTCATTTCTTCCTAAGCTCAGCAACCAAGAAACCTTCCAATATGGAAAGAAGAAAAAATAGTGAAGCAAAATCAACCCAGCGAAGTTAATATCTGGCAGTGTGAACATTGCATGACCCATCTGGAGTCCCCTACCTTAGAGGAGGGTTATATGCTCCTTCCTCAGTTTTCTACACTGAGGTTGGTCATTATGTCTAATTTAGGGTTCAACCACCTTGTCATATTGTAGTTTATATTATTTCTATTTTTCCATATACTATTAATTCTGCTTATTTTGTTTTGCTTCAACACCTACACACACACACACACACACACACACACACACACACACACACACACACACAAGTCTCTCACATTTCTCTGAATTCCTCATGTTTGTCTTCCAGGTGTGCCATCATTCCTCAACAGCCCACTTGATTGGTGGAGAGCATAAAATGTCCTCTCTTATCCAACCTTTCCCCCCCTCTTCTAACTAATCTCTAAATCAAATGAAGAATAGATAGGCAGATTCAATTTATTGTTTAAGTACATGAGTCAAGCAACTGTTCTTCAAGTCTTAGATCCTTTGGGAACTCTTAGCACTGAATTGATTCATAGTGAAGCTAACAGCCAAAGATTTTATCCTATTGTAATTCTTTCCCCATGGATAAAGATAAAACATGACTACCTTAAAAAATCATTACCTTCCTTCTTAGAATCGATACCAAGTACCAGTTCCAAGGCAGAAGAAGTGTAAGGATTAGGCAATTGGGGTAAAGTGACTTGCCTAGGGTCACACAGCTAGGAAGGATCTGAGGTCAAATTTGAACCCAAGACCTCCCATCTCTATGCCTGGCTCTCTGTTCATTGAGCCACTTAGCTATCCATATTTGCCAACTTTTTTTGGGGGGGGGAGTGGAGGGAAGCCTGAAAGATCTACTTATGCCCAAATATCTTCTCTATAGACCCCAAATCAGAATGTGGAGATGGTCCATGTGTTATAATTATCCTTGTGTCTTTCATGGCATAGTAAGCAGCGTTTCAGATTGAGGGTCAAGAAAACCTAGTTTAAAGTTCTACACCTGTCACTTATCTTTTATAAGCCTCAATTTATTCAGCTCTACCTAAGCTGTGGTCTATCATCCCATCTGGACTCACATGGATCATGTTTCATTTGGGAGATTATTTTCCTAAATCCTAACTGTTTCATTTTGTACCCTCCCAGAGTTTTGTCTTTGAACCTAAGAATCTATCTTATGTTTTGGTTTCTTCCAATGTGGTTAGGGCACATCCCATTTGCTGTGCACTCAAGGTAATGATGCACATCAGGTACAGGAAAGTCTTTATTTTACCCCACAAAAATGCAAATTCTCTTAAAGACTTATAGGAACTCATCAAGAATCAGTGCAATTCTCTTCTCTTTTCCATTGAGTTCCATCTTTCCCTCAGAGATCATCGTTCAGATTTATGGTCCCCTGGAAGAGAAACAAACTCAGGGTGACTAAAGAAGCAACCAACCTTCTAATGTCCTGCTGAAACTATGTGTGATGAATGTTTTGCAAATTTTAAAGTGCTATGTTAATATCAGTTATTATTCGATAGTTCCAAGAGGGCTGGGACTGTGCCTTAACGACTTAATATCTCCTCAGCACTTAACATACTGCTATATACATCACAGGTATGCCATAATCGGTAATTTCACAGTGTTTCAAAAAGGCAAAATGACTCCAGATTATAGAGATATTTGAAATTGAGCCAGACAGTATTTGTTCCATTTTGGTTTGCTAATCTACCAAAGAAATGGTGATTTTCAGAAGTTATGACAGAAGTAGCACTAGACTTGGAGTTAGAAGACTCACTTCCATTGTTGGCTAATTATCATTTCATTTGGTTTCAGTTTTCCTCATCTATAAAGTGGGGGGAGAGGTTTTCAATTAGATAATCTCCTGCGTTTCTTATATTACAACTGTATGTTTATGGATGTGGGATCATAGATGTAGAAAAAAACCTGACTAATTTAATGCCTTTATTTTACATTGAAGGAAACTGAAACCCAGAGAGGTTGAATAACTTGCCTAAGGGACTGTGCCAGAAGCAGGATTTGAACCCAGTTCCTCTGACTCTTTCTACTACTTTCTATCCTGCATTTATCTTAGTTTTCCATTCTGAAGGTCTGTGTTTTAAATGAAAATTCCTCAAATCCATAATTTTTGAAATTTAGAAGAGGACAGTAGAAACATATAAGCAAACAATTAGAGTAATTTTATCAGAGGCAACATGAGAATGGAAAGAATGCCAGTCCTAGAGTATCAAAGAACGGGGTTCAAATTCCACCTCTCACATATACTAACTGTGAACATTATCTTCAGGCAATTCCCTAAGACTTATCAATTCATTTTTGTCTGTAAAATATGTGTATAATATATTCATATATATCTATATATGTGTATAAATATATACATATATACATACTTATGTTAGGATCTGCTTTGGTACAGTAACTCTAGATTCTTGCCAGATAGAAAGCAACCAGAATCATTCTATGGGCATAGAGTCACATTAAATTTTCTTCACTTTCCAATCTGGGTGCCATTCCTTGGGAGTGATTTACCCAGTTGGTGACATTTTCAAAACCCAGTTCCTGTCCTTTTTCCCAACATCACACCCTTTCAACAGCTCAGTTGGGATTTACTCTGCACTCAGACCTGGTTTGATGTTTATTTCCACAAATGACAAGCAGAATACACTCTCCTAAAAAATGCAAGAAAATGCAATCAAGATATTCAAATAATGACTAAATATACTCACATTACCATTCAGGCGAGAGAGAAACTGACTCTGGAGGAAAAGCAGCTGTACTGTAGAATAAAATAACAGCCACCATCAACATACACGCGCATGTGCACACCAACCCCCCCCCCCCCATGCTCTTTTTTTTTTTTTTTGGTAAATGGAGGATAAATGGAATATCAAGGAAATAAATTGTAACAAGTTCAAATGTTATCTGTAGCAAGGACTCAGTGTGTTGTAGGGAACAGTGTCCTCCAAACCTTCCTGGAGCTGTGTAAGATATTAAATAGTAGCAAAGTTTATTCCTTTGTTGGGGAAGATATTTCCAGATACTCTTCTCTGGCAAGGAGGCAAATGGCCATTAAGGCAATAAAAAACACCATTTTGGCCTTTTTTGGGAGTCAATGTTTTTGACCCTTCCTGTATATAGAGGAAGTATGTTTCTCAGTATTTCATTAAAACTACTGCCAATATGAACATTAGGTACATTGGAGAGTGATAGAAAGTGGTGCAATTACTAACACAAATAGGAGAATGATGGTGATGAGATAGCTAGCTGTGGCAATGGAAACAAGGATAATTGAAGCCCATAGAGGAGGCTGATCCTTCATTTTCCACTATTTGTTCCAGTCTTCTTTAAGAAATAGCAAAATACACTGATTGGAGTGCTATCTCTTAGGTCTTGAAAATATTCTGGCAGGATACTTGCTAATACCTCCTCTTCTCTGACTTTCCAATTTTATTAAATGGCAGTGGCACCATTTTTTCAGACACTTTATGCATTTGACCTTTGACTTCTCCTTCTCTATCATAAACATCCAAATGGTTGTCAGATCCTGACAGTTTTTATGTGTGCTCTGTGCTTAAGAATTTAAAAATTGATACATTTTGTTATTGTATCACTTCACTTTCATTTCTGAATGAAATTTCCTTTCCAACCTTTTTACATTCCACTCTTCTCCATGAATACTACACAATTTAGTCATATTAAACTGCTCCTGGCACATGGCACACCATATCCTATCTCCTTGCCCTTGCACCAGCTGTTCCCCATGTGTCTGGAATGCTCTTCCTCTCAGTTTCTGGTTCTTAGAATCCCTGACTTCCTTTAACACTTGGCTAGAGAACTACCTCCTCTCAGACTTTTTTTCTTCCCTCTTAGCTGCTAGTGCCATCTACTCAGTTTATCTTCTGTCTTCTCTATATTTATCTTGTATGATCTGATTTATATAAGTTGTCTCCCCTATTAGATATCTAAGTTTTTTGGGTACAGGAACTGCTTTTGCTTTGTATCTCTAGCATTTAGCACTGTGTGCATGGCATTTTTGTTGTAGTGTCTGACTCTTTGTGACCCCATCTGGGGCTTTCTTGGCAAAGATACTGGAGTGGTTTGCCATTTCTTTCTTCAACTCATTTTATAGATCAGGACCTGGGGCAAACAAGCTTAAGTGATTTACCCTTCCTTGGACATCTAGCTAATAAGTGCCTGAGGTAAGATTTGAACTTAGGAAGATGGGTCTTCCTGCCTTCAGACCTTGTACTCTATCTGCTGTGTTACCTGGCTGCTTGGTGGCACATTGTACAATTGTTATTGGTTGATTGAATACTTTCTTCCCAGATATCCAGTGTGCCATCCCTGGTAATACATAATAAAAAATAAAGAGAAAAAACTAAAACTGTCTGTTCCTTTAAAAAAACAATAAACCATTGGCCTCCCATGTTTGCAAACCAGAAAGGAACATGCATTTCAATTTTTCTTTCTGACCAAACAATTGTTATTTCATTTTTTTGTTCTTCCAATTACATGCTTTTTCGGTTTATTAAATAAACTCACATTATCACTTAGTTGAGAAAGTAACTGACACTAGAAGAAAAACAGCTGCATCATGGAATTAATTAGTATCACCATCATTCTTCTCCTTCATTTCCCTCTTTTTTGTAAATGGAAGACTAATTGAACATCAGGGAAATTAACAGCATTAATTTTACTTGTATCAGTTTATCTAAGTCTTTGCACACTTCTGTGTTTGTCACATTCATTGTTTCTATTTGGTAATCAGTCCATTATTAAATATTTATTAAGTACCCTCTATGTACCAGGCACTGTGCTAAATACTGGGGAGACAAAAAGAGACAGAAGATAGGTCCTGTCCTCCAAGAGTTTATAATCTAATCCAGCAGTTGTTTAGCCATTTACCCAGTTGACAAGTTATCTTCTTGTTTTTGGCTCTTTGCTACCACAAAAAGTATTGGCATAAATATCTTTGCTCATATGAATATTTTTTCTCTTTTTCTGTGTTTTGATTTCCCAGGGTCATATTGATTAGCAACAGAGATAGACACTTTAATCACGTTTTAAAGCCTAATTCCAAGCCTAGTACTTTTGGTTTTACTTCTGTATTATCTACCACAACCCTTCCCTCCTAATTATTCCTAATGCTGCCTCTCTAATCCTTACCCATACCTTCTTGCTTGAGCTACTATAGATCTCCTCTTTCTCCTTATAGATCTCCCAGCCTCTGACCTCTCTTTTATAAGCCATCTTCCATGTGCAGGTGGGCAAAGAACAGCATCACTGGTAGTCCACTGTTCAAAAACCTCTAATGACTCCTCATTGCTTGTTTATCAAGTAAAACTATTTAGTCTATATAAATAATCCATGGCTGACCTGTCCCTCTTCCCTGGTCATAATTGATATGTCCGTAGGGAAAGCCGTGTTCCATTCACAAGTCAGGGGGTTGTAGAGATAAATTGGGATGAAGAAAACGTGAATGGGAAAAGGTGGAAACAGCATGAGTAGTTTACCTGAAAAGGGCTTTTATTAAGTCATATTAGGAAAGAAAGTTGCCATTAATGAAAATTAGCCTCAGATTAAAGTAATTTTCTGCTTTCTTAGAGTATAGCATTGAGGTATGCCCTTGTTCAACTCTTTTAGAGTACCAGCTGAAGAAAAATTGTATACTTTCACAGCCTGATATTCAAGGAACTTTATAACCTGGCACCAACCCACCTCACAGGTTAGTTACACACACACTGGGTTATTGTCAGAAAAGAAACTTTGCAAATTTTAAAGTGTTATATAAAGAAGCCATTCCTATTACGATCATTAATATCATATTTCCTTAGCTTTACCTCATCTCTTCCTCCTCATGTATTTGATTCCATGCTCCAGCCAAATTGGATTGTTTGTCATTCCCTGAACATTTCCCATGCCTTCTTTCTTTTTAACTCTTGCTCACCTTGTTGCTTTTGCCTAAGATACCCTTACTATCATCTCTGCCTATTGAGACTCTTTCCTTCTTTCAAGGCTTAGGTCAAGTGACATCTCCTTTGTGAAACCTTCTCCAATTCCTTCATGTGGAAGTGATCTTTCTTTTTTCCTGATCCTCCAGAATTATACTTCTCTAATGTATTTATAGTTTAATTTGTATTATATTTCCTTATATGACATATAATATATTATATATTTTATATGCATTACATACAAGATAATATATGCATATTTATATATTTTATTTAATTAAATTATAATATTATAATGTATAATGTGAGCTGAATATTATGCTATAGATATTTATCTCTGTAGTGAATAATAAATCCTATAATTACAAGTCTTTTGAGGGAAAGGACAATTTTCTATTGTATCTTTTCCTATACCTAGCACAATGCATTGAACATATCCAGGACACAGATACTTAAATGAACTTGAAATCTCATGAATTTGGTTGTTTCCTTCAAGAATATAGATCATAGTGGGGTAGCTGGGTAGTTCAGTAGATTGACAACCAGGCCAAGAGATGGGAGGCCCAAGGTTCAAATCTAGCCTCAGATACTTCCTAGCTGTGTGACCCTGGGCAAGTCACTTAACCCCCATTACCTAGCCCTTACTACTCTTTTTGCCTTGAGACCAATGCATAATAGTAATTCTAAGGTAAAGGTAAGGGTTTAAAAAAAGAATATAAATTTTCTGTCCATTCCTGCCCATCTTTTGTGACTCATCCATGCCCTTACATAAGTTCACAGTTGAGGTTCTTCCCAGTATACTGGAGGTCTTTTTCTTATCACAAGAATACCAGAGGAGTACTCAGGTGGTATATCATCTTTGCCTGTTCTATTTAACCAGTCCATCTTCTCTTTCAATCATACATTTACTTCATATATTTTATTCCTGTTTTTTTTAAAGTTCTTTATTGGTTATATTTTTATAGTCTGTTGTATGAACCTTTTTGTGTTCATGAACCTGTGATGTTCATTATTAGTTTGTTTGAGACTATGTTTCATGCATTATGACTATACAACAGTGTATTAAACCTAGAAGCTTTTGTATCTTTTTTCCAATGCAAACTAGTCTTCATGCATGTGATACTTTTTCCCCATCTACTCCAGAAGATTGCCCCCTTTATCATCCTCATACTCTCACTCATCTAGAATCTCTCCCTGTCTACTTACTGCTTCCCTGCTGCTTATAAATATACCTTGTACCATATGTCCTAGCTTTAAAAAATCTTTATTTGATTTGATCATCATTAATATTATCTGATGCCACTCTCTTCTCTTTAATTGTTTAAACTTTTTGAGAAGGCTGTCTACAATCAATGTCTCACCCTCTTCTCTTTGATATTTTCTATGTTTTTATGACAATGCATTCTTCTGGTTCTCTTCCTGTTTGATGTTCCTTAGTCTCCCTTGCTGAAACTGTGTTGGGCTCTTTTTTTTCTCTCTTTATACAATTATTCATTCAATTATCATCTCTATGGAAATGATTCTCAGATTAATTTATCCAACCTTATAATTTATGCTGACCTCCACTTTCATATCTCCACCTGCTAGTCAGATTGAACTCGATGCCCCATAAACATCTCAAACTCAACATATTAAATACTGAATTAATTGCATTTCCTTCCAAACTCTCCTCTCTTCCTAACTTCCTTATTGAGATTGCAACCATTATCCAAATCATAGGTGGCAAAGAGAAGAATGAGACATAAACGTCTTCAAAGCCTTAATAATATGACCCCCAGCTACCTTTTCAGTCATCTTACACTTTCCTTACATCTACTCTGGAATCCAGTGGCAATGGACTTCTTTCTTGTTACTCCTTTTATACCATATCTCATCTAACTTTGGGCATTTCTCTCCTCCCACACTCCCCATCTTTACTTTCTGTCTTTCAAGATTTGACTAAAGTTATATCCCTTCACCCTTCTATAAGAAGCTATTCCCCATTCTCCTTAATTTTGGTGCCTTCTCTCTGAAAGTAACTAATTTTATGTATTGTCTGCTCAGAATTGTTTGCATGTTATTTCTTCCATCAGACCGTGAACCCATTGAAAACTGGACTATTTTTTTTGCCTTTCTTTGTATCATCAATGCTTAGCACAGTGCCTAGCACATAGCAAACACTTAGAAAATCCTTATTGTCTTGACTTTCTTGAAAAAAATCTTAGTATTATATTAAAGGAGCTTTGTAATTTCCCGAAGGCAATTCAGACCACTTTTCTCCTGTTTAAAATCTGAACTCAACTCACTGTCCATTTATACTATCTGTTCAAGGAATCCATATTGATGGACAAGCTCTATATGTTGTTCATTCAACTGTTTGTGTCATAATCTGGGCAATGGACATTCTTAATCCACTTGATGTCTTCTACATTGATGGTCAGTCCAAACTCTCAAGTGGCTGCAGAACTTTTCCAAGAGGCTATAGAATATTTCTGTTTTAATGGAAGAGCAAAATGTCACTTACAAACTGGAACATCTGAAGGACACTGTTATCCTTAGAACATCTCTATTTAGTGTGCATTTGGTGCTAAATAACCTTGATCACAATTATAAACAAATTTAGCAAGGATACATATCTCTGTTTAGTAGTTCTTTGTACAATGTGGAGACATCAAAACAGACTAAGCACAGAAAGCTAAAGATGCTAGCAATGTCAAGGAAACTGTGTGAATTTTTGATGACTGTGTGCTTCTGATGATAGTACATTTTGAAATATTATTTTTTATCAGATTTTATAAAAATAAAGTTTTCTATTTTATTCTCTGATGTCTTTGATCAAGGAGTTGTTGGACAAGGTTTTTATGCTATTATACTTTTAATTTAAAGACTTTTTAATATTTGCTTATAATTGACTGAAATTCTCTCCCTCCTTCCAGTCTCTCTTCTGCCCATTGAGAAGGCAAGCAATTTGAGGCCCATTTTACATATAGTCATGTAAAACATTTCTGTCTTAGTCACATTGTAAAAAAAAAAGAAGAAAAATAAAGTAAGTACAAACCATTATGCTTTGATCTGCACTGTACATCAATTTTTTTTCTGGAGTTAGATAGTAGGAGTCTTTTGGAATTGTCCTGGAATATTTCATTTTCTTTCACTTTTGATCATTATAACATTAATGCTATTACTGTAAATATATAATGTTCCCCTGGTTCTACTCACTTTGCTTTGCATCAGTTCATATGTCTTCTCAGGTTCTTCTGAAATCATCCCCACCCCTCATCATTCTTATAGCACAATTCTATTCTATCATAATCATGGACAACAAATATGTTTCAGGGAATCTTAAAAGCATGGGTTGTATGGATAAATGCATTGAACATAAAAGGTGCTGAATAAACATTGGTTGAATGAATGAAAGAATTCAGTTATCATTGAGAAAAAATGTTGAGCATGCTTTTGTAAGCAATTAAAGATAGGATTTTAACTTGAAACTCATTTGCAGGAGTAGGCCTAGAACAAACCACACTATATGTTTTCCTACTTCAACTTTTTGTCCAAATGAAATCTGGTTAAATTTAACATGGAGAGTAGCCATTAATAGAAAAAAAAGGAGTTATAAAATGGATTTAAAGAGCTTAAAAAGGAGTTTTAAAAGTTTTTTTTTGGGGGGGGAAAAGCCATTGCTTTTTCTTTGTCTTGGTGATAATGAAGCTGTATGGAGACTGATTCTTATGTGACTAGTATTAGGTATTTTAGTAACATTACCTAGAAGAATCACTTCTCTCATTCAATGACTTCCTGAATTGTTGCCTGTGGCTAGTTCCTATAGCAAGGTGTGAAAGGGAATTCTTTATTCTCTTTGTCTATTTTGAATTAATCAACCATAAACTGAAACACCCCTATTTAACACTAAGTAAGGGAGTTCACAAATTACTTACTTGGAGAGCTCCACTCTTCTTACTCAATCAGTCAGAAACTTATGAATCCTTTGATAAGAATTTACACCCTCAGAAGATGAGAGGTGGATCCCACAGACACTGCCCCCCCTGGGTAGTTCTAGGTAATTTGGAAGTTGTGATTGGCCCCTGTGAAGTGGAGGAAGGGACAGGAAGTGATGTGGAAAAAGGACTATAAAAGGTTCTGAACTTTCTTTCCAGGGGGGCTTTGTCTTGAATCTTTGGCTTGGAGCTTTGGCTGGTGACTTGCCTCTTAGAGGTGGCTTTGGACTTGGACTCTGGCTTCTACTTAGGACCTGTGCTTCTTCGAGTGCTCCTGGATCTTTGTACTTCATCTTGGGTGAGTGAGTAGTTGGCCTTCCCTTCCTGGCTTCTGGAGAGATTAGTTCCAGAGAGGCTTCCTTCTCCTGGAAGAGGTTGCATTGGTGAAACCTTTGTATAAGGCATCACCAGGTTCTCTGGCAGAGGGTTAACGAACCCTGCTGGGGCTAATTCAGACACCAGAGCAACATTTAGTGTGATAGCCTAGACATTTTCTATACCCTCTTCTTATATTTCTCTACTTTCACTCTTTCTACCTTTATAAATAAAAGCTTCTAAAAGTCACTTGATTTGAGCTATAATATTTTTTAATCAGGGACCACAATATTAATTTAGAATTCTCATATTTTAGTTAAACTCCTAAATTTTAGTCCCTACAAAGGTGGGGCTCCTAGGATTCAAGTGCACTGGAAAAGTCCCTTCTTCATATTCTATTGTTAACTGTTCTCCTGGGTCACTGTGATGAAAAATTCTAGTCAGAATATAGATTGTATAATAGAGAATATTCTCATTTATAATTTGGACTAAGACCACCGTGTCTTCTAACTCCAAATTTCTATGTTTGTGAATAGTTCTATGTTTGCATAGATAGAAGTATGAAATAGCTTGGATTTTTGGATACTTAGCGAAGGAACACTGTGAATCAGAGATAGAATTTTTGTAATTAAAAATGGCATTGTAGGAAGATGACAGAGTAGGATATGAAACTTTCTCACCTTCCTAAACCCTCCTACTAACAACCAAAAATAATTCCATAAAATCAGCACTAAAATCAGCAAAAAATGGATTATAGTCCTGAGTGAAGCTGGACAGCCCAAAACAACTGGGAATGAAGATTTCTTATTTTCCTGACCTCAGACTCTGGGGCCAGGTATAGAGGAAACAGAGAATAGCAGCCCTGGAGGACAGGATTAGAGACCCTGCCTTCATGCCATTGGAATCTGATTCTGCAGCCAGAGGGTCCTAGGAATAGCTATGCTTGTTATAGTCTTTGATCCAGAGACCCTGGCTGGGGACTGAAAGAAGGACAATTCTGAGTTGGTTGGATCCAGGCCCTAAGTGCAGGAACTCAAACCTCTTTGCTAACAAATGAGGCACTTTGGAGGCTTGAAAAAATTGGACTGCACACCTGCTTTGTATCAGGAAATAGTTGTAGGTAGAAGAAGTGAGGAAGGAGCAAATGCCAGGTGAATGTGTTTGCTAAGGGACTGGGGCCCCATCAGCTGTGGTCACTCCCAGGAGAGAAAAGTCCTTGGTTGTTGCCACAGAGGAAGGCAAACTTGCTGCTTGTAGTTGTAGTAATAGAATTGACAGTAGGCCCCAGGTTGGAATACCTGAAGTCAATATTAAATATATAGGACCCAGGAAAAAACAAACATAATACCAAAAGATTCAATAGGAACTTGGGTCTCCAGATAAAAGGCAATAATTAATTCTATTTCCCTGGCTGCTAAACAAACAAACAAAGAAAAACAAGCAAAGAAGAAAGAAACAACCCAACTATTGATAGCTATTATAGGAACAGAGAAGACTTAGCTCAAACTCAGAGGATAGTAAAGAATATGATAAAGGGACACAAGTTCAAAAAGAGCTTTTGGAAGAGCTTAAATAAGACTTCAAAAACAAAATGAGAGAGGTGGAGAAAAAGTTAGGGAAAAAAGAACAGCACAAAGATATTAGGAAAATTATGAAAGAAAGATTGCTCAAATGGAAAAAGAGATCCATAAATTTACAGAAGAAAAATATGTTAAGACATAGAATTGGATAAGAAGCTAATGATTTCCTGAAACAACAAGAAAGAATAAAGCAAAATCAAAGGAATGAAAGAGTAGAAGAAAATATAAAATTTCTTATCACAAAAACAACTGACCAATAAATTAGATCAAGAAGAGACCATATAAGAATAGCTGGACTCCTAGAAAGTTGACTTAAAAAAAAAGTTTAGATGCCATACTCCAGAAATCATCAAGGAAAATTGCCCAGAATTTTTAGAAACAGAGGGCAAAATAGAAATTGAAAGAATGCATCAATTTTCACTTCAAAGAGCCCCAAAGGTGACAATATACAGAAATATCATTGCCAAATTCTGTAGTCCTCTAGTTAAGTGGAAAATATTACAAACAACAAGAAAAAAAAGAATTTAAACATTGTGTAGCTATAGTCAAACTAATGCAAGGCTTAGCAGCTGCAACATTAAAAGAATGCAAGATGAAATACAATATTTCATAGAGCAAAAGAACTGGACTTACACAACCAAGAACAATATATCCATCAAAGAAGAGCACAGCTCTAAAAGGTAAAAAATGGATATTTAGTGAACTAAAAGTTTCAGCTATTTCTGGAGTAAAACTGAGAACTCAGCAGAAAATTTTATCTATAAGAAATATATAAAGGTAATAAAAGACTAATCGTAAGGAACCCAAAGAGTCAACTTGTTTGATTCTGGTAAGAGAAAACATCATCTGTGGCCACCAGAATGGTATCATTGCCTTGATATTTTGAAAGGGCAGGTCTGGATGGAAGACTCAAGGTTGAGGAATACAATGTAATGAGATGAAATGGTAAAAGAATAGACCAGAAAGAGGCAGGGCAGAATATGGAGGAGGAATGAGTGGAGAAACTGCCACAGAGAAGGTGACAAGGGGGTGGAGGACTGAAAGTACTAGAACCCAACTCTCATCAGACATGGAATAAAGAGAGGACAACATACTCAACTATAAGGATAAAACTTTTCTTAATGTACAAAGAAACAGGAGGAAAGGGAATGGGATAAGGGAGAATCTGGGAGTCCTCTTGGGGACAACTGAGAGTATAAGAGAAGGAAGGGTGAGTTAATAGAAAGGAAGGCAGCTGGATAAGAAAAGGGAGGGAAGGGAGGTATACCTAGAGTGGAGTACATATCAAGAGGTAGGTGGCTAAGGTGAGAGGATAAGAGAATCAAGAAGTAGAAGGGCACACTTGGGGGATTAGGAAGGGATTTGGGGAAAGGTAGATAGAATATGGATTCTAAGGTAAGGGGGAAGGGATAAGAGAACTAACCTTTTGAAAGGCGGGCCCATTTAGAACTAAGAGGCAAAAGAGGACAAGAGAAAATATTTGGAAAGGGATGTGAATAGGAGAGGTATTGGGCAAAGGAAATTGGACATCTGAGGAGGGATATAGGAGGAAGAAAGGAAGAGGTGGACAAAAAGTGAGGAGGAATGGAGTAGATGGAAATACATAAGTAGTAAATATGATGTTGAGTATAATAGGATGAATTCACACATAGAAGGAAAATGCTTAGCAGAAAAGACAAAAAAAAATAGGACTTGACAATTTATTATTTACAAGAAACACACTGAAAATGATAGATGGAATGAAGGTAGGAGGCTGGAGGAGAACATACTATGCTTCAGTTGATCCAAAGAAGGCTGGGGTAGGAGTCATGATCTCTGACAGAGTTGGAGCTAAAATGGATATAATCGGAAGGGATAAACAGGGTAACTATATTATGTTGGGGAGGGAGCTTACTATGGACAATGAAGTATTATCAATATTGGACATGTATGCACCAAATGTTATAGTACCCAGATTTTTAAAGGAACATTTAAATGAGACATGGATGAAAATAGATAAAAAATAATAATAGCAGCAGACTTTAATTTTCCTTTCTCTGCACTAGATAAATCCAACCAAAAACAAAACAAAACAAGAAATAAAGAGATAAAGAGAATCTTAGATAAATCAAATAAGATAGTAACCTGGAGATCCCCACCCATATCTGCATGAAGTTAGTAGTAGATCTAAACCTGAGCATCTATACAATCCAAACATAGTTTCTGATGGGATAACAATAGCTTAGAGAGCATTAATATTTTGCAAAAGTCTTACTTTAATGCTTCTCATATCATGAAGGTAATTCTGTATTCCTGAGGGTTGTGTCATGGGAACAAAAGTTCTGCTGAGTGTGATCAAGCTTCAAAGATTTGTTTTAGAAAGAGTATGGTCCTGGCAAGAGATTGTATCAGCTGTCTAAGGATCAATCTAGCTAAATATGACCCTGTTAATATATGTTAACTGAGAACCAGATACCAGATAAAGTGATCAAATTAAATGCTGATAGAGACATGGAGAAATAGGTCTAATATTATATTGCTACTGCATCTATGATTTTTTTTTTTAGAAAAAAGTTGGAAATATACACTAAGGGCTGTAATTTCATGCTCAATGACATAGAGATCCCAATATTAGGGCTAGTCCCAAAGGCATTATTGAGGGAATAAAAAGTTGTGTATGTATGAAAACATTTATGGAAGCTTTGTTTATTATGATGAAGTAACTGGAAAAAACACAAATGAAATGAATAGGGAAATGGCTGAATAGATTGTGATATTTGAATGTAATGGGTTATATTACGTTATTAGAAATGACAAATATTGGAAATGTAAAGAAAATAAGGGAAATATATAGATTAAAAATGAAGAAAAGAGTATAGGAATAATACATATACAATAATTACATTAAAAAAGAATAACCACAAAGTCAAGAGGAAAAAGTATCCAAGTAAAACAAATCCAAAGGGAACTCAAAAGCAGAAGATGTTTATATTAGCATACATATATAATTTACATATCTTTAAATAAATTGTAAACAATGTGGAGTTTGTGGTTTTGCACATAATCTTTTTATGCATTTGTTTAGTTAAATGTTTGTTGTTGTTGGTGGTGGTTACTAAGTATATAATAAAATAAATAAATAAATAAATAAATGTAAGCTATTTTGTAATTCTGTGCAGATAAACTCACTCCACAAAATTAGTAGGTAAACAGAAGGAAACTGTCTTGTACTTAAACCTGAATTGCCCTTAAATCAGTTACAACTCCAGTAATTGCTCTGCTCTAAAAGTTCCTTTTAATGTTGATTTGACTGCTATTTATGAAAAACAGATCTGAAGCTGCTTCCACAATAGTGGATTGGACATAACTGGTATTCACAATTATTCACTGTTGATCTTGTAAAAATATTGCTATGTTTCTTGGGAAGGATATTTCAATCTGAGAAATGCTCATCACTTTATTCTCTTACTATCTTTCATGTTTTTCTTTATTGGTTTTCTCAGCATTCATCTACCTGCTGTGAGTACTCTGCTAAAATTTATTCTTCTACAAAAACCTCAAGGTAATGTGTAAGATCTCATTTCACTACTTTTATAAAGGATCATATTCCCTTTCTTTTCTTGAGATGTAGATAAGTGGAAATGAAAGATTTAAAGAATTTCAAAGCACACATTTCTTCTTAACAAATTATTTATTTGTAATTGTCTACAATTCATTCATTCAGTCATACTGTGGCCATATAGAAATACATTTTATTTTACTGAAATATATTTCTACAGAACCATGATTATTTGTATCAGATCTTTTCTATCCTGCAATATAAAGTCTTTAGAAATAAATGACAATCCAATGGTATATTATTATCTTTACTAAGGATTTTTAGATAGTTTGTCAGTCTCTGAATAGTGTTTTTCTTTCTGAGCAAGTAAATTGTGTGCTCTTTTTTTCTTTGTGGGCAGATACAACAACAATGAACTTTTTTTGGTGATGATAATTTTGTTCTTGTTTAGTTTCAGTCACATCTGATTCTTCCTGACCCCATACAGGTTTCTCTTGGCAAAGACACTGGAGTGGTTTGCCATTTCCTTCTCCAGTTGATTTTACAGATGAGGAAACTAGGGCAACCCTGGTTAAGGGAATTGCCCATGGTCACACAGCTAGTAAGTACCTGAGACCAGATTTAAACTAAATAAAGATGAGTCTTCCTGACTCCAGGCCTGGCACTCTATCCATTATCCTAACTAACTGCTCATGATAGCTATGAAATGCTGTGCTGAGCTTTCTATAAAGCTAGTTGAGCACTCTGAAGGTGATTAGCCAGCTGTGTTTGATACTAACAAGGATTGATATGCAATTCTGGTGAGGAAATAGATAGCTATTAAATAGCACAGAACCAACAGACTTTCTTCTACTTTAGTCTGAGACTTTAATTCTCCTAGGGAAAATGTCTCAGTTGCTGCAGGCTTCTTACTGAGCCAAAGCTGGGTGGCTCAGTGGATTGAGAGCCAGGCCTAGAAATAGGAGGTCCTGGGTTCAAATCTGACCTCAGACAGTTCCTAGCTGTGTGACCCTGGGCAAGTCACTTAACCCCCATTTGGTTCCAGCACAGAAGGTAAGAGTTGAAAAAAAAATAGTTAACTTCTCAGATTCTATCTCAACTAACTGCTATAAAGAAGGCCAAGACATCTACTCTCTGAACACCTTGTCTCTAACTTTCAGAGAAACACAAAACATATATATGTATGTATATAAATAATATCAAATATATATTTATAATATGTGTATATTAATATATGTTTTGTCTTTATTGCAGTTTCTTACAAAGACATCTACTCTGTAATCACCTTGTCCCTAACTTTCCTTAACTTTCCCCTTGATCTATCTATAGAAACAGAAAAAAAATCTGTGTATACACATATACATGCATATAATTACACATATATACATACACATATAGTGTTGTTTTCTTTATTGTCCTTTTTCCCCCTTAAGTAACTGAGTTAGGATCTGGGAAGGGAACTAGTAAAGCTGTTGATTTAGTTAGAAGCTTGTGGAAACCAAAATGTTATCCCAAAGGGAACTAAAGTCTCAGAGTTGAGTAGAAAGAAAGATTGTGGTGTCACTGATATATAACGAAAGTGTTTTGGGAAGAGCTTCTGACTGTCCAAAGATTCAAGGTTAATTAGAAAGAAATACCCGGGCCTGATTAACACCAAGGCTATAATAACCTGCTGTTTTATGAACACTAGAACCAAAGAAATTGGTAGAATTAGAAGGGTCATAGAATTTAGAACTGGAAGGGACCTTATTTGTTATTTAATTGAATGCCAATGCTTCATTAAAAAAAAAAACAAAAAAAAAACAATCTTTATTTACTATCCTAGAATGAATACTATTGGTTCCATGCAGAAGAAAGGTAAGGGATAGATAATTAGAGTCAAGTGACCTGCTGATGGTCACACAGCTAGGAACTATCTGAGTTTGAATTTGAGCATAGTGCCCCCTGTCTCCAGACCTGACTCTCCACTGAGCCACCTCGCTGCCCCCAAATGCCTCACTTATAAAGAAAATTTTTATTGATATCTTTTGAATGAATGAATGAATAAAAAACATTTATTAAGTGATTGCTATGCACCAAACTGGAGATACAAATAGAAAGAAAGTTGTACAAGAAAAAGCCGTACAAAAAATAAGCAAAAGCATCCAAGAAGCCGAACTTTGACTGCTGTGCATGATGCAATCCTTGAAGACCTGGTCTTTCCAAATGAAATTGTTGGCAAGAGAATCCGTGTGAAACTAGATGGCAGCACTCATAAAGGTCCATTTGAATAAAGCACAGCAGAACAATGTGGAGCACAAGGTAGAAACATTTTCTGGCGATTATAAGAAGCTGACAGGCAAAGATGTTAATTTTGAATTCCCAGAGTTCCAGCTGTAAATGCAGCAATGATTAAATAAAGTCCATTGTTTATAAAAAAATAAAATAAAATAAAGACCTTCTTTGCTCTCAAGGAACTCAAAGTCTAATTAGGGAAGTTAGTATTATAGGAGAATTTAACTATGGGAGAAATAGAAAGTCTTGTTAGTGTGCATTGAGTGTTTGCCTCTCAGTAGTAGACCACCATAACAATGGAAGGAGAGTGGATTTCAGGGTCAGAGTGAAGAGATTTGGTTTCCTTCTGGCACAGGGTTGGGGTTTGGAGTGAGGAATGGGAATTCTGTATCTACTCCAGAAAGGGAAAGGGGAAGAGTACATTGGCAGAGAAACTTTGTGGGGATGAAGGGAAACTTTCCTTTATTTTCTTTTTTGGCATTAGTTCTAGCTAAGGTCCTCTTGTCACCCCCAGATGGGGTCTGGAGAATTTAGTGGGGAGGATAGGGAGGAAAGAGATATTTATATCTGTTCTAACTGAAGCCATTCAAATGGCTCCATGAGATATGGGAAAGTAGATTGAGATCTTTTTTTTTTACCCCATCTACATTTCCAAGAATATATCTTCTTTTCCCCTCCTAGAGAGCTATCACAATTGTCTTTAATTGAAGTGGCTTCCTTTTTTCTGTTCTATTTATCCTTTATATTGCTTATTTGTACTTTGTTGTTTGAATGTTGTCTCACACATTCAGTTGTGAACTCCTTGAGGGTAGGGATTGTCTTTTGCCTTTCTTTGAATTTCCTGTGCTTATCAAAATGTTTGATACATATCAGACACTTAATAAATGCTTATTTATTGATTAAGAATTAAAAAAAGAAGAAATGAACATTTCTAAATCATAACTCCAATTTAATAACTAACACCTATATGGTATTTACTATGTACCCAACATGGTTCTAAATATTTTACAATTATTATCTTCTCCTTTCCCAGTTCTTCACTTCTGTGAAGAAGGTGGGGCTCATTCTTATATGCTTTCTTTGGGGGTAACCTTAGTGATTTTATTTTCTCAGCAGTAAGTTTTAATTGTTCTTTCCACTTACATTGTTTTAGTCAAAATGTCTTATTGTTTTCTGTTTCTGCTTATTTTACTTTGTATCAGTTCAGACAAATTTTCCTATACTTTGTGTTCCCAATGCTTAACAGTATGCTTGAAATATAATGCATGCTTAACAAATGATTTTTTCATTCATTCATTCATTCATTCATTCATTCATTCATTCATTCATTCATTCATAATCATCATTTCTTACTGTGCAATGATATTAGATTATATCCACATACTACAATTTCTTTAGCCTTTCTCTGATTGACAGACATCTACTTTGTGTCTTCTTTATTATTACAAAAAGTGCTGCCATAAATATTTGGGTGTATATGGGGATTTTCTTTTTGTCATCAACCTCCTTGCCACCCTTTCATTTTAAAGGTAAGGAAAATAAGACCCAGATAAGTTAAGGAGCTGTCTAAGGACTATTTTATTTCCATTTTCCTGTATGTCATAATGCTGGGTGAATACATGACTTTTCTGTTTAGTTCTTTTTATTCTTGCATCCCCCAAGAAATTTTCACTAACTTCTTTCATTTTTCCCCCAGGAAGAATAGAACTTGAAGTGACTCAAAACATTTAAGGAAAGGAACTATCTGTTCTTTGTCAAGAATGCATACTCATTTGAGAAATACACTACCTAAGTGAGTGCCCAGGGGAAAAAAGTACATCACTATATTTCAATTTAGTGTCAGGATTAGAGTACCAATTAGAGATGAGAAAAGCAGAATTGTGTTTCTCTGAGAAGTTTTGACTTCTCTTGAATTTTTCATAGTGCAATTTACTAAAAATAAGCAATGCACAAAAATATTTACAGCAACAATTTTTGTTATTAGAAGGAATTTACAACAAATAGGTGTTCACTAATTGTAGAGGTAATGAGCAAATTTTGGTATTTGGAACATAATGGAATTTTATTGTGCTTAAGAATGAACAAATATGAAGAATTCAGAGAAACTTAGTAGGACTTTTGAACTGATGCTGAACAAAATAAGTAGATCTAGGAGGATTTTCATGATGACCACAATGTTATAAAGGAAAACAACACTGAAAAAACTTCAGAATTCTGAACAATGCATTGACAAAAATGACTTAAAATTTCAAGGTCATTTTTTTTAGTGATTGTCATGTACAATTATTAAAATTGCAATCATGTGAATGCTTTTGATGAGGTTGCCATGTCATATTTGTAAAATGGATAGATTATTATGAATCATAAATTAATTTACTCAGGACCTATCATGTAGGTAGAATTTTATAAAAATTAACTTTGGGAATAGTGTACTTGAAAAAATAATTAGTCCTCATTTAGTCTTTCATTTTCTCTAATGTATTGAATATCTGTATGTATTTAATTATAATACAAATAAGTAATGGCAAAAGATTATATAGGAGAATTCTTAAGCAAGGAAGAACAACTAGCAAATTCCAGGTACTCATCAAATCAGCAAAGAATTTATTAAAGGCCTACTAAGTACCAGACACTGAGCTAATCTCTAGGAATAAAATACAAATAGGGGGTAGCTAGGTGATTCAGTGGATTGAGAATAAGGCCTGGAGATGGTAGGTTCTGGGATCAAATATGGTCTCAGACACTCAGGGTGGGAAACCACATGTACATAGAATAGAACATATTCACGATAATTTCAGGGATGGGTATTAGGCAAAGAGGCCAATGGAAATTAGAGGAGGATCATGAACTCATCAAATACTTTGGTCAGTAAAGCACATGGTCACAAGAAGTTGCAGAAAGTCAATTAATTCCTAAAAAAAAAGCTTTCCATTCATAAGCTTCTTGGTAGGTGGTGGCAGTTGGATGGAGCTCTGAAGAAATTTACGGATTTTTCTGCGATGTTGAGGTATAGTCCAGCTATGGAGGACAGCCTTTGATTAGGCTTTCTATTTACACTTCTGTTGTTTTAACCATTTATTTGGTTGAAATCATATTTTCTGCTTTCATTGAAATCAATGATGCTCAATAATATGTTAAATATGTCTAAAATTCAGAAGTGTGAATTGTATACGTTTTAAATTGTGTAATGAGGACTAATATTTAGTCAATATGTATACAGGTTGACACTTGTCCATAAGGTGTAGGATCCTAGTGAGTTTACCAAGTAGTCTTTTGTTATGGTACTATGATCTGTGTATCTGATAAATGTTATTCCTCAACATGACAGCCACTCCTTTGTACTTATTAGCTGTATGACTGGGCAATTCAGTCTGTTTAGTTTCCTTCAGTTTCCTCATCTATAAAATGACCTGGAGAAGGAAATGGCAAACTAGTATCTTTTTTTTTTTTACAAAAGATATTTTATTTTCCTAATTACATGTAATAACAATTTTTCACATATGTTTTCTCAAGTTATAAGATCTAAATTGTCACCCTCCCTTTCCTACCCCCTCCCAAAGATGGTAAGCAATTTGATCTGGGTTATATATGTATTATAATAGAAAACATATTTCTAAATTATTTATTGTTGTAAGAGAATAGTCATATAAAACCAAAATCCCCAAATAAAACCACAAATAAATTAAAATGAAAAAATAGTATGCTTAGATGTGCATTCCGTTTTCAACAATTCATTCTCTGGACATGGATAGTGTTCTTTGTCATGAGTTCCTCAGAATTGTCCAGAGTTGTGTTGCTGACCACTCTAGTATCTTTGCCAAGAAAAGCCCAAGTAGAGTCACAAAGAATCAGACATGACTGAAATGAATGAACAACACATGTACTGCATCATGGTAGAGAGAATCTGTCTTGCCCAAAGTGTTTTGTTTTTGCCATTTGAAAACAGTCAGGGGCAAAACATTCTGATTTGATTATATTATGATATATTTGAATAAAGAGACAATGTTTATTAGGTACCTACTATGTGCAGTGCAGTAGTCGAGGAGACAGAAAGATGCAAAGTCTAGCAATAGCAGAGAAGAAGCATTTGCAAGTAACTGGAATAAAATCCTTGTTAGAAGTGAAACTCATCACAAGGATATTCAGTGTTCGTTTCAGGCTAAGGAGAAATCAAAATGTCCAAAGGGAGAGCTGGAATAGATATATGATGAAAATAAAGGTATCAGTGGTGTAAAGGTCACATTTTGAGTTTACCAGATTTTTATAGCTTTGTTTGCTATAAATGTAGCTATTCCAAAACTTGTTAAGATTTCACCCCATCTGTTTCTGATATCGATTATTCCAAACCAGAGAGGAGAGTGTGAATTCATGAAATATCTTGGTCAGCAAAGCAGATGGTCACAAGAGACTATAGAAATGTAGTTAGTTTCTAAAAAGTCATGAGGATACCGAGTTATATTATGCTGCTCTGCTGAGATAAAGAGGAGGAAAATGAGTTAAGAAAAGCACATTTTTGATAATGTATTTGTGGTGGTCATAGTAATGGATGGCATATGTTATTCATTCTGTATCATTTGTGGTAAAACCTTAGGTATTTATCTTCATAGTAATAAATTTTGTATCACAGATTTTTTTAAATTTTAGAATAGGGTTAAAAATTTTTTTTTTCTATAGCCATAGCATAGTTTTTCTAGTGGAAAGAATGTTGACTTTGAGTCAGAAGGTTTAGGTTTAAGTCTTGACTTCACCAGTCATTAGCTATGCCAATTTAGGAAAGTCTTTCAGTTCTGAGAGTAAATTGTGAAATGGGCATACTTTATTTCCCTGGGTTATTTTGAAGTTCAAATGAGATGAAGTTTGTAATGTCCTTTGTATTAAGTGCTATGAAAGTAGATTATTATTATTACTATTTCCACTTGTTGGATTTGGGGCAAGCACATTTTCTGAGACTCAACTGCCTCATCTGTAAAATAGATTAAAAATATGTTACCCCATAGGTTTCCTCATGTGACTGTTTAAAAAAACCACTAGCTAAGATACCATATGGGAAGTGCTTAAAGATTGCTGAACAAGTTGTGGTATAGTAATATAATGGAATACTATTGGGCCATAAGAAATGATGAGCAAGGCAATCACACAAAGATGTGGAAAGACTTATATGAAGTAAGCAGAACCAGGAGAATGCTGTACACAATAATAGCAATAATGCATGATGAACAATTGTGAACGACTTCACCGTTATAAGCAATGCAAGGATCCAAGACAACTCCAAAGGACTCATGACAAAAAGGACTCTCCACTACCATAGAAGATCTGATGGGGTCTGAATGCAGATTGAAGCATACCATTCTTCACTTTATTTTCACCATTAATTCTTCTTCAATATAAGTGATGCGTATCTTCCAGCACAACAGGGATGGGAAAGCGGGAGAGAGCAAGGATCACAAAATGTCAGAAAACATAAATTATATTGATATGTAATCTGGAAAAACTTTTTAAAAAGTATTTGTAGTACTAAATAAAATGTAAGTTACATTTAATTTGAAGGAAAATTCCTTGACTAAACTTAGTTGCTAAATTAAAAAAAATAAAAATCACTTGTTCAGAAAATTCTGTCTCCATTCAAAACAAACAAACAAAATACCCCAGTTGCCCAAGAAAGAAAAGCAAGCCAGCAATCATTTAAGGAGAGGTGAATTCAGGTCATTCTTGGCAAAACTGTTCTTTCTTAAATAAATTTCGATCCTAATAATCACTTACTTGGAGTTATATAATAGTGTCAAATTGGCCTTGAAAGTCTTATTTTGGAAAAGCAATTGGAAAAAGAGGGAAAATGCTTTTATTCAGTTCAGCTTTTTGGAATAACATTTCCAAGTGTGTGTTAAAATGATTAAAACACCTCATTATCCACTAAAGGCTGTAGGTCATGTGCACTTTGATTTAAATTTTTCTGTCATTAAAGTAGATTTGAAACATTTGCTCACTATCAAGTCTCCACTGTGGATATTAAGCAATAAATCTATTAACAACCCAGATTTCAGTTTGGAATAATAAAATATGGTGTTAAAGTTGTACGTACACTTTGCTCATTGAGATGTGCTGTTTTGATGGACATAAGGGCATTACTGTGCAACCTCTGCAGAGAAACACTAATTTACTAAAGTACTTTGCCTATCTGCCTGCCAGAAGCCTGGACTCAACTCATTTTGAACGGAATGTTTCAGGTGGTTTGTTCTATTTAATTAGTGTACTGTTAAGGGATCCTCTTCACTCTTTTGCAGCAAATTGGAGGATGACAGGACCTCATTTCTTTGCTCATTTCCTAATGTAATGCCTATTGGTTCCGTCTTTATTAAACCCCTACCTGGAACCATCTGCTTTTTTTTCCATGTTTGGGGTGTTTTCTAATATGTTGGGTTTGTGATGAATGCAGAACTGAGTAACAAATCACCCTTTTAAATGATGGAGACCCAGATAAATCAATAGATCATAGGATCATAGATCTACAACTGGTCTCTATTCCAACTCCTATAGATGAGGAAAAGCCCAGCAAATAAGGAAAGTTAAGTGACTTGTCCAAGGTTATACAGGTAGTAAACATCACAGGTAGGGTTGACAACTCAGTTCTAACAGAGCCAGTGTGCTTTCCTCTGTATCATTGAAAGGAGGATTGAATTATATAATAGTAGATATCTTTTTATAGTGCTTTAAAGTTTTACAACAACAGGTTGTGGCAGATAATGCCTCATTTTACAATAAGGAGACTGAAATTCAAAAGATAAATAACTTGTCTAAGACCACTTGGGCTTATTAAGGTCATATAGCCACAACTTTAATCCAGGTCTTCTGATAAAATATTTTTCCTCCTCTGATACCTCATGGCTAAGCCACAATGAATGACTATTGCTTGGGTCTATGAAAGCATCAGTAAAATCGACCAATTGTTAACTTATTTAAAAGTTAACATTTAATTATTTTATTTTTAATTGGGAAGCAGCATACTCTACTGGATAGAACCCAGTCTCAGAGCCAAGAAAACCTTAGTTTAAGTCCCACCTCTGCTAGATATTGGCTGTATGACTCTTGGGCAAGTCATGGAGTTTTAGGACTCCAGGAAAATCCAAATTTTAGAGTAAGAGTGGCTTTGCATTGGTAAAGGCAGTCTCTTCAGGTCTCAGAACCCATATCAATGAAACCACAGGTCCAGTCTCTAGTCATTAAAAAGAAAGTAATGATACAAAATAAAGATCAATATTGGAAATCGAGTGCAGGTGTGAGATGGCTTTTGTTGTAGAGGAGAGATTTGGATTAGGAACTAAGCAAGCCTTGATCCTCCACAGAGCAGTTGTATGACCTTGGACCATCTACTTTAACCTATCTATAGCTTTCCTTCTCTATGGAATGAGAGAATGTTGGACTAGATAATCTTGAATGTTCATGACATGGTTGGACTTCCATATCTTACTGTCAGGTGCCCATAGAATGGCTGCTTAATCTCGCAGAGATTTGATTTTCTTATTTGTGAAGTGATCAACACACCTTTACAATGTAGATCACAAGATAGCTCTGAGGATTAAATGAAATGATGAATGTAAAGCACTTTGCAATAAAAGCTATATAATGAGATAGGAGTCAGGAAAACCTGAGTTCATATCCTTCCTCAGACCTTTGGTAGCTGGGTGATCCAAAGAAAGTCACTTAACTTCTATTTGCCTCAGTTTTCTTATCTATAAAATGGGGTTGAGATTTACAAAAATTGCCTTCCTGGGTTATTGTTAGGATAAAATGAGATATTTGTAAAGCTTTTTTGCGAACCTTGAAGTGTTTATGTAAATGCCAGCCATAATTGTTGCTGTTGCTCTAATTCTAAAATATTATGATCTAAAGCAAATATTAACTGAAAGGAAAACAAAAAGAAATTTATGCTACTGGATATGGCTGTTTCTTGGTTTTTTGACTTCTTTAAGTCCCAACTAAAATCCTAGCTTCTACAGGAAGCGTTTCCTAATTCCTCTCTTAAATCTAGTACTTCCTATTTCTTATTTTCCTCTCTATGGAGGTTGTATATATTTCTTTGCTTGTCTTCCCCACTGGATTGCAAGCACCTTGAGCTTGAGGGCAAGGATTATATTTTCCCTCTTTTTGTATCCAAAGCATTTAGTACAATGCCTGGCATATAGTAGATGCTGATTGGGTAAAGCTTTGAAAAGATTTGAGGGACCACATAAGATTGTATTTTATTTTATATAAAAGGAATACCTCACCTGTTATATTAGCTAAGAACTTAACCCACCCCCCAAAAGACCCCTTTACCATGATAATGCCATGTGGTACCATAGACTACACTCAGCAAGTCAATTTAAATGTAGACTGCCTAATAGGTGGAATAAGAAGGCATGGATAGATTATAATTTGTTACAAGGATGAAGACATGAACATCAATGAGATCTTAGATTCATTGAAGTAAGTAGATTTTACCATTCTTTGCTATTTCATATTTTATTGTTTTCCATGGCAGTTTTTCTTTGGATGGGAAGTAGAGGATCCAAATTATATTGTGGATTAGAGCTAGGAGGGAAAGCAAACTTCTATGTACTCATTGTTCAGAGATCTGAGAAGGAAAGAGTAGAGTGAAAAGATAACTAATAAAAAGAAACGTAAATGAGGCCAAAACAAATTTTTTTGGAGGAAGGTCTTGATTTTTAATATCAAAAGATACTTATTATGACCCCCAACCCCAAATATTTTGTACACATTATTTTTATTTGATTGAATCTTTCCTTTTAAAAATGGTGACATGTTCTAATTCAAAACATGTTATGGGATGCTATTTAAAAATATCATTATTATTTCTATTTCTCATATAATTCTTAGTAAAATCAAAGGCAAAATTCATGCCAGAGTTGTGAGATATTTCCAGCAGACCCTCTAGGCCATGTTTAAAATTACATACATGGAAACATGGGACAGGAGATCAAAACAGTTTATTGTTCATGTTGTACTGAAAGACTGGAAATGGACAAATGTCCTTACTTTCAAAAAAGGAAAGAGGCTAAAGTGTGAAAATATTGGCTAAGGGATGTTGAATCTGAATCCTGGCAAAGTTCTAGAATCTGTTTATGTCAGTTCGACTGAATAGGGTCATTCTGTTTTTTGGAGAAAGGAAGGACTTGGCCACACCACAAGGATTAAATCACTGGATGAAGATAATAAGCAAAAGTTATATGACTATTTAAGCCCCTGAATCCCCAAGTAATTGGAATAGTTAGACAACTCCAAACAGCTAAGTGATGCAGGGAACAGAGCACCAAGCTTAGTCAGGAAGACCTGAGTTCAAATGTGATTTTGCCTGGGCAAGGCATTTAACACTGTTGGCCTCAGTTTTCCTCTTCTGTAAAATGTTTTGGAGAAGGAAATGGCAAACCACTTCTAGTTTCTTTGCCAAGAAAACCTCCAATAGGGATTATGAAGAGTTGGCTAAATAGCCAAACCACCACAACCCTGTTTTCAAGCTGGTCCTGTTAGCCATCTTTCAGGAGAGGACATTCTGTGTGGAGGACCAACTTTTTCCATCAATACTAACACTATTCTCTAACCATCCCCATACGGATGAACAGGTAAGCCTAGAACTGGGAATGTAAACAGCCCCCAGACAATAGAGTTGTGCTTCTAGCCCATCCCCTGCAGCCATCATCCCTAGACATGTCTCTATGGAGATGTGACCCGATGATTGTTTCTGCAGGTGCTACATCATCCACTTCCTTAGAAACCATAACTACTGAAATAAAATTGTTGATGCAGCATTCCTTGGTACTGTCAAATGGTTCAAAATAAGAGACAGATATGATTTTTTTTCAGTGGAAAGAAAAATTTTTTAAAGATGCATCTGGTTTTTCACTGCACCCTAAAGACCATGAAAACTTTTTATCTCATTTACACCTGAAAACTCTGAGATGTATTATCTCCTGTATCATATATTATATATTATATCTCCTGTTATAATGAGAAAAGGGACTGTCTCAGTTTTCTTTTTGTATCCTCAATGCTTTGCAAGAACTAAGAACCTAATAAATGCTATTTTTCATTCAATCAATCATTTATTCTTTACATGATGACTCTAGATCCTAGAATTCCTGCCTCAGAATTACTTATTTGGCTCTTTCAAGAGGGAGGATTTCACATAGTTTGTTGATGAGTAAAATTGCTCTGTTTTCCTTTGTTGTCTACAACTGGCCAATACCAACCTATAGAGATTTCTCTTAGAGTTGTTAGACTATTGATGGACATATTAGTGTAGATATACTTCATATAGATTTGTAGAAAGAATTTGACAAAGTCTCATACCATTCTTATGGAAAAAGGTGGAGAGATATAGGCTAAACAATATTATAGTGAAGTGGATACAAAACTAAATGAATGGTTGGACTCAAAAGACTAATTATTATTGGCTTGATATCATTGGCCTGAAAAATATTCAGTATTGTGCCCTAAGAACCTGCCTTCACTCTTGTTTTATTCAAAACTTTTATTAGTCACTTTGATGGCATGTTATAAAATTTGGGGATCACACAAAATTAGAAAGGATAACACTTTGAATCACAGTCAAAACAAAGACATTAAATACAGATAGATATGAATCCCTATACTTTGGCATGAAAAAGATGATGTGGTTTGACAAGAATTTTTGTGAATTTTAGTGATTTACAGTGATTCAGTAATTCAGTGATACAGTAATTCACTAATTTTAGTGAATTACAAGCTCAATATGAGTCAATAATAATAAATGAGTGAAAGCCAAAAGAATTGATCAGATGTTAAGGGAATTGTAGTGTCTGGAGAGAGGAAAGTGACGATTTCTATGGTATTCTGCCCTGGTCATACCATATCTATAGGACTAACTTCAACTTTCAGGTACCAGATTTTAGGATGGACACTGACAGTGGAGCAGGTCCACAGGAGAGAGATTTGAATGGTTAGAGGACTAGAGACTATGGCATAGTAGGATTGTGTGATGGAACTGGGAATATTTAGCCTGGAGAAGAGAAGACTTAGCTATCTTTACATATTTGAAGGGCTGTCATGTGAAAGAAGAATTAGATATTTTCCTAGGTCACATCAAGGAGATATAGGATCAATAATGAGATGGGGTGGGGTGGAATGTTGCAGTGGGCAGATTATGATTTGATATAAAGAAAGCAATATAGGATCATAGCTTTTTGCAGATGAAGAAACTGAAGACTAAGAAATTTATGTGACTTGTTCAAAGTCATATAACTAGTAGGCATTAGAGGAATTTGAGCCCATCTTCTTACATTAGAGTCAGTGCTCTTTTCATTGTATTCTATAGCTTTTCCCAACAATAATCAGTCTATCCCAAAGTAGAATGGGTTGCCTTAAGAGACAAACCATTTTGGTAGATTTCTCCCAACCCACCTGAAAGGATGAAAATGTATGTATGAGTACTTACTGAGGACATTTGTAGAATGTGTTTCTGTTCAAGCACGAAATGGGCTAGACAGTCTCCAAATTCTTTTCTAACTGAAAACCCAGCTGAGACAGCTAGGTGGTACAGTGGATAGAGTACTGAACCTAGAGGCAGAAAGACCTGAGTTCAAATCCAGTCTTAGACACTAACCATGTGACCCTGACTGGGCAAGTCATTTATTTAATCTCTATTTCCTCAGCTACAATATGGGAATCCTGATAGGACTTACTTCATAGGGATGTTGTGAGTTCAAATGAAAGAATATTTGTAAAGTGCTTACCAGAGTGCTTGGTACATAACAGATGCCTAATAAGTGCTTGGTCTCATTTCTTCCTCCTTGAGTTTCAATGGCTGTGTGATTCTGTAAAAAGCTGGAAAGAAAACACCAGAAAAACAGCATACCATAGCCCAGTATGTAAAAAAAGAGCAAGATTTTATTGTCTAGAACAGTCTGGGAGCCCAATACACTTCAATGAAACATGGCAGATGATTCTATGAAAATGGGCACTAAAACAGACATTTTCTAATAAACACTTCAGATCTGATGGCTTATAATTATCAGCCTGTTCTCATGTAGTTATCAATCATGCATTTCTGTAGCATCTATCAGTACCACTGACTCCGTTCCTTTTATTTATGTCATGGACCATAAGGTGACTGACCTTTCTCCAGAGACAGTGTGTCATAGTGGAAAGAGCATTTTATTTGGCACAAGGAGACCTTGTTTGAATCTGAGTGTCTTTTTATGACTTGCATCTGTCTTTTGCCTTTTTCTGGTTGGTTTTCAAGTCCTACCTACACAATATTTATCACACACATTCCTCTATTTTTGTTCTCATTTCCTTCACTTCAGTGAAGATCCCTTTTACCACTTGCAATATTTCAGTGACCTCCCCTCCTCTAATTCATTCTACACACTGATACCAGATTAATTTTCCCATGTTCAGAGCTGTTTCCATCATCATTTGCCAAGAAATTCCTTTGCCCAATATTTAAGACCTTCTACAATATGATATCCTCCCACCTTTAGGTCACATGTTCCAAACCGTGTATTCCACAGACCTACTAAAATGGACTAGCTAACATCTGTCATGTACATTCAGTGCTTTTCCACCTCAGCACCTTTTACTCATGCTATTTCCTGCTTCTTTTTCATCTCTGCTTTTTGAAATACCTCAAATCCCATCTCTTCCAGGTAGAGAAAGTAACTGCAGAGGGATATATTGGAGAAGTCCAGAGTCAGAGATAAAACTGGGAGAAGAATGGAGTGACCATGACTGATCCAAGTACTTCCTTAAAATGGAGGTTCTGGGAGGAATTCACAGATTGAAGCTGGGGCCCAAAAGAGTGGAGGGATATTTCAGAATAAGAAGGTGAGAGAGCCAGAGCCAGAGATGAAGACAGAGAAAGGCAGGGAGAAACATAGATATTATCTAGGTGGAGAAGTCTGAGAATGGCAGAGAAACCTAGAGTCAAAAACAAAGCTGGGTGATAAGAAGCACATAAAATGTTTATAGATATGATGAGAGTAGATGTGAGCAACATGCTTTTTAAACTTAAAAACAGTTTGTAAATGTGAATTTTTGCATTGCAGTTATTAATGTATTTATAAAATTTCTCCACTAAATTATAAGTTTTACAATGACAGAGAACATGTCATTTAAATTTTTTTTTATTTAGGCATCTTTGGTGTCTAACATAGTTTTCTGCACAGAGTAAACACTTAAGAAATGTTTGTTGAATTGAACATCTTCTGGATTCTCTCCAAGTAAATTTCTGCCCATGTATCAGGCATCTAAAACTGGATGTCTTATTGTCAAGCAACCATGAGAATGCAGAACTGCTTATTATTCTCTCCACAGTGACCCTGAGTGTCTAGCTTCCTGATCATATCATATCAGGCTACCGTTTTACCAACCTCTCAGTCCCAAAATCCGAGTGTCATTTGGGACCTGGTAACTATCTTTCATCTTTGTATATTTAGTCTGTTGATAAAATTTGTTGCTTTTACCTTCACAACATCTACCAATTTTGCTTCCTACTTATTATGGTCACAGGCTCCGTTTGGATACTGGTGATTTATTTTCTGCTGTATTACAAACTGCTTGTTTTGAACTCCCTAACTCTAATACCACCTTTCTCGAGTTACTTTTCTTTTCAGAGTAGTTTCTAGAATTGTTTTCTTAGGCAATTGTTCTGATCGTATCATCCTGTTATTTAGGGCATTAAATGGTAGCTTCCCAATGTACATTACAGCTTTGGAAGAAATAATTTTCACTCTCCATTTTCAATATATTTTTTAACTTAGGTGTCCTTATCTATCACATTCTAGCTCTCTTATGCTTTTCTTTCTACCTCTGTCTCCCTTACAATCCTCCTTCTAATCCATTAATGTAGGTGTTTCCAAAGAATCTATCTATAGTATTCTTTTTCTTCCTCTCAGTCTCTCTGTCTCTATCTCTGTCTCAGTCTGTCTCTCCTTTGCCATTTTTCAATTCTATTTATACCCAAAGTGTCAACTACCCTCTTTTTACATATGACCTTCAAATCTATACTTTAACTGATATCCATTTTGAAATCCAAACCCTCAGCCTTGGGACAGTGAAAAGAGTGCCAGTATAAATGCCAGAGATGCTTCAAGTGGATAGGTGATTTGGGCATAAAGGATGACACCATAAACAAATGAGGAGAGCAAGGAGGAAATTACCTTTTCACATCTATAGATAAGAGAACAACTCATGATGAAAGGAGGGAAGAAACAGGAATTTAATAAATATTTTGTGTTAGGCATGATGGCAAAAACTTTACAACTATTGTCTCACTTGATGAATAAACAAAAGATAGCTAGAAATTCAGAAGATAATAGACAATTTTATTTATATAAAATTTAAAAAGCTTTTATGCAAACAAAACCAATGCTGCTAAAAGCAAAAAGGAAGCATTTAACTGGGAAAAACATCTTTGTGGCCAATATCTCTGAACAGGGTTACATTTCCAAAGCATACAAGGAACTGATTCAAATTTAAAGGAACACGAGCCATTTCTCACTTGATAAATGGCTAAAGAATATGAACAGTCAAATTAGTATTTTAAGAAAGAATTTCATGCTATTGATTGCCATGGTAAAGTGCTCCAAATATAATTAGAAAAATGACAAATTAATACAACTCAGGTTCCACTTTATACTTATCAGATTAGCAAAAGGTGGCAAAAAGGGAAAGTGACAAATATTGGAAGCTCAGTGGGAAAGCAAGAATATCATTGCGGTGGAACCTGGAATTGCTCTAGCCATTCTAGAAAGAAATTTAGAATTGTGCCCTAAATTTTACTAAACTGCATATACCTTTTGATCAGGTGATACCATTACCAGTCCTATACCTTACAGATGGCAAAGAAAGAGGAAATTGGGTTTGTGAGGCCTTGGATGAAGAGATATCCTGATCTTTTGGCTTTTAGTTTTGAAAAATAAAACATGTCATTCCAGAAAATTTTCACATTCCTGAAGGGAGAGAAAGACTCTAAAAGAAGCTGACATAAAAAGGAATTGACACTTTGATCATGCCTCAATTTTCAGCTTACTAAGCAGGAAACTTTGTGGAGTTTCCTCTTGGGTAAGATGTGGGACTCTCAGCTGAGCTGAGAAATCTCACTTTCAATATAATCAATTTCCCAAAGAGAATGCAAGATATAAAATAGTCAACAAGATCATTACTGAATTTGTTAATTGTTTTTTTTAAACCCTTACCTTCTGTCTTAGAATCAACACTGTGCATCAGTTTCAAGACAGAAGAGTAGTAAGGACTAGGCAATGGGGGTTGGTAATGTGACTTACTCAGGATCACACATCTCAGAAATATCTGAAGTCAGATTTGAACCCAGGATATCCCATCTTTATTACTGGCTCTCAATCTACTGAGCCACTTACCTATCTCCTTATTAACTGTTTTTTTTTTTTTTGTGTGTGTGTGTATTTTGTTCAGTTGGACTTAAAATATAAGAGACTTGATTTCAAAACTTGCCTTGATCACCCACTAATTAGAAAACCATGTGCATAATACTTAAGTTTTCCAAACCTCAGTTCTTTATCTATAGAATGGGGCTAACATTAGAGAATACCCCTCTTAAGGATTGTTGTGAGGACTAGATAATAATACAGGTACAATGCTTCTTTCATTAAGTCTAAGGCACTTTATAATGTGATTCTATAATTATTAATACAAAGCAGCTTGAGGGGAACCAACCCTCTTTCTAGACATTTATAATTTATGCCAGTCAGCACTGACACCAACAGAGCCATTAAAAGCATAAATGAAGAGCATGTTTTAATAACCAAAGGCTAAGTGGTTAGTTAGTTTAGTGGCGTAGTGAATGAAAAGGAGACTCCTTGTAGTGAGAAAAATCACCATTGCTCTTCTGATGAGTAAGGGCAGCCTTTGAGGAGAGCTTATCCTTCAGAAATTGCTTGAATGATGATAGAGGGAGTTTGGGGAAATGGGACAGAAGGCACATTCCAAGGGAATGTGGAATAAATTTGCCAGAAAGAAAGAGGAGGACCAATAAAGGGAATGGGAGGAGTGATGCCATCTAATACAACACAACACAATACAACATCATAGACTGCCACAAAAATATAATAAGCACCTACTGCACTCAGAGGACTATTCTAGTGGATGCCCTCAAGTATATAAAACTCTTCTATAGTCTGTGCCTCCTTGGAGGTGGGATTATGGTCCATTTTAAGTCCATTGTAATAATACTAATACTAATAGTACTTGTAGTAGCATCAGCTAACATTAATGTGGCACTTGGTGCCAAGCACTGTACTAAGTACATTACAGTTATTATCTCATTTGGGATAGGAATTCAGCAAGGAAAGAATGGAAGAGAGAATATTCCATGAATAGGGAATGGTCTGAAGAGGACAGGGAAGTGTGGCATACAGTGCATACATGGAGGGCAGAGGGGTGTCTAGTGTGACTAGAGGATAGAGTAAATGGAGGAGAAACAAAATAAGGTAAGATTGGAAAGGTGAGAGTGGTGCCAGATTGTAGAGGACCTTCAGTTCCAGGAAAAGGGAATTAAACTTTTCTCCATAAACAATAAGAAAATACTGAAGAATTTCAAAACAGATGAGCAACTTGACCCAAATTATGTGTAAGGGGGTTTTGTTGCCCAGGTAAGTTAGATGTGTCCATATGGGTCTCTCTAAATGTGTGTCACAAAGAATCTTGAATAGATAACAAAAATGTGCTGATAAATGTTTCATATCCATCCCTATGAGAAAAAAAGGTTTATTTTAAAGTTTAAATTTTAAAGTTTAATCTACATTATTAACAGTTTCTTAAGTCCTGGGTGGCATAGTAGAGTACCAGGTCTGAAGTCAAGAAGACTCATCTTCCTGACTTAAAATTTGGCCTCACACACTAGCTAGCTCCAGGTCACCTAACTTTATTGCTTCAGTTTCCTTATCTGTAAAGTGAGCTGGAGAAGGAAATGGCAAGCCACTCTAGTACCTTTTCTAAGAACATCCCACATAGGGTCACACAGTATTGAATGTGACTGAACAACAACAAAATCTAGAAATCAACAAAACAATAAATCAACACCCAAGATGGTAGCATTGTGATGATTTCTGAGGCATAAATTCTTGTACTGAAAATTTAACAATGGGCACACCCATGCATTGATATCTCCAGGGTCTGTTGGGAACCATCAAACCCCCACTGGCTGACAAAGTCACAGTTTGGGAAATGGGGGCTGCTTTGGATGGATGGATGGTTATTGTTCTATCTTCAATGCAAAAGAAATGATAAAAGAGCAAAGACTTATAGAATAAATATATATCTCACCTTAATCCCCCCAGATTTTTACCCTAAAAGACTACATTCACAGAATTAAAACCTAAAGATCATTACCCATTACCCCCCTCCTTTCCCTCTCCACAGAGTTACATTAACTCCCATTACAAGCCAGGCAAGCCAAGAACATCAATCACCTTCAAGACACACTCCACTGCAGACAGAAACCAGGCAATATTGCCAGGCTCTTTAAAGTAACACAAGAAAAACAGAACTTGTAAATTGAGGAAAACCCCAATTCTGGTCTGTCATTAAATTACCCTCAGACCTTGTACCTAGCTACAAAATGTTTTGTTATCTATCTCCAAAGTAATTGTGATTGATTGTGAAAGCTGACCCAAAGTATCAATGATTCTCCTTAGGTCAAGAAGGACTAACCTCCAAATCACCCTACTTATGTCATTCATCTATTTCTGTCATAGCAACAATGTTTCATTGACTATCTCCTTAGGCTTCATGTCTGTTGTTAAATTCTATGGAAATGCATATGTAGAAAATTGATTGTGTGCCAGAAAAGCATGTACTCACTGAACCTGTAAAATAAACCAACTTTGTGCCATGGCAGAACAGATGCCTACACATGTTGGACTGAACACAGTGCTTCTCACTCCATTATTTGACCAAAATCATCACACCTGGACAGAGTGGACCACGAACCCTCAGAGAGACTGTTGGATCTAAAAGAGTCTGATTACTCTTCTTCTAGGAAAAAGGGTACTGATTTAGAATTATATCTATTGTTAGTCCAGGGAAAATAATTTTTAGCCTCAAGTTCTGCTTTTGATCTCTTTTCCTTAGTGAAGGAAGAGTACCCAAAGCTTTATTTTAAAGGATTAACTCTGTTCCTATCCAAATGCCAATTCCATAAGGAATATACATAGCAAATAAACTTGTTTATCCAAACCAATACCAAATATATCTGAGGAAGTTTGCAAATGAAAATATATACCAGACTATTTTATGTAAATTCTTCTGATTGTATGGACATAGATGATCAATAAAAATCAACACATTTATACAGTATTTTATAGTTTATAAGGCTCTTGATATGTTATCTCAACTGATCCTAATAATAATCCTATGAGCTAGGAAAGGCAGATATTATTTCTCTTTTACAGATGAGACTGAGACATCTTATTCAGAGTTCCACAGTTAATAAGGATTAAAGCTGGGATTTGAATCCAGGTCTTCTGAAGGAAAATCTAGTCTTCAATCTGCAAGTCAAGTCAACAAGCATTTATTAAGTGTGTCCTCTGTACCAGACACTGTGCTATGTATGAGGCATGCAAAGAAAGGCTAAAATAATTCCTGCTCTCCTGGAGCTCCCAGTTGAAGGGGGAGACAACACACAGACAATTATGTATATAAAAGTTCTAGACATGGTAAATTGGAAACAATCTCAGAAGGAAGGCACTAGTAATAAGGAGGACTAGCAAGGTTTCTTGTGGAAGGTAGGATTTTAGCTGAGACTTGAAGAAAGTCAGGAAAGACAAAAGAGTCAGAGAAGAGAAGGGAGAGAATTCCAGGCAGGGAAGACAGCCAGTGAAAATATATGAGTCAGGGCAGCTAGGTGGCTGAGTGGATAGAGAGCCAGGTCTGGAGACAGCAAGCCCTGGGTTCAAATGTGACTTGAGACACTCTGGGGAAGTCATTTAACCCCAATCACCTAGCCCTTACCACTCTTCTGCCTTGGAACTGGTACTTAAATCACTTCTAAGACAGAAGGTAAGGATTTAAAAAAAGAAAGAAAATATATAGAATCAGGAGATAATTGTCCTATATGAGGAATAGCAAGGAAGCCTGTGATGCTGGTTTGGAGAGTATATGGTAGTTAACAAAATAGAATGTTTGGACAATATTATACAGGACTTTAAAAACCAAAGGATTTTAGAATTGATCTTGGAGATAATAGAGAGAAGTTGGAGTTTATTGGGTAGGGGAGTGATTTGGTCAGAGGTATGTTTTTGGAAGAAAACTTTGGTGGCTGAGTGAAGGATGGATTGAAGTGGGGGAGAAACTTGAGGAAGAGAGACTAACTAGGACATTCTACTGCAATAGCTCAGAAATGAAGTGATGAGGGTTTGTACCAAGGTGGTGGTAGTAGCAGAGGAGAGAAATGGGCGTATTGGAAAAATGTTGTGATCCGACTCTAAGTCTGGGGTAAAATAGCATTAGGAATGTATGATTTTAGTGTTGGAAGGTATCTAAAAAAATCATATACTCAAACCTCTCATTTTAAAGATGAGGAAATTGAAGCCTAGAGAGATTAAATTCCCTGCCAAGTTCACAGAAGTAGTAAAACTGGTATTGGTTCCAAGATCTTTTGATTTTAAATGTGATGCTTTTCCCACAGCACCATGTACACAAATCACAATGCTTTTCCTCAGGGATCAATTTTGATTTGAGATTGGCACTATTAGCCTAGCTAGCCTCTTTCCAACTTTGAGAGTCTCTGATCTATGGTTTTTTAATTTAAATTTAATCTTGGAATATAAGTCTAGAAACAATAAACCATGAATTCTCCAATATATAAATGACATCCTATGAATTAGCTGGTAGGTTTTTTTGAGACATATGTATAAGATTTATTAAATTATAAAATAATTATGATAATATATGCACATAACATACTCTAATAAATCTCTCTATAAAATCCACATAGTCCTCTTGCATATAGAGAGTATAAAATAAGGGCAATATTGGGTAGGTTTAATTTTTTAGAGGAATTTTAAACACACACTGAGAAGCTAGGTGGCACAGTGGATAGAGTGCCAGTCCCAGAGTCAGGAACACTTATCTTCTTGAGTTCAAATGTGGCCTCAGATACTAGCTGTGGAACCTTGAGCAAGTTCACCTCATACTGTTTGCCTCAATTCCTCATCTGTAAAATGAGCTGGAAAACCACTCCATTATCTTTGCCAAGAAAACCCCATGTGGGGTCCTGAAGAGTTGTACACAACTGAAAATGACTGAATAACAACAAAATGACTTAGCTGGTAACCTAGAAACCACATTAATTTTTTATACCATAGAGCACAATGGGCAAATAATTTGTTGGATTAGAATTACCAAATGGTTTTGGTTACTTTCTCCTCTTTGTCTTCAAACTTTATATTTAGGGGCATGGGAAGCATAGGGTTTAAAAGCAAGAAATTTTTCAAATTTGGTCTCAGATACTTCCCAGCTGTGTGACCCTGGGCAAGTCACTTGACCCCCATTGCCTAGCCCTTACCACTCTTCTGCTTTGGAATTAATACACAGTATTGACTCCAAGACGGAAGGTAAGGGTTTAAAAAAAAATAAAAGTAAGAAATTTTATCAAGGCTTATAATTTCTTCTTGCTTATGTAGGGGAACCTTTATGCATGATCACCTTTCCCCCACTGGGATCCATCTCCATGTGTGCTCTCTGGGCACAAATGATCTTTATATATATGAGTTCCCTACAGGCATGTGCCCAGACCATACATGTTTCCTATATGGGCAAGTCTGTCATGTGGATGGCCTTTTTATACATATTTCTTTACATATTGCCCAAGAGTGCTCACTGGTTATATGTGTGTGTGTGTGTGTGTGTGTGTGTGTGTGTGTGTGTGTGTGTGTGTGTGTGAAGATTTGTCTCAGTTTTATAAAGGAAATGCTTTATTAAATTTTATGACATTATTTCATTAAATGTTTCTGCTTTGAACTTGCGATATCTGGATGACTAATAAAAGAAAACACAAAAGATCTTTTGTATATAATTCCATGAGTACCTAGAATGTGGGGTACCTTGTCTTGGAGGACCTGTATGTAAGCAAAGATTGTTGTTCCCAGCTACTGCACTTAAAATTTTGTCTACCGTGTGATAGGGTGGCAATAGCATTGCACTTTTTTGTCAAGAGGAAAAGTGTTCATATCAAAGTTCTGTCACTGAAGAGCTGTGCAATCCTTGAGGAAGTCCCTTAACTTCTCTGAACCTCAGTTGTCTCATGTGTAAAATAGGACAATGATTTCTGCACTACCTGTACTTTGCAGGAGAGTTGCGAAGATCAAATGAGGTGTTTGCAAAATGCTATGTAAGCCAGTTAGCACTACATAAATGCATATTATTTTAAAAATGGCTCCAATTTGTTAATGGATGAAGTACAGCTCTTTTCATTATTATTGTATAAAGTATGACAAGACTAATGACACTATATATAAAATGTAAATCTGAATTCTTTTAAATTCCATGAGATTTATGAATCTGAGCAATTTAAACACACATATTTTAAAGAATTGTCTAAAATTTGATACACCTGTGCTCTTTACTACCTATTAATAATTATTTTAAACAAATCCTTAATAATTGTTAGTGATTAGCAAGGCATGCAGGTGTGCCTGGCTTTATACAACTGATATAGTCTTGAAAAATTGGAGTACATTTACAATTTTGGGTTAATTGGAGATGCCATTAATAATTAGTAGATCCTTAATAATCATCACAGTCTCCAAGGTACTTTTATTTCAGTTACCTCATTTAACAATCTCAGCACCTTGGTCAAAGACAGAAAGGTAAAAAATAAAACAAGCCCTGCCCCTGATGAATTTATATTTTACTGGAGGGATGCAACAAGTGTGAAAATATGTATAACCCAAGGTAATTTGAAGGAGAGAGAACTAGCAACTGGTGGATAAGAGAAGATATTGATCTTATTTTATAGAAGAGAAAATTCAGACCAAGAAACATTGCAATCTACTTGGGGTTATTCAACTAGTAAGTGGAAGATTTATTGTGTTAAAGTGGATTAGCTGAAAGATTTCAAACTTAAAATTCTTAAATTTAGGGGCAGCAATACAGCACAGTGGATACAGTACCTGGCCTGGAGTTGGGAGGACCTAGATTCAAATTTGACCTCAGATACTTCATAGCTGTGTGACCCTGGACTTAATCCTAATTGCATAATCCTTATTGCTCTTCTATCTTGTAAATAATACTTAGTATCAAGGCAAAGGTTTTAAAAAAATCTAACTCCTAAATTTGAACCAGATTAAAATACATTTGGGAAATGTTTAGCAAAATAAACAAAATTACAGTACGACATAGATAATGTTAATTTGTGGTTTTCCCTGTCAAAAAGTTGACCTGGGGATTCCACTTGGACACCACTAAGCTAGATGATTTCTGAGGTTCTAATTCTGAGAGTCTATGATCTAGGATGTTTTTTATTGAAATCTCATAACAAGAGTCTACATACAATAAGCCATGAACTACTCAAAATATAAAAGGCATTCTATGAGTTAGCTGGTAACCCAGAAGCTCCATTAATTTTCTAACCTACAGAATTCACTGGGCAAATAATTTGTTGGATCAAAAAGGCTAACCATAGAAAAATCTGGATGACAAGATAGTTTTTCAATAGCTCTTCTAAAGCTTCGATATTGGTCTTTGGACCCCAAAGTTCCTGCTCTATATTCCAAAAATTTATTGTAGCTTCTTAGAGAACTTATTCTCAGGGTGTAGTTTATATATTAGAAGAATGTATTTCAGCATTGCAATCTTGTCCCCGGAAAACCAAACAAAATCAGCTGTCTATAAAAGGCCACAAATGTCAATCAGCCAATCCCATTGCTTCTATGAGGGTATTCCGCCTCACAATGACAGGAAGACCAAGAAAGAAATACCTATCCTGTAATCTTGCCATAACACTATCATCTGTCTGGTTAGATTTAGTTAGGGAAGTACCAAGCGAATCTTGTTCAAACACTATTTTGCTCTAGCAGTGATATTATGCTTGATGCTAGGTTCAAATATGAAGACATCAGCCTCCTAAATCAGAAAAAATGTACTGAGTTCTACCTGGGGCATGTACCTTTTTTTTAATGGTAGTGATAACACTGTCCTTTCTTTGGGCAGAATGATGTAAAATAAGGGCAAAGGATGGAGTGAGAAGACCTTGACTTGAATCCCAATTTTCCTTCTTAGCTGGTCATCATGATCAAGTTACATATAGTTGGAAAATCTTGAACCCCAGGACTGCATTCCCCAGAATTCTTTTTCATCTCCGAGCATCCCTTTCCCTGCATCCTCATGTTTGTGTTGTTACTTGATTGGTGATAATGCTCTGTAGCTCCTCTCTGTCTCTCTTTCCTTCTTTCTCAAGATAGTGGTCGAGTTAGGCAGGTTTTTACCCTAGCCTTTTATTTCAAGTTGTTATTATTAAATCTTATAAATATAATATTGAATTATAGGAATTCACATATGAAAATATATGAGTTATTATATGTTAATTTTAATTCTCACAATTATAAACTCTAGGTCTCAGTTTTTTTAATCTATGATATTAGATCATCTCTAAGCTCCTTTCTTCTTCCCTCTAAATCTAATGCTCTAGGTCATGAATCCCAAGGATTGTTAGTGATTCTAGTGAGGCTCCAGCTGACTTAAACTGCCTTCAGTAATGTTTTAGCATTCAGCTTTGCTGAATGTGTATTAAAATGTATTTTAATTTAAAAACAAAATATTAACATGAATAATTCTAGATCTTGATTTTTAAAACATTATTCTGAAAATGCTTTTGAAAAAAATTTTAATGAGTCTTGCTATCTCATATACATATACAGAATACATATGTAAGGATTCAATCAAGTGATTTCTCCCATCATCGAGTAAAAAGTCTTTGTTTAGAATTTGGATTGTATCATCCTATTATGAGTATGAACATGTCCCTTGGTACCTTAAGGATGGGTTTTGCTAGAAGGGGTTACTTTGAAGATGAATTGGTAGCTTCCTATCACTGTAAAACAGATTGTATTGCTGGAATCATAATTGTATGGAAGAAAGACTACAGACATGCTTAACCTTTCTTTCCTATTTGATTAGCTTCTGTAAAGAACCTGAAATACCATTTATAATAGTAATGAGTAAGCATGTGTCCTTCTGACATTAGGCTGAATGGGAACATTTGACCTTGACCAGATACTCCTGGATTGAACTGGTTTCCTTAGCTTTAGTTATTTCTTTATCAGCTGAATGCTAGATTTTGTGTCATATATGCACATTTCATTGCTCTCTTTTTTGTGTTTTTGATACTCTAATTTTATAGAATGGACATTACTCCAAAGAATCATGCGAAAATTATAGCTTTTAAAGAGTATCTTCAATAAGTGTTGATAGTGCAATAACTATTGCTGTGCAAATCTCAAATACTTCAAGGATCAGTCAAGCTCACAGTAAAATAGGATCAACTTCACTGATGCACAAAAGAAAACATTGTCATAAAGAAAAAAAAAAGACAGTTCCAAGAATTGGCAAATTATTGCTGTAAAATGGCCTATTCAATTCTCAGAAAACAAGCGGAGATCTTCAGAGGGATCTTGTGGTTAAGGATTGCTATTGATTCTTTGACAATAGGCTTCTTGAAATTGAAAAAACACTAAGAAAGTCAGTAAAAAAAAAGCTACTATTGCTTTGTAGAAAAAAATGCTTGTCATAATATAGACAACATAAAGACTGAATTGTTGAGCATTAGAAAAAATTGTTATTCACATAACTGATATTTTCATCTAAGCTTTTTCCAAAATAATTATCAGAAGTTCTGAGAGTCAGGTCATCTTCTTTAGATATGCATGGAAGTTTTGCCATCATTTAGGGAATGATGGACTCTAATAACTATTGTGATATACTGAGAAGCAGAATTGTTTTAGTATTATAGAAATTCCCAAATGGATATTTACTACTACAATAAAACTGGAATAGAAGGTAAAGAAATTTTTCAGAAAAATGGAGATCAACATTCTTTGATGGCCTGGGAACTTGTTAGATTAAAAACCCGCTGTCTATAATCAGGACTAGACTTAGAAAAAAGGAACTGTTTGTCAAAGGTATGCTTAATATATCCATGTTTTATGCATTCATTTGTCATGAAGAATTAAAAAATATGTGAATATCTTGTGAACTCAATACCAAATCATTCAAAACAACTGATTACAACGAAATGGGAGATTTTATACATCAAAAGGATTTTTTTGAGATATAAAAACTCATAAGGATTATTGCACATTAATATAATTATATTGCTTTGACCAAGTTCATTTGTACAACTCTGTATGTATGTAGTACTGCAAGCAGTTAATGGTGGCCTTATGAAAGAAACAAATAGAAAATACATGAATTCAGTTCTTTGGTCCAAAAATTTTCTAAAATATTGACTTGTTCTTGGTCTCATCCAGAGGCTATGTAGATGAGAGCCATGGGGCAAAATGGCAAAAATTCCTGAGTGTTGCTGTTCTAGCAGCTCCAAATTTTACAGCCTTTTAGTTAAGAGAAAGGGATTTTCCTAGATTATGTGATCCAGAAATCTACCCTTATAGTAGAAACATGAGGTTTTTTTTTTTTTGGTAGTAACATAAGATTCTGTGGTTGATTTGTAAATAATTCCAGATTTGAGAATTTAGGGATTAGGTTTTCTATCATGAACAGTGAAATTTTCTGGTCAGTGAATTTTAGAGAGAAAGGATGATGTTACATTTGGCTCCTGATGACAGAAGGAATAGTGGCAAGGGATTGTAATCATAATACTGGCTCAAAAGAGATCTGGATTTTGTACTCCTTGCTTGGGATAGGGATAGGGACTAGATCTATAATTTCATTGGTACATGGATCTCCTAGCGGAGAAAGCTCCCTCTACCAAAGTAATTTATAGTCTTAGAAAGTTTCTTAGAGTGTGGAGAAATTAAATGATTTGCCTAGGGTAAATTCAGTCAGTATGTGTCAAAGGTAGGTTTAAATTCAGTTCATTCTGGCTCTAAGTTCTGTTCCCTATCCATTATACTAACTTGCTTCTCAATTAGAAGTGAGTGATTCTGATGGTGTAGGTCCAGCAGGAAGGGAAAGGTTTCCTGTAGAAGAGTACCAAATGTGTTTTCCTGCTATGGGGGTACAAATCACAAGGTGATATTGTGAATCTGGGATGTTGCATGCATCCATTTGGAAAGTGGGACTTACTGGAATGTTAAGGGGTTGACTCTCTAACAGCCCCAAGTTGATTTTCCTAAAGGCGAGAGTCCAAACTAGTTCTTCTTCGAAGGGAGTCCAAATTTTAGGGTGGGGCTATTATTCTAGAGAAATGCAGAGCCTTATATAATTCACCAGAAGGAAAGGATTTGTGAAGACTGGATTTAGCTACCTATCTACTGATTGTAACAATGAAGATACTTAGCTCTTCCTTTATTGTGAAGATTAAATTGTAATCTCCTGATTGTAACAATGAAGATACTTAGCTCTTCCTTTATTGAGAAGATTGAATTGTAATCCACAATCTATTTTTAGATTTTAATCTACAAAAAGGTGATAACTCAGTATTTTAAGTAGATCTACCCATTTTAACTACAAAAAGGTGTTAAGTAACTACAAAAGGTGAACTAACCAAAAAAGGTATTAAGTAACCTAAAAAGGTATAATCTAACCAAAGAAAGTGTGAACTAAAGAGTGGGCAGTCCTGGAGAAAAGCATCTGCTGTGATTGGTAGATGTGAAATTTAGGGGAGGTGACACAAGAGAAAAAGATCTTTAAAAAGAGGACCAGAGGCCAGAAGAAGAGATTCCATTTGAGATTCAAGTTGGATTGAGGATCTCTGACTCAGATGTAAGTATGTTGCTTATACTTACAAAATCCTGGGTCCAATTTTTTTTTAAGTCATTAAAAGACAATTGCTCAGAAAATGTTATTGGATTAAATAACTTTTTATATATTCAAAATTTTTGGAAATAAATAGCCAAGGAGGAGAAAATCTCAAGTGACTTGAGATATATTCATTAGTTCTTGAGATATTCCTAAACAATCACCCATAATTTGGAATGTAATATATTTTTTTCTCAACTCCACTTCTTAGAATTAGCTTACTCTAAGATTCAACTCAAGGATAACCCCCTATTAGAAACCTTTTTTATTTCCCTTACTTTTCTCTTCCTCTTCACATGATTGCTTTTCTGTGGTTTGCCTCTAATAGAAAATAATCTACCTGAGGGCAAAGAGTGTGCTTCACTTTAGTCTTTTTTTTTTTTTTGCAACTCCATGGCCTACCACAGTACCTTACGTATAGTAGGAACTTCATAAATGTTTATTTTGGATTGGTTTGAATTTAGAAACACTCAACTAGAAAGTTATTTGGGATACTGCCTGAGGGTGGTCATGACAACCTAAAGATTACTTGTACCCCACACCTCATTTTAGTAATTAGTTCCACTCTTTTTCCTCACTCCCATCTTGTTATGATGAATAAGGAGTAAAATGAAATGATTAGAAATTCTCCTTCTTTCTGTCCTGGTCCATTTGGGTGGAGTTGTTAAGCAGTAAAAAAGAACTAAAGACTGGAGAGGAGTGGAAAAGAGGTAGGTTTTAGAAAATAAATCAGTTGGATAATCTCATGCCAAATGGGCATGAATTATTGTATTGTAAGCAGGTCATTTGAATTTGAGAAATGCTATGAAAAACTTTATCCTTTTTCTTATAAATCTGGAATAAATCTTATAAAGCCTTTGGACTGCTAAGAGACATCAAAAGTCCTGTCGTGCCTGATGATTTATTATGCTTTCTCAAAAGTGTCTATATTCAGGATGTAGTTTATCCCTTGGCATATTCTAGATCAGCATTTAAGTCTTTCTGTGGAAAAACAAATAAAACAAGAGGTTTGGAAATGGCATCAGAGAGTCAACTAATCCATTCCATTTCCATACAGGTCTCTTGCTTAACAATCATGGACAGATGGGTATCTCTTTAATGCCTCCTCACTGATACCACCTGCCACCTTTCTGTTATATATTATTCCCTTCTTTATTTTTCCCCCATTCTTTTTGATGGCATGACATATCCTTCACAGAGAAATTCAGACCTGGCTTCAGCCTTTCCCAGCTCTATTACATCCCTGTGTCCTGGCAACCAGGCGTGGTGGATTCAGCGATGGTAACCTTGGAAAGAAAGTGCTTCTGGGCAGCCTTGTGATGTCTCATTAAGCATCATGTAATCCTTACCAAGAGGGCTGGGGGTGGAAGCTGTGTGGGCAAGAGATACAGCTTCCAACTGTTCTTGTAAATATTCATAAAAACATGTCGGTTCCTCTAAGGCCCCAGCCAATGAAAACTGTTTCTTGCTTTATCCTCTATAGCCATTTTTTCTTGTTATTCTTTTTATCTGTCTTGAATTCTTTCCCACAATTGTTTTTCTCTCTCTTGTGTTCCTGGATCACATTGTTTCATAGACCCCTGTATAATTCTTTTCTAAACAGTGACCTGCTGCTATGAGCCAGGGAAATGGGGGAAAAATCATCTATTCCTGAGATGTGGTTTCTTTCTCTCTTCTTGCTTCCTTGCTCCTGGGGAACAGGGCAATTATTCTGCCTAGGAGCTGATGGGGATTTCTGAGCAACCTGGCGCATCTGAAACATTTTTCTGACTCGCTGAGCTGGCATATACTGCTAGATCAGCACTGGCAGGACTCCATGCAGCCTGTCACCAACAGTGGGTGTTGCTGTAAGCACCAGTTCTGATCATGGTGAGATGAGCTTAGTGACCCTCCCCCTTGTTCTGATGAGTTCAGGAAAGGCATCTGGTCTCCATTCATATTACAGCTGACCCAAGTCCAAACCCCAAGGGATTGTTGCTAATAAAGAATTATAAGGAAAAAAGAAACAACATGTTGAGAAGTACTGAGTTTAGGTATATTATGAACAGCCTTTGAGCTTTGAGAGAAGGTAGGGTGGGACAAGTGTGAAGAAGAGTTGGAGGTGGAAAGAAACCTGGTTCAGAGGATCAGATGAAGGCAAGAACACGGGACTCTTCTTGCTCCCATCAAGGAGTAGAGCGCCTTAGTTTAAACACTTCTCTAGGAAAGTGATTAGTGATAAAATGCTTTGTGTCCCCGAGGAGACAGTAGATCATCTTCCATGTGTTTACCTATATCCATATATTTTTATATGTTGTTGTTCAGGTATTTCAGGCAAGTCCAATGCTTTGTGACTGACATTTTGGGGTTTATTTGGTGTGGTTCACATTTCCTTCTCTAACTCAATTTGTAGATGAGGAAACTGAGGGAAACAGGGTTGTGACTTCCTTAGGGTCATACAGCTGGTATCTGTAAAAATTAAATCTTAATCAAAATATTATATTTTAAGAGATTTATTAATGATCATTAGAAATCAAGGAATAAAGAGGATACAAAATAAAAACCACATGCTCATGGCTGGTTAGCCATTTTTAGGCATCCCCACTCACCACCATCATTGCTGATTCTACATCAGAGAGGAGGAGTCTCAAAGTCACTCCCTTTATCCTTTGTCTATAGGAAGTACATAATGACAGGAAGTCAGTGGGCTCTCAGCATATGTAGTTCTTTTTTAGGGTAACAGATTTTCAATTATACATTCCCTCCTGAGATCCATGGAAGACTGGTCTCTCCAATGGATCTTATAAACATAACTAACTTTGAAATTACAATAATTTTGGGATAAAAGGAAAAGGGAACAAAACTAGTGATTGATCCTGAGCTGAAGTAGGTGTTTCTCAACACCCACTTCGGGGGGGGGGGGTTGTATTTTCAAAAAAATCCAAGATTTAAAATTTTTGTTCAACAAAGATATTCAAGGAAAGAAGCTTGCTAACTCTTAAAATCCAGAGAAGGAACTGTTTGCAGAAAAATGCCTGAAAACCCTACACTACATCAAGAAGCTTCAGAATGAACTTTGGGGTGCAGTTGATTGAACTGAAGGTTGATTGAACATTTAATTTGAATGTATACTCTTATGCCAAAAGGGGACTGCCCCCTCATTGTTTTTTGTCAATGCACCCAGCAAAACATTGGTTTTCTGTCTCTCTCTTCTATTCCCCTCTTATCTCCAACTATTGTAGTTTCCTCTTAAAAGGTAAAGTTTTGTATGTACCTGTAGTTAGGAGATTTAGAGGCATAAGATTATGTTTGATAATCAGTTGGAGAAACTAGTCTCCCAATCATCATCAGGGGGGATTGTGAATTTTAGATTTACTCCACCCTGCTTAGTCTTTAGAATTCTAGCAACCAGGAATGTATACACCCCCACTTAATGATTAAGTGTGGGGGAGGATGGTCTATGACCCGTGTGTGCTATCAAGTGACAAATCAGAAACAACTGACTGACCCCTCTGGGCTGTCCAAAGCCAGGTTTAAGCCACCATTGGTATATATAAGACACAGGAAGTGACATAAAGAACTGCCTTTATATTTCACGTCACTTCCTGTGAGAAGGTCTTTGGTTTGGTGGTATGTGGGACCTCAGACTGCTTCCCTGAAAGGACCATGTGGTGAGTGATAAGGCTGACTTCCCTTTCCCTTGACCTTTCTGAAGGCTCCAGCCTCCAAGGAGGCCCCTCATCTTGGAGGAGGCCTCGTGACTGGAAGCCGAGCTAGATTTAATCTTCTGAGAAGGCTATCTTGGCTGAAGACCCTGAACTTCCCCTGACTCAGACCAGGCTGGAGCAGATCTTCCCTTTCTCTCTCTCTCCCTCATTCTTAATTTCTTCCTTCTAGAACTAGTTTCAGTGAACCATACCTAAGGATTCCTACTAGCACATATTGATTTAGAAAACTGCATATTAACATTATCTATGTTCTATTGTATTTTTGTTTTCCAATTATATTTTAATATTTAATTTAATTACATAATAATTTATTTAATTATATCTAAAATTTTTCCAATTACATTTTAATCTGATTCAGACATCACTAGAAAGTATATGGGGCTGCAGTGAGTGTTTTACATCTCTTGTCTAGGCAATAGTCCAAGAGTATACATTGCAGGAGGGGCTAATTTACTTTAGTAGAGACCTCTCTACAGTAATTAAACCACAGATCTATTCTTGATTCTATTATATTTCATATAAATAAATTTTCATATACATATATGTCACCACTTTCCCCGCTTTATTTTGCCTTTCTTAGAATCCTCAGTGTTTAAGAGAGGGCCTGGCATATAGCAGGTGCTTAATAAATGTTTTACTTTACTTGTTGGTCAAATTCATTCAATTAAATTTCAATTTATCAGGGTCTTATTCAGAACTTAATAGAGGGTCCAGCACTATCCTCTACACAATAGGGATTATAAAAGTAATAAGATCACAGATTTAAAGTTTGAAAACGATTTAGAGTTTAATCCAATGCCCTCATTTTAAAAATGAGGAAACTGAGCCACAGGAAGTTTAAGTGACTTGCTCAAGGCCACCTAGGCAATAAATAAATAGCTAAACCATGATTCAAATCTGGGTCCACTGATTCCAGTTTCATCTTCTTTCATTCTCTCATTCTGTATAGATGATTTGGGCAGTTTACAAATCTTTTAATATACATAATATTAATCTGATCTTCACAAAAAAATTTTTGAGGCATAGATCCAGATGTTATTTTAAAATCTCCATTTTATAAACCATTTGTCAGAGAGCCTACATTTTGATTGCTCTAAGGTTTCCTGATATTTTCCATTACAACAGGCTTACTTTTTATATGATAAATAACCATCCTCATTAAAATAAGGGCACACATTCATACTTTGCTTTAAGGTTTACAAAGTACTTTCCCTCCCTTTTGTTGCTGGACACATTTGCATATAAAAAGAAGGAATGTTTGCCAGAAGGGTAGAGGATAATGACCTTGTCTCTTAGCTTTGTTTTTTCTTGGACTCATTTGCATACCAATCATAAGAGGTTCTTGGGAGATAAGTGGGCTTCTCAGTTCAGCTTTGAAATAGTTCTTACGTTATTTTTTTGAAATCTTAGTCCCAGGAATGTTGTTGGAGGACTAGGAATCCCTTTAAAAGTCTAAGCAGGAGTTATAAAGACCTTCAAACCTTCAGTCACCTAGTGATCTGGGGCAAGACTTTGGATCTTGCCAACAGAAGGAAGGTAGTTTAAAAGATAAAGTTAACCTCTATTGGCTTGATCTATTGGTTTGACCATTGTAGGTTTCAAATAGGCTTGGTCTTTGGAGACTACAACTTGGGGAACTTCTTCTCCTTTTAGAAAGAAAACTGCTTTTCATTAGTCCTATGATTATTTGAAGACTCTGCCTTGAAAAAAAAAAGGTAAAGCTTAACTTCTGGTCTCTTAGCTAAAAGAATAATAGCAAACTTCTCTCTTCCCTCTGTGGGAAACAGAGTTTTATCTGAGGACTTCAGGGGAAACCTAGTGGGTGGCCTCAGAGAGGGATGAAGTAGAGGAAAATGGAAGTGTAATGCCCAGGGAGCTGAAGATTCAGATAAGAGTAGCATAATGGCATGTAAGATTAAAATAATGTCCAATAACTCCAAGTATTATATTTTATAAGATTTATTAGTAATCATTTGAAGTAAGAGAAATAAAAAGACAAAAGTAAAAGCCTGAGTAAAGAGAAGTATTCCCAGCCACATTAGTGGGGCAAAAGAGAGCAAGGTGGGGTCACACACAAACTTCATCTCTAAAACATAAGAAGGTAACATGAGAATGAAAGTCGGATGTTGGGAATTGGAGTTCCGATCAGATTCTAATTATTTAGGCATCAACAAGAGACATCAGGGGCCCTGCACTATCAGAAGCAGGAGGTGTTTTTACATGTATACATTCTGCCTTCAGGTATTCTCTACATGTATATCCCATAAACGATGGTTATGCATTTCTACTTTTCTCATAGGTGGTATTTATTTATAAAAGTGTACATACTAGTTTTATTGGGGGAAGAGAAGAGACCAGCTCTTCTATTGCCATTTTTTCTTACTATGTTATTTATTAATTGCCTTTGATTTCAATTAGTCATGTCCTCTGGGTGTCTAGTAAAATGAACACTTTGGTGGAGGCTCATACACTGTGGTTTCACATGGATACAGAAATATAGACTACCTCGAATTTGGAATAGCCTTTTGTATGTGGGATTCCTGTTGCCATACTCAAAATAACTTTTGTCAGGTAGTTAGGGTGTGTATTATTATTATCTGTATTTTAGAAAAAAAAAAAGCATATGCCCATGATCATATAGCTATAAAGTGTTTAAGGCAGGATTTGAACACATTACTCTTCAATTCAAGGCTGGAGCAGCATATACTATGTGAAATTATCTTCTCAGAATAATCAGAAATGAATATTTATTTAATATAACTATAGCAATAGCTATTGTGAGACATTTAAAGAGTTATAAGGGAAAGAGCATATCTTCCAAAAGTTTATGGACTAGCTAAGGAGACACATGCATGAAAAGTCAGTATATGCTACATATTGGAATGTTCTGAGTCTGAAGGGGAAATTGTAGAGGTATGCTATTAGCTTAATATATTGGGATGAGCAGACTGTCTCTTGAGCAGATGATCCTAGGGTTCACATTGGAATTGCGAAGAGTAAGTAAGTGCTCAGCTATAAAAATTGGCAGCAAGTAACAGAGGAAGAAGGAAAGATCATCTCAATTCATCTGATGGTCTTAAGGTCTAATGGGATGGAGAATAGACTCAGGAACCATAATAATAGCTTTATAGAAGGGATGATGGAAGGAAAGCTCTTTTCTAGAAGGCAATAGACAATAACTGAAATTTTGTAGCTCTCTCTCCCTCTCTCTCCTTCTCTCCCTCTCTGTCTGTCTGTCATGATATATATATATATATGTATATATATATATATATATACACACACACACACATACATATATATGAAGGCATGAGAGTATATTGTATATGGCTTGTTCTGTGAGGGGTAAATTATTGGCTGCCCAAGTTAGGTATTCACACTTGGATACAATTTAATGCAAGTAATAATGGAATGAGGCAGCATGCCATAGTTGATAGAGTGTTCGCCTTAGAGTCAGGAAGGTTTAGGTTCAAGTCCTACTCCTGACACATACCGGCTGTATGAACCTAGGCAAATCATTTATCCTCTTAGTGACAAAGACAACTCTCCAAACCTGTGTTGCAGAGGAAAAGCTTATCTTGCATAGGTGGAGTTTCTTCATTGGGAATTCCATGAACCAATGAAATTAAAGTTCCAATTAAAAAAATGATTATGAAAAAGCTTAAGAAAAGGAAATCTTTGTTTAGGACCTACTCCCCCTTCATGGGCAGCTATTAAGCATGTGATAATGAAAAGACTTCTGGATTTTGAATTGTAGCATCTTGATTTGAATTCTTGCTCTGTTACTTATTATTCCTGTGGTCTTGGGCTAGTCTTTTGACTTCTCCTAGCCTTTATAGCAGGTTAGGATTTTGAATAAGTATAAAGGGTCAGTGAAAGTATTTAAGGTAAGGAGAGAATGATCAAAAGCCTGGAGACATTAAAGTGCATGACAGATTTAACCAATAGTTATTATATGAGTAGGGCTTAGCTAATGGATTTGTGTGGGAGTAGTAGTCTAGACTAAAGGTGGCATAGAAGGTCTTGACAGACTGAAAATATTGATCCTTATTTTTAAGTTAATGGTGAATTTTTAAAAGTTTTTTTTTAAGTATGAGAGACATCATCAAAGACATTCAACATAGTACAATGGAAAGAGTGCTGGATTTGGAGATAAAAGATCAGGGTGCTAATAAAGGTTCAGTGGTGTGTGTGTGTATGTATGTATGTGTTTTGTTTGAGGTCTAACCTAGCTAAGGTTGGAGAAGCTCATCATCAGAAGGCTAGCCATCAAGTAATGATTCTTTTTCTTTACTAAAAGAATTCATGAAGACTGTCTATACAGTTATAGAGGGATGATAATCTTTCTCTGTAGTAGGAATATCCCCAATGATAGATCCACAAATCTTCTGAAGCATTGCATTATGTTTAGCATTGTGGAAAACACACTAGACTTATAGTTAAAAGATGCGACATTGGATCCCATGTCTACCACTGATAGCTTATATTATCTTCTACATGTTGGTGTGGAATTGTAGCATGAGAGAAAATATGGAGAGACAAAGTAGATATTTTTAGAAGAGTTGGGCCAAAATGCAGTTAACAGACCAAATCCAGGTTGTATTAAGATGAAAATGGAGACATATGGGGCAAGGGATAAAGAGGAGTTGACTGAGGAGTTGGGAATTGGTCCTCATAGAATTGAATTGAATCGAATCGAACAATTGGCCAATCATTCCCTAATTGTGCTTGAGATGGTGACAGAGAATAACATGGCTCTGTGAGCTTTTTATGATTCTGACTTGATCTCCTGCCAAAACTATTATGTACTATTTCCTGGAATGGAAGGGGCTCTGGAGCTTGGATAACAAGTGTTCATTACCTCCTCTTATCAATATCCCAATTACAACAGCAAGCATGGTTTGACAGAGCTTGGAGGTGGAAGAGGTGACTCCTAACCAGACAGAAGCTGCTGTTCCCTTCAGCTTTTTATGAAGACCAATAGGATGCCCACCTGAGTAGAACACTTTTTTTCCCTGCTAATCTTGAAGCCTCCTCAAAGCCCATCCTTGAAGATTCAAAATTGGACCATGACATGCTTCACTTGGAACCTCAATTACAAGGAACTGATAGAGATGGAGTGATGATGTGTCTACTGGGTGAACCCTGAAGACAAGCTGAAATCCAGAATGGGAGGACTGGGTTTCCTTTGGTTGTTGGGGTTTCCAAAGGCATCCAGGGATGAAGCCTAATCTTATGTGAAAGTAAATTGACTAATACCATAGAAGACTTGGAGTACCTCTTAACCAAAGTGCAAAGCTCATCATTATCATCATCATCATCATCAAAAGCAGGAGCACCTTTAAAAAACCAATAAAAAACCCCTTACCTTTTATCTTAGAATCAATACTGTATATTGATTCTAAGGCAGAAGAGTGGTTAGGGCTAGGCAATGGGGGTTAAGTGACTTGCTGTCTTTATGCATGGCTTTCAATCCACTGAGTCACCAGGCTGGCCCCAGCAGTAGCCCTTAAAGGGGTTTTTAAAAGGAGCCTCTTTATCTCCTCTTATTTCTCCCCATTGAACACGAGGGCCCTGCTGCCCTTTCAGCCCGCCAATTCCCAGAACTTCCTATCAAAGCCTGGCATTGGAGTGGAGTCCCAGGCCCTAAGCAGATCATCAGCTAAGTTCAAGGACAGATATTCCATATATTGTTCTTTTATCTACCCTGTGTCTGTGTTGTGTGAGATTTAAAATGGTTGGGGTCTTAAACAGTAGTGATTAAAATAGTGGAAGATATAAATTGTGATAGATATATGAGAGGGTGAGTAAATTTGACCGCAGAAATATGTTTCACTACAGTGTCTTGGGTTTTAAAATCAAATATAAGGTGGTCGCCAGGGAAATATTCCCAATTATTCAAATACCAAGTCAATTGGGTTTTATAGAGATTCTAATTAAGAATACAATGAGTAATCAAAGAAAGAGAAAGAGAGAGTAAGAAAGGACTAAGTATGAAGGGCCTCAAGCCAATATGGCCTAGACCTGAGTCTTAAAAGAGAAATCAGTCAGTTTTTTAACACTCACCACAAGGTCTGTCTAAACAAGGATTCTAGTGACACCAGGCCAGCTCCATCTCAGCTGGCTTCACCAGAGAGCCTTCCAGCCAGAGAATGTTCCAAAGGTCCTCTCTCCAGAGTCTCCAGAGGGACAGAGTCCCCTTAGAGGAGCTCCAGGGAGACCTCCTTAGAGATTGTCCTCCAAGAGTTTCCCTTCTCCAGAGCCTCTTCTCAAGAGATTCTTCCCAAGCGGTCCTCATCAGAGATCCTCCAAAAGGAATTCTCCGAAAGGATATCTATCTCCTCAAGAGATTCTGCTTTTTCTTATATAGGGGTTTTTCTCTCATGTCACCTCCCCTAAGTCCCTACATCTACCGATCACTGTAGATGCTTTCCAAAGGACTGCCCATCTGAATTCCTGCTAAGTCGACCAATCTCCTCAGTAAGTCTGAATCAGAAAAAAATGCTGCTGTGTCGACCAAGATCCTCAGTAAGTCTGAACTAGAGAAAACACAGCTGAGTCAACTAATCTCATCAAGAGAAAACTTGCCCGACCCTTTTAGGTACCTAGCATCCCCTTGTATCAATTCTAAAAACAGGCCTGGCTCAAAGAACTCCTTGCCCCACCATAAGCATGGATCCAAGTACTTTCTTTGTTTAGAAATGAGTTTTCTCCCCTAAAGCAGTCTTAAGTACGGGTGGAGTAGAGGTCCTCCCATTTCTGATCCTGGCGAGTTCTCACATCAAAATGGGGAATGTTTCTCAGTAGGGAATTTGTTCCAATTAAGAATTCCCTGATGGGGAAATTTTTAACATTCACAAGTCTGAGAGATTTCAAGATTTACAGTTGTGATATGTCATTAGCAATCAATTCCAAGTTTTATTTTGTTTAAAAAAAATTAATTGAATTGACCCAAAAAAAGCCATGTTAGTTTCTTGAAAAAGTGAATGCTACAGTAAATTTGGCATCTGTTATCTGAGTAATATTTTAGTAAGTGTGTATAGGATGGCTTGGGAGGTAGAAGACCAGAAGAAACCTCTAAAATACCTTAGCTCAGTATTAAAGAAAGAATATTGTAATAGTCTTAGAATAGAAGACTTAAGTTTGAATATAAACTCTGATACACTAGTTCTGTGTTCCTGGGCAAGTCTTTTAACCTCTTAGCTCTGGTTTTCTCATCATAAATTAGGGATAATAATACTTAACTTACATAAATCACAGGATTTGGTTGTAACTCGACTATTGAGAGGCAACATGGCAGGATGTAGTGGTTCTCAAACTTTTTTTCTTCTTGGGACCCTTTTGCACTTAAAAATTACTGAGGACACAAAAGAGCTTTTGTTTAGATCTATAGATATTTACCATATTTCATGTTAAAACTGTTGAATTTTAAGATATTAATTCATTTAAGATAATGAAACCATTGCATGTTAAACTAAATAACATTTTGAATAAAAACCCCAAAACTTTTATCTTGTCCCTAAAAAATTTAGTGAGAAGAATAGCATTGTTTTACATATTTTTGCACATTTCTTTAATGTCTAGCTTCATAGGAGATAGCTTAATTCTCATATCTGCTTTTGCATTCAATCTGTTGTGATATGTTTGTTGTTTTGATTGAAGTATATGAAAAGATCCCGTCTCATATAAATATGTAGTTGGGAAAGGGAAGAGTATTTTAATACACAAATAATGCCTTAGTATTATTATGATTTTTGTGGATCCCCTGAAATGGTCTAGTGACCCCAGTGGTCCTAGGACCACACTTTGATAATTTCTGGCATAATAGATAGAGAGCTGACCCTAGAGGTAGGAAGATCTGGGTTCAAATACTGCCAGTGAGATATATTGGCTGTGTTACTTTAGGGAAGACACTCAAACTGTTAGAGCCTTAAGCAACTGTGGTCATACATTTAAAAAAAGATACTGTTTTACATTAATATAAGAAGTTCTTCCCAGAAGATCACTACACTGAAAGAATTACATAATCACATGCTTTTATTTATTTATTTATTTTTTGTTTAATTGCTATTGTATGAATTAAGGGAATAGTATCATTTGGGTCCATACCAAATCCACCACAATGAAAATGGAGGACTAAATCTGAGAAACGCAAGGACAAAGAATACTAGGCTCAAAATATTTCAGCTTGGACAACCAGGAAAATGGAGCCACTGCTCCAGAGACAATAATGGGGAAGTTGAGAAAGGGCCTTGGTTTAAAGGAGTTGGGGCCATAGAGTGACAGGTACAACAGTTGCAAAGTGAAGATGCCCTTGTTGGTAATTATTAAGGAATCATTTTGGAGAGGAGGAAAATTAGTGTTAGTGTTACAAATGCCAGAAGTTGTCATTGAAAGTAGGGAAGTAGAAGAGTCCCCCAAGGGAATAAGTATGGAGGATGGAGAAGAATTATAGAACATTCAAGCTGAAAGGATCTTTGACATCATAGAGTTTAACTCTCTCATTTTATAGACAAGGAATCTAAGGCCCCTAGGGCTAGGTGATTTGCTCAGATTTATGTGGCTAGTTACTAATAAATTTGGGTCTAGAACCTGTTGCACCCTACAAGCCTTGGGAGAGAGATATTTACAGTAAGAAGGCAGAAGATTTTATTAATGCAGTAGAGAGGTTGAGGTGAATGAGGTATGTGATCTTGGTGAGAAATTTATCCTCCCTGTGACTCAGTTTCCACATCCATAAAATGATAGGGTTGTAATAGCTGGTTTTGGGGGTCCCTTCACTCTTAAGTCTATGATTTTATGAGCTGATGATCCATCTCACTGGATTCAATTAGGAAATTGGTAAAGAATTCATAGAGGAGAGATCCATTGAGAATGGAAGCCAGATAATACTGTAGACTCCAGGCGGTCAGAGACGATGGATATTCTAATAAATATCCAGTGCTATGCAGTTTGGCACTTAAAAGATGCCCTTAATGATGGGAGAATAATAAAAAAAAACAAAACTGGAAATAAATCTAATGCTGCAAGTTCAACCCATGGTATCCATCGCTCTTCTGCCTGTGTATTTATTTACTCACCTCCATGTTGCTCCATGACTGGGTTGCCCTTCAGATGAACGTAATCTATTTTTGCAGATGCTGTTTCAAAATTGATTAGATCTCTGACCCGCCTCCTGAAATCATCCAACCTATTGAAGCAACAGAATGGGATGTGGATTATAGGGTTTCAGATAACACCCAGTCCCTTGTGAAAGGTATGTTATTTCGTTGCTTTGTTCTGCTTTTGGAAACGTGTAGCGATGTTTTCTTTTTTCCCCACTGTATAGGTCACAGTAATTTTTTTTTCCGCTGGGAATTACACACTATAAGGAAGGCTTCCAGAACCAAATCACAGTTTCGAATGAATACTGAATACAACTAATCAGTGTCTGGATGGTACACAGAGGGTAATTAGTGGGTTATATTTGGGTCAGCACTGAGGTCAATTTTAGAGATGCCACAAGGAAACCTGACCTTTGGATTGCCAATGTGGAATAATTGAAAGATAAACATTTGGGGAATTATCCACACTGTGTCTTAAGGCAGACTATGCATTATAATGAACTAAAGGCATTTGCTTGAAATGAAAATATCAATTTGATGTGGTTGTGTATCTGTGTAAATGAGATGGTTTACACAACAAAATAAAGCATGGCATTAGTAATAATGATAATAATGCCTTGGACTTGTATAGTACTTTTAACTTTATAAAACACTTGCATGCCCATTTATCTCAGGGAAGCATCACAACAATCCCTGAAGTAGTAGGTAGGAGAGCTTTTCCAAGTCAGAGACTCTCCATAGGCTCTTTCTCCCCCCACCCCTTCTGTTATTAACATCTTTTTGGAACTTGATTTCTCTAATTTAATGCCCTCTACAATTGTAATTACTTAGTTCATGACAATAAGGATGTGTTCAGTAAGCATATTTGAGGGAGTGGGAGGTGGGAGTGGGACTTTTAATTGTCAGGCAACCAAAAGGGAAGTAAACTTGACCCATAGCAATAAGGAATGTAGGTTAGATGTAAGAAAGGCATTTTAGAACCTGAGGGTTATTAAATATAGGAAGAGATGACCATGGGCCATTCTTCTAGGGGAGGAGGGTTGGGTGTCTTTAAATGTATAGTTCTTTTTTTATATGTGATGTTTTAGTGAAAGCTTGACTGTAGAGGGGAAGGAAGAAGTAATTTTACTTTCAAAATCCTTTTAAGTCCCATGATTCCATAATGAAGGAAGAAAACAATGATTTATTAAGTTTACTATGTGCCAGGGACCGTGATAAGCTAGGGTTACAAGTACAGGAAAAGATAGTCTTAACCTCAAGCTTACATTCTAATTAGGGGAAGATCTTATAAAAGGGAGCTAAGAGAGAGAGAGAGAGAGAGAGAGAGAGAGAGAGAGAGAGAGAGAGAGAGAGAGAGAGAAAGACAGACAGACAGACAGACAGACAGAGACACAGAGAGAGAGACAGAGAGAGACACAGAGAGAGACAGAGACAGAGAGACAGAGAAACAGAGAGACACACACACAGACAGAGAGAGAGAGAGAGAGAGAGAGAGAGAGAGAGAGAGAGAGTGCAGGTAGTTTGGAAGGACAGGTAGGTAAAATGTCTGAGTCAGAAGTCCCATCTTCCTTAGTTTAAATTTGTCCTCAGGCTTTTAGCTGTGTGACCTTGGGCAAGTCAGTTAATCCTATTTGCCCCAGTTTCCTCATCTGACTAGAAAAATATAGCATTCAAAATGGCCACAACCTAGTAAAACCATCTGAGTAGGCAGGCTGAAGCAGAACGAATGTCGACAACAGGGCTGATGTTTCCCCTCAAGTATCTGAAGACATCCTGGTAGAATGCTCAGATAAGAGCAATTTTATTCCAGGGTCATAGGCAGCTGAAGCTTAGAGCACTTGGGGCTCGGTCATAAATCAAAGACACCAAGGTTATCTACTGCATTCCAAGTCACCACCAGTCATCTTGACTTTTGTCCTGTTACTGAACTTGGATGACTTTGGAAGAGAGCAAGAGAGAGTGAGACCAAGGACATTGTCTGACTGTCTCACTTAAATCCATTTTACTATCAAGTCAAATCACCTTGTGATATTATTGGTCCTTCTCAAAAACAAAGAACAAACAACATGGACTAGCAAATGGGCAGAGCTTGTAACACCAATATGCATCATATTGACAGTTCACAAATAAGGCAGAGCTGAGGGTGGCTAGCATTTATGAATTAGGGCCATTAATGATTCTGATCTTCATGTACCTCACATTATTTGATATAAACTAACATTTTTCAGGTAAGATCAGCATTTAAAGTAAGTTGTCCATTAAGACTAGCTCTTTACAGAATAATGAAAATGAGGATTGAGCTATCTGTAGTGTTGGGGTGGTGATTTCCAGCTCTGACTTTGCAATAGACAAGGATGTTTCCTGTTATTTCAAGGAGCGATGCTGTGAAATTGTGGAAAACTTATCTGAGAAAAATTAAGTTGACATTATACATTGGCTTCAAACATAAATGTGTACTTTTCAGCATAAAATACATATGCTTTTATGAAACCCTTCTCATAAAAGTAAAATATTATAACTATTTTTTAAACCCTTACCTTTTATCTTGGAGTCAATACTGGGTATTGGCTCCAAGGTAGAAGAGTGGTAAGGGCTAGGCAATGGGGGTTAAGTGACTTGCCCAGGGTCACACAGCTGGGACGTGTCTGAGGTCACATTTGAACCCAGGACCTCCTGTCTCTAGGCCTGACTCTGAATCCACTAAGCCACCCAGCTGCCCCCAATTATAACTATTAAGTAAGATATAAATAAAACAAGGAACTTATGTTTACAATTATGTTCTATGTGGAACTTTTATCTCTCTTTCTTAATGCCATCTATAATAGCAATTATTTAGTTCATGACAAAAAGAATTTTGTGTTCAGTAAGCTTCTATGGGGGTAGGGCTCTTAGTTGCCGAACAACTCTATAACTATAGTATAATTCTAAGACGATTTTTCCTAACCCAAAGAATTAATTTAATTTCAATTTAATTTAACACATTTAACTCAAAAAATATTTAAGTGCTTACTTATTTACAGTCCAAAAGGCACTGTGCTAAGCACTGAGCATGCAAGCAATTTTTTATTTAAGATTTTTTTAAATTGAATTTTTTAAATCTAAAATGCTAAAAACAGTAATACTAAAACAAGAATACCCATGTACCCAGCAGGACACAAAAGAAAATTGTACATAAAATTATGAATAATAATAATAATCCTAGACATTATTGTTAAACTATCCTACTTGTTTCTTTTTCCTTCTGAAATGTCTATTGTTCTTTTCTGTGTGTTTTTAGAATGTTTCCATTTTTTTTTTTGGCTTCAAATAGGCATCCTTTCTCCTCCCTATCATATTCCTTAATTTCAAAAAGAAGGGGAACTGTCCCCTCACCCCTGCCCTAATAAATAAGCATAGTCAAAACAAATTCACACAATGGTCATTTTCAGAAATGTATGCCTCTTTCTGCATCTATTTATGTACCAGAGCTTTACAAATATTATCTCATTTGATCCTCACAATATCCCAGGAAAGTAGGTGCTCAGACTTATCTGAGAGAAAGAAAGTCGGTCAAAGTCCTGATTGTGGGACATATTGCCTGTGTAACTTTGCATAAGTGACTTAACTTTTTTTGTGCCACAGACAACACTCTAAGAATTATAAATTGCAGAACAGTAGCCTTGAGGGCAGGGATTATTTTTCACCTCTTTGTGTATCTCCACTGCTTAGCACAGTGATTGGTAGATGAGTAATAAATGTTTATTGACTGCCTGACTGATATTTGCCCATCTGTAGCATTTGTAGAGGCTCATTTCACTAATGAAATTTCAAATTGATGCTAAAATAAAGATTAAAAGCACATAGATTTCATACATACATATATGTAATATATTGGCCATATATAATTATGAATCATAGCTTTGATATAGTTGCAATTCTCTGATAACCTAGCATCTAAGGCTCCCACAGTATTTCAAACTCCTGGGAGACTTTGATAAGTCACACCTGGAAAAGGGTTGAATGTCTAATAATTATGCAAAATACTGAATGGAGAAGCCCCCGCCCCTTGATATCACACTGAGTTAATTATCAAACAATAAAATAATATGAATAATGAGAATATACCAGCTTATAATGGAAAGTGAACAAAAACACTGGTACCAATAAATACAAACCCCAAAATCCATATGTCATTTTATAGAAACCAAAGGATAAATGTCAGAAGTTCCTGTTGGAAATAGATATTATTTGGAATACATAAAAAATTCCATATTTAGTCTGTCCTCCAGGGTGTAACAGGCTCCTGTATGAACCCCATTCCTCTATTTTTTCCAGCTAACCCTGATTGAAAAGACCTCTCTGCCACTTTTTCTTGTCCTTCCCTTCCCCCATTGAAGGAACAATTACTCCTTCTCCTCCATTTCTTGGTTGTAGGCCTCCTATGCTGACCTTTATTATGCCAACTACCTCTGAGTCTGCTGCCCTGACCATTCTCTTCACCTTGGTAAATCTTAAATCAGCAGAGAAAGATGAGCCAGAGCAATCTAACAAATTGGTTTTCTTTAAGGTGAGTGAGTAGAGAGTCTCTCAGAACTCAGGACTGGGAAACATCTCACTCAAGGGAACAATTAGCCATATCTGGGTCACATTATAATCAGAAAATTATGATACATTGAATCAAACAGCATTGTATAGGAATGACTAATGATACAGAGCCTTTTCTCCACCTCTCTTAGGGACAGCATGTGTGTTAACTTAGAGAATTTCAGTTTAGCAGTTTCAAACTTGGCCATGTGGTCAAATCCAGCTGCCCTTCACAACTTAATTTTCTATACATTTTAATTTTTCACATTATTTACCAATTAGCATTGGTGAAAAATATTCTTAAAACCCATAATCAAGATCCCTGTAGGAATCTATTGTGATCGGACGGTTTTTGTTAGACTTGACCATCAGACCATCCGAATGAGAGCTCATTGAGGTCAGGAACTGTACTTTCCCCTTTTTAAATTTCATTTTGTGTGTGTATCTTTAACTCTTTATCCCATGGTAAGCCTTGCACATAGTGAACACTTAATAAATGATTGTTGACTGACCTCTGTTTCCTTTTTGCAAGCCGACCTGCAGATTGCGAAGCTGAAGGTTCCTCCTGACTAGGTGTGAGGACTTAGGCAAAATAATGATGAATGGAAGACAGCTTTCATATTCAACCTGCAGCACATGTTTCACAGGATAAACTGCTCCCCCTTGGCCAAGGCTTAGCTTTATTTTATACCCTCATGATCACACATCTACTTGGCATACCATTTCATTCTCAACATACATGTTTCCATAGTACCTAACAACAGATGCAAAGCCTAAGGAGATAGTTAACAAAACATGCTAAGTGCAGGGTCAGAGGGTAGAATCAACATGATACATATTTGCCAGAAGTTCTTAGAAAAGAGGGTCCTATCTAAGTGACTATAGAAGAATCCTTAGGCTTAATTTTGTAAGCAGGATCTCCTGTTAATATTCTGGGGGGACATAGTAGGACATCTGTATTAACCCTGCAAACATGTTGTTCTCATCTATTTTTCCTGGGGCTTTACACATTCTAGAATATTTTAAGTCTGGGGCACCTCAAATATAATCAACAAGAGCAGCAAACCAAGAGCTGATCCATGTGCATACATTTTAAAGACAGGAATGAGTCTGTAATGTTATCCCTTGTCAATCATCTACTTATTATTTATTACATCTCTATAGCACTTTTCCTTTGAAGAGCTCAATGTACCTTAAACACATGTTACAATATACTTTAAATAGGTGTTACCAAATTTGGCATTGCATGTTAGACATGCTGCTAAAACTGTGAATTCCAACTACAAATTATTGAAATAGTGAAAGAAAATTCCCGGCATCATTTTCAAATGATCCCCTTTCCTAGTCTGCAGTAGGCCTGCCAGACCCTCCCCTTCCCAAATCAATTGTAGGGTTATGCTTGGAAACAGCAAGTTACCTCTAAGTATGGGCACTTAACAACCAGCCTTCAAAATGTTTTGCCCTTTTCTCGTTTGCAAAGATACCAATGTTTCCTTTGACTTCTAAAAGACACAAAAGCTACAAGTGTTGACAGAAAAAGAATCGATAGACTCAACAAGCCTGTTATGTTGATTAGGTTTGGCTTATAGGGGACTCCTAAGTCTATCTCCATTGAAAAGCTATGTATTTTCTTCTTTTCTTTACAACAGTTACAGCTGAAGCTAGAACTGAGATGAAGGCAGCTGTCAACAGTGTTTATCAGTCCCTTTGACAGAAGGGGAGGGAGTGAGGGGATGTGAGGGCAATAGAAGAGCAAGAGCTGAAACCAGTCATCTTGCCCTCCATACCCACTGTGCTCTCATCTAGAAGAACAAAATCCAACTTGAATGAATCCCCCATTTGGAAGAGATTTGGCAATCACTATCTCTCCATTCCAAATCTCTATTTCAAAATCCATTTCTCTCCATCCCTCCTGCAAGTCCTTGTTATTATATATCCTTCTCAAAAAAAAGGACCCAAACAAAAACTGAATTCCTGTAACCTTTCATCCTGGTAACCCTAAATTTAGGGTGTGAGTTATTTTCTGCCCTTTCTTCTATCTTTTCCCCCTCCTTTACTACCAAGATGGATTGTTTTCCGTTTTAGATGGACTGCATTCCATATGAGCTTTGAAATGATATCCCTGGACCTGTTTAGCACGGCAGCAATTCAGGGTATTAGTAGCAGTCTTTCCGTAGTAATATTGTCACAAGATCATGGGGGCTATTCTAAGGCGCTGCCTGGGAGCATGTTGGGTATTTTTGATTTGGAAATCAAATCCTACAGGGATACCACAAAGCCACACACTGGTCTCGCCCCTTCTTGCAGTCCATTAGGATTGGCGGCACTACCCCAGTCTTGTATTACTCAGGAATAAGTCCTGCCGTGTTTCTTCACATAAGAACCCCTTGAATTTGTTTATAATGATCTGAATGATATTATTAGGTGAACAAAGGCACTCAAGGGTGATATTTATTAGCTAGTCATATCATCCATGTTTAAATCCCGTGTTACATTTCAGGGAAATTGTGTATGAACCTAACTCCAACCTAACTTTTCCTTGGGGCCCATGGCTTTATACTGTATTAGAATTATACATGAAAAGCACAAAAAGCAGGCTTTCCTTTCCAAAGGCAGCATTTCACTTAAGAGGTTTAGACTGAGCTCCAGCTTAAGCTTGGAGGCACCTGTAGGGTTGATGCTGGGGCTAAGCATAGTACTGTTTGTACCCAGCAATTACAATTTTTTCTACTTGAAGGAGCCAGAGAGGGTGGTTAGCTTTAAGGAGGCTGGGGTCAGTGAACTTAAGTTAGCAGTGTTAGTGGCCCAAGAATATCTAGAAAATATCTAGAAATAATATATAAACACATATATTTATTATATACGTGTGTACATGTATGTGTACAAAAGGAGGATGCCCTAAAGTTCTATCATGTGGGTAGGGGTAATACAGGTGATGTCTCAGGATCAAAGAATGCCCATGTGTATATGCTGTGATGTGGATGTTTGAGAGGAACAGTGAGTATTACTGAAAGCAGAAATTCAGGGGAAACTTAGAACATTATTGAAGGAAATAAAGCCATAAGGTCATAGGAGGCTCGTGTGAAATTAGGAGAAGATTGGCTATTCAGTGACTATGAAAGGGAGAAGACTATTATGATGTTGAGAGTTGAGAACACTTAGTAGGTTACCAATTACAGATAGTTGCCAATATTTTAGAGCCAACGAAGGATTCCAAAGGATGTTACAATTTTCTATAGTGGCCTGATTTTCCTTTTCTGTCATAGTCTTAACTCCATGGTTCATCAGTTCAACTAAATGCTATGGTCTACCTTTTGCTTCCTTATCACTACTCAAATCTTGTCAAACACCAACCTTTAGGTTACTCTTACTTAGAGTGCTGCGGAATGTTACTAGAGAAAATCATAAAAATGAAACTGAGTCCATTACTAACTTATGTTCTCTAATCTCAACTGTACCTTACAGTCTCCACAGTGAGTATTACAAAGCTATTCCTCCAGTAGTCTTATGTCAGCTCCTATTCACTCCAACCAAGAAAAGGACGTTGCCTCCTCCCTTACTAAGAATCTAGAAGTCATTCAACATGAGCCCTAGTCTTCCAAATCCTGAAAAGTTTTGATTCATTCAATTCTGCTATTTCTCAAAACTATCATTCCTCATGTTTCTTCCCTTTCCCAAAACTTCTAAAAGGCTTTCTAAATTCATTGTTTTCATTTTCTAACCTCCTTCTCAGGCTTCTTGTTGTTTTGCTTATGGCTCTACCATTGGAAAGAAAATCTTCTTTCTGGGGCTGTTAGTGATTTCTTACCTGTTAATTCACAGGTCTATTTTCAGTCCTCATTCTACTGGACCTCTCCTGAGCTTTTGATAATGCCAATCATTTTGTCCTCCTGGATAATGCTGTATCCCTTTTTCACACATGACAGATTTCTCTCCTGGTTCTCCCTCCTATCTAAACACTACTTTTCATCCTCTTTTGTTGGTTCATCCTCCTTATCACAAGCTCATTCTCCTTATTCCACCCACTAAGTGAGGGAATTCCTAATGTCCTCTGCTGGATCTTCTTTTCTTTCTATACCTTCTCTGAGTAATCTGATTAACTTTCAGGTGTTCAATTATCATTTATATGGAGGAGACTGCAAGTCCAGGTGTCATGCCTTAATCTTCACATTCCATTTTTGAAAAGCTCTAATCTTTAGGCAGTTTTTCCTGATCAATTTCTACCCTTTCTTGATGGCCCATCTCAAAAAAACATCTTTTCCATGAAGCTTTTCCTAATTCTGCATCAGAATTCTCTTTACCCTACTCTGACTTAATTTCTCTTTTTCATCTCTCTAATACATTTAATTATATAATGTTACATACTGCAGATATCTTTATTCATGTCTTGTTTTCTTACCAGGCTCTGAGCTTTGTAAAAGTAGGTACTCTGTTACATAAAATTTGCATCTTCTAAATTGTTTTGCATTGTTCTTTATACTCAGAAGATGCTCAATAAATGCTTCTCTCTCTTTCTCTCTCTCTCTGTCTCTCTGTCTCTGTCTCTGTCTGTCCCTCCCTTCCTCTCTCTCTCTCTCTCTCTCTCTCTCTCTCTCTCTCTCTCTCTCTCTCTCTCTCTCTCTCTCTCTCTCTCTCTCTCCCTCTTTTCCTCTCTCTCTCTGTCTCTCTGTCTGTCTGTCTCTCTCTCTGGCTGCTGTCATATCTCCAGAAATTATGACTCTGTGCTCTGATCACTTTTTTTTTTTCAGGATCTGTGTCTTCTTTGTGTAAGAAACTCTAAGCTGTGGAAATTCTCTTCACTGCCTTTCACTACCTAGTATAACACAGTCTATATTTAACCTGAACACAAGTGTTCTTTATTCCAAGGTCAGCTCTCTGTCTACAAAGCCATGGTGCTTCTGGTCCTATGTACCTATTGAGGTGAAATGACTGGAATAACACCCTGAAACAGCACTGTGGCATTATTTGCTACTGAACAGAATCTGGCACATGCTAAATTTGTCTTGAATCTCATTCAGAGATTTGAGCTACTGAAGTCTGGAAAGAATCCACCTAAGTAGCAGCTCCATAGTATGGGATTAAAACATGATATTTATTAAAGTATCTTCTAAATGCCTACTATGTTCTAGGCACTTTGCTAAGTGCAGCTGATATGAAGAAAGATAAAAAACATAGTCCCTGTTTTTAAGGAGTTTATATTCTTTAAAAAAAAAAAACCTTACCTTCTGTCTTAGAGTCAATACTATGTATTGGCTCCAAGGCAGAAGAGTAGTAAGGGCTAGGCAATGGGGGTTAAGTGACTTGCCCAGGGTCACACAGCTGGGATATGTCTGAGACCAGATTTGAACCTAGGACCTCCCATCTCTAGGTCTGACTCTCAATCCATTGAGCCACCCAGCTGCCCCCTTAAGGAGTATATATTCTAATTGGGGTGAAAACATGCATAATAGGTACATACAAGATGTCTATGTATACATCTATTTTATATATTTATATTCATATATATCTATATTTAAGTAGATGGAAGGTATGGGAAGGCATTAGCAGCTGGGAGAATAAGAAATATCTCCTATAGAACCAAGAATAAGGTTTAGGAAGGCAAGGAAGATAGGAAAAGAGACTAGATTATGAAAACTTTAAATGCTAAATCATGTATTTTTGTATTTGATCTTGAAGGTAATAGGGAGTCCCTGCAATTCACTGAATAAGGGCATGCCATAGTCAGATGTATGCTTTAGAAAAATCATCAGAAAATCATGGAATTGAGGCAATTAATTAGTCTTTGTAGAAGGCAGTTACAGTAATCTAGGCACAAGGGTCTAAACTAAGATGACAATAATGTCACAGGAAAGAGGGTTCATACATGAAAGATGTTATGAAGGTAGAAATGACAAGATACAAAAGCAGACTGAATATGGGAGAGTGAAGAATTGAAGCTGGCACAATGATTGTGGACGTGGGTGGCTAGGAGAACAGTGGTGTTCTTGAGAACAGTAGGAGATTTCCAAAGAGAGAGTCTGGAGAAAGATAATGAGTTCTGAACTAGATATATGAATTTCAGATGGCTATGGGACATCTAGTTCAAAGTAAGCTGAGCTGACTGAACTTAGACATTACACTAATAATGTAAATAAGATAGTCATTTAAAATATTAATCCAAAATGACCTACTTCTTGGGGCATGGCAGAGCAAAGAGACAATTGGTTAATTTAAAATTAAACACATATCTTGAGTCCTGCTAGGAAGGTCTCTAATGGTTGTTACCTTTTTAATATTGTCAGCTGGTGTGATAGTCTAATAACAAATTACAATCACAACTTACTCTGTAAAATAACAACTTTATCTTTTAAACCCACAGAGTGCCATCTAATTAATTTTTTAATCATTAAAGTGATCTATGAATTTTCTCTCTACTTACCTTTCATCATTAAAATAGTTGGTGACTGTTAATTGATCATATGCTGTCTTATCTTAATAAATTCCATCCATTTCTGGATGTTAATGGGTTCTTGGAGATTCACCATCACCTAGCACAAACTGTGTGAGGCGACCAAGTTCACTTGGGGAAATGGTTCAAAAACATTGTAAGGAAAACTCAACAAAAGCCCAACTTTCCTTGCAACCTGATAGGGGCCCCTGGCTCTCAGCCTCAGTTCTGGATCAGAGTTACCACTGAGAGCAATTGTTTATGCCACATTACAGTGGAATCCAGACAATGCTACACAATCAAAGCCTTCATATTCAAACAGACATCACACTCTGTAATTATATTTGCCTGACAGATTATTATAATTGTATGTGGCAGGTAGTGTAAAGCAGTTCCTTTTTACAGCCCAAATAATGTGGCAGCTTTTGCGTACTCTAAATCAACCTTGCAGAAAGTGAATTATGAAAGCTAAATACATGTTGAGTGTTTTTGTTTACTCTTTCAGTTAGCATCTTCTGTGGCGCTAGACAGCAAAAGAGCATTACCTTATTTTGCCTGGTATTTAATGGTGTTTTGCTTAACACTTTACTGTGCAAAGTTTCTTTTTGGTTGATGGCTTCTATCTATGTGGGATGCTTTGTTCACCTTCAACAAAGAACAGTTACCATCATGGATCTTGTCAGAATCAGGCTATGTGAAGCAAATTGTGCCTAAACAATACTTCTAACAAGGCTCCTGGATTGTGGATGATTATAGTTTATTATTAAAGCTAGTAAACTCAACTTTGGCAGTCCCTTTAAGTTAGTGGTCTCCAAAATGGATACTCTGGTTTGACTCCAAGGGTGCTGTGCTTGACCCTAAAGGGAGTGTGATCAGAGATTGGAAAGGTAGGTCAAAATCCAACCTTTCCCCATATCTCTAACCCTCATTTCCCAACTCTCCTTCCACTGTGCAAGCTTGCAGTCTCTCCTGTCTTAACTTGAGGTTGACATTTTTGGGGAAGTTATAATCTAACTATTACCTGAATACCTGTAGCAGCATCTGTGTGGGTACCAAGAGAAAATCTATTGTTCTCTGTGCTTTACCATCCTCTACTCCCCAGATCACTCTGGGAGGATGGGCTCTGTATTCTGTGAGGAATGACTTTCCAGTAAAGGGACCTATGCCCTTTCTTTTCATTTTAGGCAGAGAAAAGTGAGGAACAGAATGAGAGACATGAATAGGTTACATATTCATTATCTAAGATCTCATTACATTATGTTTTCTCCCAAACTTCCTCTTTTTCTACTCTTTGTTATTTCCTGTTCCTAATCCTTCTTGTCACCCAGAATGAGATATCATCTTTGACTCCTTATTTTCATTCACCCCACATTCATTCTTTTGCCACATCTTGGCATTTCTACCTCTACAGTGTCTTGTATTTATCTCTTCTTTATCCATACTGTCACAACGCTCATTCAGGTAGATCCTCAGTACTTCTCACATAAAATATTGCAACAGTCTCCTAATTGGTCCCTCTGACTCAAGTATCTCCCAATTCCAGCTCATTCTCCAAAAGGCTGCCAAAGTGATTTTTCTAAGCTTAAAATGAATTACATGAATGGATGCAAAGTGAAGTGAGCAGAAACAGAATATTTACATAGTAACAGTGATATTGTGTAATAAACAACTGTGAATGACCTCACTATTTTAAGGAATACAATGATGCAAAACAATTCTAAAGGACTCATGCTGAAAAATGCTACCTATTTCCAGAGAAAGAGCTGATGGTGTCTGAATACATATTGAAGTAGACTCGTTTTTTAAACTCTATTTTTCTTGATTGTTTTTTTGTCTGTATTTTCATTTACCACATGATTAAAATAGAAATATATTTTGCATGACTACACATATATAACCTACATTAAATTGCTTGTCTTGTCAATGAGGAGAAAGGAGGAAAAATTTGAAACTCAGAATTTTAATAAATCCAGTTAAAATATTTTAAAAGAAAATAAGCAGTTGTTTTTCTAAAATGAAAGTTTGACTTTGCCACTACTTCACTTTATAAACTCCTGTGGTTCTCTATTGATTCTAGTACAAAACTTCATTTCACCTTTATCTCATCCTATTTTAATTTCTATTTTTATGTAAGTTTCATAATGCACACAATTAAGTGCACAGTATAGAAGTACATGTATAGAACTTATTCAAAGGAGATTATACATATTGGGAGCTTATGTTCAAAATTTTCTATTGGTAGGGATGTATGTTCAAAAATGTTTGGATATCATTGCCTTAGTAGATTGAACCATTTGTTAATTTGCAGAGATGTAGGAGTAGCTTTTATGCGTGCAGGACTGACCGTGGAATCAGAAAGACCTGGCTAAAGTCTATCTCTTACCCATACTATGTGACTACTGGCAAATCACTTAACATCTCAGAGCAATAACTAACTTTCTAAGATCTGAAATAGAGACAAATTGCCAATTTTGCATCAGTGAGGGTAGTTTTTCTAGGCTAGGAGTACCCTACATCTATGAATCTATAGATCTAAATAATTTCCTCACCAAAATAAACAAAGAATTGGCATAATTTATACCTAGTTTGTTTCATATTTAGGGAATATTCTCATTCCTAGAATGTTAACTGGAGACCCTCAAGAAAATCTATTTCAATTTAAATCTACAACTAGTTATTAAACACTTTTCATGTGCTGTGCATTGTATTTGGCTTAGTGATACAGTATGAAATTTCCCAATGGTGAAATTTCCAACATTTATAAGTCTAAGAAATTTTGAGGTTTACAATACAAAGACAAAAATGAAAAGTCCCCTTGATACTAAAATTTCTTTCTATTGAGGGAAAACAACTTGTACAAAAATATGTAAATTCAGAATAAATACAAGTGAAAACAAAAGTCTATCCATTCCTTTTGCACATGATGGAACCAAGTCCCAACTTGATGAATCATCTTGCTCAAGGTCATACAGGTAATAAGTAGCAAATATGGATTATTTGGGGCAGTTAGGTGGATACTGTGCAGGACCAGGAGTCAGGAAGACTCATAATTCTCAGTTCAAATCTGGTCTCAGATACTAACTGTGTGATCTTGAGCAAGTCACTTAACTGTTTGCCTCAATATGAGCTGGAGAGGGAAATGGCAAAGTACTCCTGCATCTTTGCCAAGAAAACCCCATTAGAGTCATGAAAAGATAGACATGACTTAAATGACTGAACAACAACAAATGGATTATTTTGTGGAAGCAATATAAGACCTGGATTTACTTTCCCCACTCCAACTCTATTGGCTCCAACCCCCAGAGAGAGGTCACTTATCCCTCTTCAGCATTATAGAGATAAACTTAAGGGGTTGGGGTGTCTTTCTAATACCATCTGCTCACTTTCATTCTAGTATTTTCCCCACAATATCAATGGCCAGCGATTATTGCCCCATCAAGATTTGTCAGTGTCAGTTAGTATATTTGTGGCATCTCCTTGATATCCCTTAATAAACAATGTAAATTAATTGGGCCAGCGAGGTTGCACAATGGGTAGAGCACGGACCTGGAGTCAGGAAGAAATGAATTCTAGTTCTCAGTGTGGTAACCTTGGGCAAATCTCTTAAACTCTCTTTGCTTTAGTTTGCTCATCTGAATAAAGGGGATAATAATAGGATTTACCTCTCAGGGTTGTTGAGACAATAAAATGAGATAATAATTGTAAAGTCCTTAGCACAGTCCTGGCACATAGTGGGTGCTATATAAATGTTAATTTTATTATTAAATTATTATTTTATATATAAATATATAATATATTATATATAAATAAATATATAAAACAATAAATTATTAAATAAATAATAAATGTTATTATTATTATTATTAATTAACTTTTACAAAATTATATTTTGAGGAGATAGAACAAGAACATAAGTACAAGTACTTATACAGATTCCCCTCCTTTACCTTCTCCAACCTGAATTGGCAGCATATCCCCTTGTCTTCCATTTTGGTTTCTTGGATGAACTGGCTTGAAGTGATAACTCTATACATCTTTCCCATCACTGAGCTGGCTTCTACATGGGACATAGCTTATGAATGAGTTGTGGCTTTACTTTTAGGACAAAATTTGCACCTCCTGGGTTGATCCACTCCTGGGTTGGGTCAAGCAGGTCATTCTTCAGGGCTGGTTCCTTTCCAGGCTTAGCCACTGAATCACTGGTGGTCCTTCTACCTTTGGAATCTTTTTTCTTAAACCCTTACCTTCCATCTTAGAATCAATATTGTGTATTGGTACCAAGGCAGAGGAATGGTAAGGGTTAGACAATGGGGGTAAGTGACTTGCCCAGGGTTACATAGCTGGGAAGTGTCTGAGGCCAGATTTGAACCCAGGACTTCCTGTCCTTAGTCCTGGCTCTCAATCAACTGAGTTACCCAACCGCCCCTCCCCTCCCGCCAACCTTTGGAATCTTGAGAGGTCACAGGTCTTAAGAAAGACCTTGAGAGGTCTTTCTGTCTTAATACTCATTGACATATGAACTGGAAAGAAACTCAAAGACCGAAAAATAGAAACAGCATGCATTTATCCCTACTAGTTGGCTGAGTTGAGGAGAGAAGGACCTGAGCCTTTTCTCCCTCTCTGATCACTTATAACATTTCTTCCCTAGATTACTACCAGGAAAGATAAAAAGATATAGCCTATTTAGGGCTTTTGTACGTCTTCTCTGTTAAGACTTAGCAGCCAATTAAAGACTTTCTTCATTATAGGAGGGAGACAGAGAATACCTGTACCTTCTTTGAATAGAGGGCAAAGCTCTTCTATTGCATGTCATCATGCACTTCCAGAAGTAGGCTCACCAAACTGTTCAAAAGATTGGCAGCAGGAAGAACCTCTTGCACATGCTCCACATACTGGACCCTTGTGGATAAGTGTCCCTGTTACATTACTTTAAAAATTCAGAACAACATTAATGGCATCTGTTTGAGTACTCCTTTCACCAACACATCTCACCCCTTCTTTGCATTAATAGATTGTCTTCAGATGTGGCTGTGGCTAAAAAAATCAATCCCATAAAGGTCATTCGTTTAGTGCTAAGCCTTCTCCAAACTTAGTTCATTGAAATTCTTCTCCAATGTATGCTGTATCATGGCATGGCGCTGACTCTGGGCTCTTTCAATCTAGACAAGTGATTGTCAGCTCTATCAGATCCTAGAAGTCCCTTCATAAAATGGCCAAGTGATAGGCTTGTGAATCTTTCTGCTGAAGACTAACAGCTAAGTTTGGAAAGGCGTTTGCAAAGGCATCACTACTGGAGTTAGCTTGCTTGTCTAAATTTTGCATAAGAATTGTGTATATCACAATGTTTATTAATCAACAGCATGTAATTTGTTAAACCAGCTTCACAGACAAGCCTGTACCAAAATTGGTCTATGTTGCTACTGAAACATGACCAATTAAAGTTGCTGTAGTAACATGTTTAGTGGGCTGTGCTGGATAAATTGCAAATGTTTGGGTATAATGTGTTTCTGTGATAATTCTTGTGTGGGTTATTTGGCTGAAGAAAGATCTAAAACTCTGAAATCAATTTACCCAAATGAGGGCTCTTCTGACTCTTAATAACTTCTCTGTATGCAAGTTGACTTTCTGCTATGGAAGTATGTGCTCCTTCTTCCTTCTAGAAAATCAATATATATTTGGTATTCTCTTAACTCTAGTCTGAGAATTTAGTAAAACTCCTTCCTGATACCTATTACATTTAGCCTACCAATAGAGAGAAGCTCATAGCAATTGGCACCCTTTTCTTTGAGAATGAGTCCAAATTTGTCATTTTTTCCACTAGCCACCTGACTGACCTCCATCCTCAAGTCTTTCCCTTCTCTAATCCATTTTCTATGTAGCTGCCAAAATGGTTTTTCTGACTCATAGGACGATGTCACTCTTATACTCAATAAACTTCAGTGGTTCCTAATTACTTTAAGAATCAAATGAAAAATATTCTATTTAGCATTCAAGGCCCTTTTTGATGTGACTCCAACATATTCTTCCTGCAGTATTACATATTACTCCTTTTTATACTTTCTGGGATCCAACCAAACTGGAATTTTTGTTGTTTTCATATACAACACTTGATTTCCCTTCCCTCTCTTTGTACAAATTTATGTATTGTGCTTGGGGGATGCATTCTATTCTCACTTCTATCTCTTAGAAATCCTAGTTTTCTTCAAAATTCAGCTAATCATCCCCTTCTACATAAAGTTTTTCATGATGACTCCACCATAGTGGGCCTTTGGAATTTCCTTTTCTGTCTCATGTTGTTGGATTTTGTTGGTGGCAAATAGAAATGTTGATGATTTATGTGGATTTATTTTGTATCATATGGCTTTGCTGAAGTTCTTAATGATTTTTATTGTTTTTTGTTGTTGATTCTCTAGGATTCTCTAGATAAATCATCACATCATCTGCAAGGAGTGATAACTTTGTTTCTTCACTGCCTATTCTAATTCCTTCATTTTTTCCCTGTTCTTATTGTTACACTGAGTATTTCTAGTACAATATTGAGTAAGAGTGATGATAATGGGCATTCTTGCTTTATATTTGATCTTATTGGGAAGGGTTCAAATTTATCCTCATTAAAAATAATGCTTGCTGATGATTTTAGATAGATACTTTTTATCACTTTGAGGAAGGTGATTATTCCAATGTTTTCTAATGCATTTTTAGAAAGAATGGGTGTTATATTTTGCCAAATGCTTTTTCTGCATCTATTGAAATAATAGTGTGGCTTTTGTTGGTTTTGTTATTGATATGGTCACTTATGTCAATGGTTTTCCTAATATCAAACTGTCCTTGAATTCCTAATATAAAATCCACCTGGTCATGGTGCATGATTCTTGTGATATAAGGTTGTAATCTCTTTTCTAGTATTTTATTTAGAATTCTTCGTATCAGTGTTCATTAGGGACATTGGTCTATAGCAGTGTTGGCAAAGTATTGGCATGAGCTCCAATGTGAGGGAGCTACTCTGTTCCCCATCTTCTTAGAACTCCAATATTTTTTTTTTTGCATTCCTGCTCTTCTTCCTAGCTGCCCAAAGAAAGCATTTCCTCCCTCCACTCTCTGGGGTAATTGGGGGAGGTAAAAAGATGGCGTAAATTTTTCCTCTGGGCACTCAAACTCAAAAACCTTTGCCAATGCAGGTCTATAGCTTTCTTTTCTGTTTTAACTTTTCCTGGTCTAGGTATCAAATATATTTGTGTCATAAAAAGAATGTGGAAGGATTCCCTCTTCCCCTATTTTTCTAAATAGTTTGAGTAGTACTCAAGTTAACTGTTTTTTGAATGTTTTATAGAATTCACTTGTGAATCCATCTGGCCCAAGGACCTTTTTCTTAGGTAGTCCTTGATAGTTTGTTCAATTTCTTTTTTATAATGGGATTGTATAAGTGTTATATTTCCTCTTTTGTTAATCTGAATAGTTTGTTTTTTGTTACTATTCTGCTATTTCACTTATATTGTCAGATTTATTGGCATATAGGTGGGCAGAATAACTACTGATAATTATTTTGATTTCTTCTTCATTGGTAATGATTTTTCTTTTTTCACTTCTGATACTTATAATTTGGTTTTCTTCTTTCTTTTTTTTAAAATCAAGTTAACCAATGATTTATCTATTTTTTAAAAATAATACCAACTCCTTATCTTACTTATTAGTTCAACAACTTTCTTTGTTTCAATTTTACTTATCTCCTCCTTGATTTTCAGGATTCTGATTTGGGGTTTAATTAGAAATAAATTTTTTCTCTCTCTAATTTTTTTAGTTGCATTCCAAATTCATTGATCTGCTCTGTCTCTATTGTATTGATGTAAGCAAAATTCACACTTAAGTACTGCTTTGGATGCATCCCATAAAGTTTGATGTGCTGTCTCCTCATTGTCATTTTAATGAAAATATTGATTGTTTCTATGATTTGTTCTTTGATTTGATCATTCTTTAGGATAAGATTGTTTAGTTTCTAATTAATTTTTAGTCTTTCTTTCTTCTTCCCTTTGTTGAATGTAATTTTTATTGTGGTTATGGTCTGGGAAGTATGCAGTTAACATTTATGAATTCCTACATTTGGTTATGAATTTTTTATATCTTATAATGTGGTTGTTTTTTGTGAGGGTGTCATATACAGCTTAAAAATGAATATTACTTTCTATTTTCATTCAGTTTTCTCCAGCAGTCTATAATAACCAATTTTTTAAAAGTTATTTTTTGCCACATTAACTTCTTTTTATTTTTTAAATGGATTTATCTACTTCTGAGAGGTTATGGCTAAGGTCACTCTCTAGTAACAGTTTAATTTCTGTTTTCTGATGTAACTTTTCATATAGGAATCTGTATCCTATGCCATTTGTTGTTTGCCATTGTTTCATTGTCCATGTTGCCTTTCATCATGATGTAATTTACTTTTTTATCTCTTTTTATTAGATAAATTTGAACTTTCGTTTGGTCTGAGATCATGTTTGCTACTCCTACTTTTTTTTTACTTCAGATGATGCACAATAAATTCTGCTCCAGCCTCTTACTTTTACACTTTATGTTCCTCCCTCTTTTAAATGTGTTTATTGTAGACAGCATATCATGGGATTCTGGTTTTTAATTTACTCTGCTACCCTTTTCCATTTTATGGGTTAGTTCATCCCATTCACATTCACAGTTATGATTATGAATTTTGTGTTTCCCTCCATTTTATTTCTCTTATCTGTATTATTTTCTTTCTTCTTTAATCCTTTTCTTGTTCATAGATGTTTTGTTTTCAATGACTATTTCCCCCAATTCGCCCTCCTTTTTGTCCAGCTCCTACTTCCCTTATTCTTCTTACTTTCCTAGTTCTCTATAGGGTAAGGTGGAACTAGTTCTGATAAGAGTAAGGTTCAATCATAGCTATTCCTTCATCTCCTTCTCTATTTTATTTGTCAATTATGTATGCCTCTTAATGAAAGGTGGTTTACCCTCTTCTATTTCTCCTTTCCATGAGATCAATGCCAGGATCCAAAAGGCCAGCCAGGCACTTGGGCGGCTGCGCTGCAAAGTCCTCCAACACAGAGGTGTAAGCACTGAGATGAATCTCAAAGTGTATAACGCAGTGGTCCTCAGCTCGCTCCTGTACGGTGGTGAGACATGGACACTGTACCGGAAGCACATGAAACAGCTGGAGCGATTCCACCAACACTCTCCGGTCAATCATGAGGATCTGATGGCAGGACCGAATCACCAACCAGGAAGTCCTCGACAGAGCCAACTCCACCAGCATCGAAGTCCTGGTCCTCCAAACCCAGCTATGATGGTCTGGACACGTCATCCGCATGGACCCACAGCGAATACCAAGACAGGTATTCTATGGTGAACTGTCAGCTGGACTCAGGAAACAAGGCCGACCAAAGAAAAGATTCAAGGATCAGCTAAAGTCCAACTTGAAGTGGGCTGGCATTACACCAAAGCAACTAGAACTCGCTGCCTCTGACAGAAGCAGCTGGAGAACCCACATTCACCATGTCGCCGCCACCTGTGAAGATGAATGACGTCGACGTCTTGCCGCTGCGCATGAACGCCGACACCAGGCCACAACCGCACCTCCCATAACAACTGGCATCCCATGCCCCATGTGCCACAAACTCTGTGCCTCAGCCTTTGGACTCCAAAGCCACATGAGGGTACACCGTAGATGAAACTGCACAAAGACAATTGTCATTCTCGGTCACCGAGAGACTACCACTATACTATACTATACTATACTATACTATACTATACTATACTATACTATACTATACTATACTATTTCTCCTTTCTTCTCTTCTTCCCATGTATTCCCCTTTCCCATGCCTTTTAAAAAAGTACCAGCCCATTTTATTTACATTCCTTCCATCTTTCTTTGTATACTCTTTTGCATTGCTCTAATAGTGATAAAGTTCTTTAAAAATCTTAGGTACTTTAATATAATTTAAGTACCATACCTTTTTCAGGTATTCTAAATATCATAATTATTTCAATTATCATCTTCTCAGGTATAAATGTATTCAATTCAACCTTATCAACACCCTTAAGTTTTCACTTTACCTTTTTATGTTTCTCTTGGATGTCAAATTTGCTCATTGAATTTTCTTTACAGTTCTAGTTTTTTGGTCAGGAAGGTTTGAAATTCCCCTATATAATTAAATGTCAGTCTCCCCCCACCACTCCCCACTGGAGAATTATGCTCAGTTTTGCTGGGGATGTAATTCTAAGTTGTAGTCCTAGATCCTTCACCTTTTCAAATATCATATTTCATGCTTTCTGGTCCTATGTAGAAACTATTAGGGCCTGTGTAATCCTGTCTGTATCTCCTCAATATTTGAATTGTTTCCTTCTGGCAGATTATAGTAGGACTATTCTCCTTGGCTTGGGAGTTCTGGAATTTGACTGCTAGAGTCCTGGAGTATTTTGTTTTGGGATCTCTTTCAGGAAGTGATTTGTGGAGTCTCTCAGTGTCTATTTTCCTCTCTTGCTTGAAACTATCAGGGTAGTTTCCCCTGATGATGTCTTGTTATATGGGATCCAGGATCCTTTTTTATTATGGCTTTCAGGTATTCCAAAGATTCTTATATGATCTCTTCTGGTCATTTTTCCAGTGAAGTATTTCAGATTTTCTTCTGATTTTTAAAAAATTATGTCTTATTGTTTCCTGATGTCTTATGGTTTTTTATTAGCTTCTGTATGTCCAATTATAATTTTTAGGAGTAATTTTCTTCCTGGAGTTTTTGTGTTTTCTTTTCCATTTGGCTAATCTTGTTCTTTAAAGTTTATTTTCTTCAGCTTTTTTTTTTTGCCACCATTTCTATTTAGTCCATTCTGTTCCTCAGGGAGTTGTTTCCTTCAAGGCATTTTTGTGCCTCAACCTGCTTTTCGCTTATTCTAGTTTTTAGGTAGTTGACTTCTTCAATGAACCCCCCACCCCCACCCCACATACCACTGAGTTTTTCTGACAATTTTCTTATATGACTTTTAAAAACTTCTTTTCGAGTTCTTCAAGGGGTTATTTTGAGGCCTGACATCTTTTCACTCTTTCTTTTGAGGCTTCACATGTTTCCTTTTTGCCATTGTTGTCTTCTTCTGAGTTTGTATTTTGATCATCTCTGTCACTAAAGTAACTTTCTAAGGTCAGGGTTTTTTTTTTCTTCATTTGTTTGGGTTTGTCATTTATTTACTTATTCATTCATTCATTCATTCATTCATTTATTTATTTGTTCATTCATTTATTCATTTGTTTATTTATTTATTTATTTATTTATTTTTGTCTTTGCTCATTTTATCTATTTGTTTTTACCTGCCTGATACCTTATTCATCTGTTGAGATTCTTCTCTATTCCTGGGATAGAGAGCACCCTGCTCCAAGCTTTCAGAGTGTTCTTTTTTTGGTACTTGGGATAGGCTTAGCTATCCTTGTTCCTTATAGTATGTCTATCAAGGATGTGGCCCTGCTGGCTTGCTCTTGGGAGGTTTGTAGCTATTTTGTCCAGCTATATTCAGCACTCTGTGTTGTCAGTTCCCCTGTTGTTTTGATTGTTTTGTAGGCTGTACTGATCCTCCACTTTCTTGTTCCTGCCCAGTGGCCTAGGCTGGCCAGGTCCCCTGCTTTGGGCCCTATTATCTCAGGCATTCTGCTGCCACATGGTAGTGAGTAGGTTCCTATAGTTCCCTTTCTGTTTCCTTGTAACCCCATGGCTCTTCGGTCATGTGAGAGTTTGTAGGGTTTCTACCTTCTCTGTCTTCCATACCTATGTGGGGTGGCTCAAGCTGGGTTTGGGCTCCAAGTTCTTTCAGTTCTAGAAAATGCTGCTTGGGCCACTTTCTCCTCTCACCCCATTGAGACATTCCCCCAGATTTTCTTTCTTTGTTTTTTTTTTCCAATTTATTTTCATTTTTTTGTGGCATGTGAATGTATCAGAGGAACAAAGCATTCTTTACGCCATCATCTTAGCTCCCAGCATGCAACTTCCTGGTGTTATTCTTAAGAAAGATAGATAAGCTTCTCTCCCTCCCCCCTTCTTTTCTCTTGGATAGACCATAAGAAATATATTGTTCTTTTTGTCTAAGAAGACTCAGTCAGGAAGATTTACTTCTGAGTAAAGTTGGTCTTGTCATTGTATTTGGTAAAGCAATGAGGGCTATGTGCCTGAATATTGGTAAAATAGGAGACAATGTGGTAGCACTGGCTCTATAATCAGAGGACCTGAGTTAAAATCCTGTTTATGATATTTATTACCCATGTAATCTTGGTCAAAGAATTACCTTCCCTATACCTCAGTTTATTTATTTATAACATGAACAGATTTTATCTTATTGCCTCAGATATCCCTTCTTGCACTAGGAAAATTGAGAGGACTTCTAATATGGATGAACTTTACAAATATAAAAGTTCTTTATATGACATGTGACTATTTCCCCCCTAAGATTTTGAAGTAGTTATTAGGAAATCTCTCTTTTGTGTCTTCACCTCAACAACCTGGGTCTCAGAGGAATATTCTAATTTTAACAAATTCAGAAACAATTGATCGTTTATAGAGGTCTTTTGCTTGCAATGATCTTTATCTTGATAAAATGTCCCTTAATGAAAAATTTAAATTGGTGGTGTGCTCTAAAAGGACTGTTTGATTTTACAGTCTGCTGCTGGCTCCAATGACAACCTCAGTCATAGATTCTCTGTGGGAGCATTTTCCCAGGCACAAATCAGGATGTACTAATTCCTCTACAGGTGTGTCAGGAGACAAACATTTCATTTGAACTGGGAGGAAAAGCAGTAGGAGTTGTCATTCCTGGTCTCAAAAGGTGTTTGGTAGAGTAAAAAACTCAGGATATAGAACTATCTCATGTGAAGGATGTTGGTGTCACTAACAGTTCTGCAAACTCTTGTCTTCATGCCAAAATCATTCAGAAGATCTTAAGCAAAGTAGTTGATAATTAAAAGTGGCATTTATATAGGGCTTTAAGACTGGTAAAGTGTTTTTACATGTTATCTCATTTTATCTTCCCAACAACCCTGTGAGGCAGGTGCTATTATTATCCCCATTTTCTAGATAAGAAAACAGAAGCAGAAGGAGATTAAGCAACTTGCTCATAGCAACACAGGGAGTAAGTATCCAAGGTAGGCTTTGAATTGAACTCTTAGGAACTCTTTCTATCCATTATGACACTTAGAGAGCTCAGAGACAGCCTATGAGTGGTGATAGTAAGGAAATACCTTTGATGGTTGCCCCTTGATTAAATTTTATTCTCTGAGACTGAAGAAAGTTTCCCTACTCTCATAGGGTTGTGCTGTCCTTCGATGTTCATTCCCCATCCACTGGTATGGATTATAACTGATCTATGGCTGTTGTCTTGCATCCCCCTTCTCTAAGTCATTCTGTAGATCAACTATAAAGGATGTGTCCAATGGGCAGAATGTTTCTTCTGGGTCTCTTGATATTTTGTGACTATCAGTGTAAGACTAGATCTGTATAGTTTGCCCTCACTATATGATCTCTTACTTCATGACCCTTGCTTTTCCTACATGACCAGTTTGACTTCTTTTCTAGTCATGAATGTTTTTGATATTTTCTGGTGATATGAATAAATGGCTGTTGGATTGAATTAAATTGATATTGTTCACCCAATTTTTATTTTCAAACCATCATTGGTAATATTCTCTAACATACCTATGATCTATTTTTTTTTAAAAAGTAACTTTTTTTGTTTTTAAAATTTTTTAAAAATTGTTTTATTTAATTATGATTTAGAATATTTATCCATGGTTACAAGACTCATGTCCTTTCCCTCCCCTCTCCCCACCTCTTTCCCGTATCCAATGCACAAATCCACTGGGTTTAACATGTTTCATTGATCAAGACCCATTTCAATATTATTAATAGTTGCACTAGGGTGATTATTGCCAGTCATAGCCCCATCAACCAATGTGATCAAGCAGTTGTTTTTCTTCTGTGTTTCCTCCCCCCCCCTCCCCCCAGGTCTTCCCCTGAATGTGGATAGTTTTCTTTCTCACAAGCCCCTCCGGAATAGTTCTGATCATTGCATTACAACTAGTAGAGAAGTCCATGGCATTCAATTGTACCACAGTGTATCAGTCTCTGTGTATAATGTTCTCCTGTTCTGCTCCTCTCACTCTGCATCAATTCCTGGAGGTTGTTCCAGTCTCCATATGGAATTCCTCCACTTTATTATTCCTTTGAGCACAATAATGTTCCATCACCAACATATACCACAATTTGTTCAGCCATTCCCCAATTGAAGGGCATCCCCTCATTTTCCAGTTTTTTTGCCACCACAAAGAGCACGACTATGAATATTCTTGTATAAATCTTTTACTTTATTATCTCTTTGGGGTAGAAACCCAGCAGTGCTATGGCTGGATCAAAGGGCAGACAGTCTTTTATCGCCCTTTGGGCATAGTTCCAAATTGCCCTCAGAATGGTTGGATCAATTCACAACTCCACCAGCAATGAATTAATGTCCCTACTTTGCCACATCCCCTCCAGCATTCATTACTTTCTGTTGCTGTCATGTTAGCCAATCTGCTAGGTATGAGATGATACCTCAGAGTTGTTTTGATTTGCATCTCTCTAGTTATAAGAGATTTAGAGCACTTTTTCATGTGTTTATTAATAGTTTTGATTTCTTTATCCGAAAATTGCCTATTCCTGTCCCTTGCCCATTTATCAATCGGGGAATGGCTTGGTTAAATAAAAAAAAAAAAGCAAAATTTAATCTGAATTAAATCCAGAAGTGTGACCTTAAAAAATTCATGGAAAAAAAAAAACTTATTGGAAGATCATTTAAGGCCACATTTTGCTTTACTTCGTCAAAGACTCTTTTTTTTTTGGGGGGGTAGTCAATGAGTAATGGTATTAGATCTAGTATTCCCTTTATTTCTCAGTCAATTTTGACTATTAAAATGCTGTGAAAAGTCATTTCCAAAGAGATGCCCATTTTCATATTTTCATCAAAATTATTTTTTATATACAGTCTATTTTCATAAATGTTGTAGAGAAAGAAGAAAATATATGTATAATTAAGTAGTTGAGGAAGTCTTCAGTTATCTTTATTTTGAGGTAATAATACCATCCTTGATCCCCTTGCCCCCCCACCTCACCACTCTTTTGGAATCTTTCCCCTCTTTACAGTATCTTGAAAATTTAACTTTTAAAAATATATTTCAATCATTAGAAATTCCTGCTGGGTATACTTGGTCATATATATAGCAGTTCTAGCTCTCCCCAATTTTATTTTCGTAATTTCCATTTCCATTTTCTTTTATAGCACAATGGATGTTGAGGTATTAGGATTCAAGTATTTTTTTCCACTGTCATAGTCAATGAGAAAACATTACTATAGAAATGTTGGCAAATCTGTTCCATTTTACTTCCTTTTATTATTCTCCTTCCAGTTTCATCTATAAACATTCTTGAGATAATCCGGCTTAGATGGATTTCATGCCAAGCTTTCTGCAGGCTCTTTTTGTCCTCAACTGCTTTTCACTATTTTGGGAGATGTTTCAATTCAACTTGACAAATATTTATTAAGTGCCTATTATGAACAAAATACCACACTAAATTCAAGGGGTACAAAGACAAAAAAATAAAAATCCCCAACTTTAAGAAGTATACATTCTAATGATTGAAATCTTCTTTTATCCTTCATGTTTTTCTGCTTAATAAGGATAATCAAGTGTTCTATGGTAGAGGCTGTTTAGGATTTTGTGGCCTTTATCTTGTAGCACCTATTTTATATTCTGTAAGAAAATGTGCTGAGCATCTTTACTTTTATCAATTTCCCACTTTCAAAGTCAACAACTTGCTGAATAGATCCATTGAATGTTATCCAATATCTTTCTTCTAATCTTTAATTTTTTTTTTGTTTTTAAGTTGGTGTTAATTTCAACTTTTGTTCTAAAATGTTTTGATTATCTGAATGTGTTTAGACAATGGATTCTGAAATGACTTGCCAAATCTGTAACTGATATTTTTTATCTCTTAAGTTGCTTCCAAACTATTTTTTTTGTGATATTTGGTGCATCTTATGTCTGGCACCTTCTGATTTTCTTCTTGAAGAAAGTATTCATAATAAAGGAGCAGTAAGCTTTTTTTAAAAATTTAATTAAATTTAATTTTTTAAATTTTTATTTGGTCATTTCCAAACACTATTCATTGGAAACAAAGATCATTTTCTTTTCTTCCCTCCCCCCTCCCACCACCTCTCCCATAGCCCACGCGGGATTCCATTGGGTAGAACAGTAAGCTTTTGAGTGAGGGAACAAACACTTATATAGCGTCTACTATTGACCCGACATCACACTAGGCACTTTTACAGATATTATCTTATTTGATCCTCACAACAACTCTGCTAAGTAGCTATTATTTATTATTATCATCCCCATTTTGCAGTTGAGAAAATTGAGGCAGACAAAAGTTAAATAACTTTCTCAGGATAAAAAAGATAGTGTCTTAGAATGGATTTGAATCTGATATCAGTTCTAACACTCCATCCTTAGCACCACCTATTTCCCTTTTGGGAGCTCTCTCCATCTTGCCCTCCTCCTTGCCATGTTGTTTCCTTTTGAAGGAAATATGATAATCATCTATAGAGCAAAGAGTACCTTTTCCTGTGGGAATTTCAGGTCTAAAAAAATGGAGAGGAAGACCAATTTTTAGCAAGGATTTTTAAATCCTTGCCTTCGTACCTGGAGGAATCTTATTTGATCAAGCTTAGCTACCATTAGAAAATAATCCTACGGTGCTCTGAACTGCATTCGTGAAAAGTATAGAGTCCGATATTGCAGCTGGGTGAGTGACAAAGGGGAAAAAAAAACCTTTACTCAACTCTGGTCTGAGAGCAGCAGAGAACCAAACTTCTGGGTTAGTTCTCAGAAGATAAGAGAGACATATTTCATCCATTAAAAAGTTTCTGCTTTTTAGTAGGTACTAAGACCAGAAATTATTTTATTTTATTTTATTTTTTAATTTTGATTTTATTTTGTCAATTTAGAACATTATTCCTTGGTTACAAGAATCATATTCTTTCCCTTCCTCTCCTCCCCTCCACCCTTCCCGCAGCTGATGTACAATTTCATTGGTTATTACATGTGTCCTTTATCAGAACCCATTTCCATGTTGTTGATGTTTGCACTAGGATGATCATTTAGAGTAAGACCAGAAATTAAATGGTGTGTATTGACTGTTACATACACAGTGCCTTTTATTTAATGTGATTAAATAGTTGTACATTGAGTACCAGACAGAGACAACCTCCCTTTGGGGCCATTTCTACTGGGCTTCATTGTGCCATGGTGGCATGGAGAAAACTTTTCCCAAGTACAGATGTCATGGATTGGATTGGTGGAAATAAGTCATGTCAGCTAATATTCATTAAGAATCTGCTGTGTTCCAGGTAATATTCTAAGAGATGAGGATACAGAGAAAGGCAGAAAAATAGTCCCTGTTGTCAGACTCTGTAGTCTAACAAAAAAAATCAATCTTCACCCTAGATAGATAAGAAAATTGATTGAGGCCATCCACAAACAGATAGAAGAAAGGGGTGAATGGCAGCAAACAGTCATTTAAAAGAGTCATAGATATCTCAGAAGTTACTTCAGGGCACCTTTTGATGCTGGGTGGAATGAATTAGTGAGTTTGAGTCCTTCATCAACAATCATATGCCTAGGTTCCTGGTTACTAAATAGATCCAGACACTAGTCATAAAATCCCCCTGGGCAAAACTCTATTGTATATGTACGTTTTAAATTTGTTTTTACTAATTGTTGCATGTCCCTTAAAGTCCCAATATCAAAAGCAAAAGAATATTACAACACAGATAATAGTATATTTGTGTATTGTTTACTTGAGAAAAGAAAGGGAGGTAAAGCTATTCTGATCAGTTCTCTACCTTAGCCATCTGATGAGAGAGAAGAAGAAAGAGAAGTAGAGGAAATATGGATATTACTTGGGCGACACCACATGCTGGAAGTTATTGGGTTCTTTCCTACATCTCCTTTTTAGCCTCTCTTGATACTTAGTACAGAGATGCTGATTGGACAGTCAATAATTCTGTATTGATTGAGAATCATGGTGATGGTGCTGAAGTGTGACAATTAACTGTTTTATTTTTTCCTAGAAAAATTCTCCCAGGACCCTATCTCTGTATTATATATTTTTAAAACATATAATTTTAATTGGGCTATTGAAGTAGCTTCTTCCTGCACTTAATGCTCATGATTACAATGACCTAAAATTAATCCAAGATTATAGTTTTGATGCTGGGCTAGGGCACTTCAACCTAATAAAGGATTCACAGTTCTGGTCACTTGACCCAAAAGTGTGATACTCTTTGGAGGCCAGTTGGTATTGGAAGAGAGAAAATTAACAGCAAAAAAGAATTCATTAAAAATTTCCCCACAATTTTAATCTTATTTTATAAATAGAAACAAAACAGGAGAAAAATATGCAGATCATTAGATAAAAGTTTCAGGGAAAAAATCTCTGATTGTTGTTATTGTTCAGTTGTGTCTGACTCTTCATGAACCTGTAGAGGATACTGTCCAAAGGGTTTTCTTGGCAATGATACTGGAGTGGTTTGTCATTTCCTTCTCCAGTGCATTAAAGCAAACAATTTAAATGACATGCTCAGTATCACATGGCAAATAAGTGTCTGAGGTTAGATTTGAACTCAGGTCTTTGTGATTTTTGTGATTCCCGCTTTAGTGCTCTATTCACTGTCACCAAATTGCCTCTAAAACCTCTGATACTTAACACAAATATCTTAGTGTCTTCTCTTTATTAATTAATATTTATTGAGCACCTACAGCTTCTTATAATAGGTAGAGAGACAGCATAAACCCAAGCAATACTGTACATACATTCATTATAAATGAAAATTGGGCTAGAATGATTTTTATGATTAATTAGCTGCTAGAATAAAAAAAATTACAGAAAAAAACTGGGAGGAGTGCAGGTGAGAAGAAGAAAATGCCACTTAAATATATTGGGAGATAGAGATGATATAGAAACCAAAAGAGATCAATAAAATTAGGTATGGTAGATGTGATTTTGAGCTCTTTTTGTAAAATAGAAGGGATTATTTCTTTAGTTTGGAGGAGAAATATTCCTGAAATGATAATGTTTCGTTAATAGGGATTTGTGATTGACCAGTCTAAAGCCCAGTTCAGGCATTGGAGTGACTGTCCAGAGAGGGTGATGAAGATGAAGGGCTTGATGTGGCAAATACCACTGATGACTAGGCGATGAGTTAGGCATAGAAACATAGACGAGCAATATTTTCACCAGAGGCAAGTACAGGATTGCAGCAGGCAGTGGTTTGTATGGGTGGAAATTGGGGGGCGGGAAGTGAGGTTAGAGAAGCTAAAAGTGTTGTCATGTAGGGAAGACTTCTGTTTTTATTGAGGTAGGTGGAGTTCAGAGAGAAGACCACTGCTTTTACCAGAGGAAAAGAAGAGCAAAAAAGTAAGTGTCTTTGGGTCACAAAATAGGCACTTTAATAATGGTAATACCAACAGCTAGAATTTAAATACTGCTTTAAGGTCTTCATATATTTCTTCATTTGAACCTCATTACAGCTTTCTGATATAAGTGCTGTTTGCTCCATTTTACAGATGTGGAAACTAAGACCTAGGTTAAAAGACTTGCATGAGATTAAACAGCTACTTTCAGTTAAGTCTTCCTGCCCTCTATCCTATTGTATCACTTGGCTGCCTAAATTTGGGGTTCAGCACTTTTCATTGTATCTTACCATTTATGACCCCATTTGAGGTTTCCTTGGCAAAGATACTAGAGTGGTTGCCATTTTCTTTACCAACTTATTTGACATATGAGGAAACTGAGGCAAATGGGTGAAGTAACTTGTTCAGGGTCACAAAGCTAGTAAGAATCCGAAGCCATATTTGAACTCAGAAAGATGAATCTTCCTGACGGCAGGACTGGCAGTTAGTTGCTTAAATAATAACACTTAATAAATGAGAGTTGATGGATTGGTTGATTTATTAACACCTTCTCCATTCTCTACCCTGGAACTTCATTTCGGTTGCCTTGCCCTCATTATGAGTCTGAATAGAAAAGGCTAATAAGGAGAATGTTAGAGTGGTCCAGTCTTGAAATGACCAGGGTCTGATGTAAGGTCAACATAGCAAGTTTAGCATTAAAGGAAAAGTGATTTGATTTGTTTGCTTACTCCTGTGTAAGTACCACTGTCAACACATACGCTGTTTTAACATTTTGTGCTTATTAAAATATTAAATCTGTGGAGAACATTCAAATCTTCACACAATTATACTTGAACCTAATGTACAAGTGAAAATAGACGATGGTAATAACATCATACAATACTGTAGACAATTTCTCAGCCTGCAGGTACAAAACATATTCCTGATTGCCTGAGCTTTGTGCCAGTTCTTTTTTATCTGTCTGCTTGCTGTTTTTCATTCAAATTATAACACCTTTTCCTCCAAGATAAATTAACAGGTTTTTTCCCCCCTTCCTAGATTTAAGCTTAGATCCTTCGAAAAGCTTAATATAAAGTAGAGTCATTAGGCTTTGGTAAGAGGCCAAATTTAGGCAAAACAGATACAAAAATACTTCATGAAAAATAAAAAATTCAAATCTGAGAAGCAAGCACAGAGCTGCCTGATTGCTGCATTTATGAAGGCACCCCAGATTGGTTTTAATTCCTTTCTGCTCACAGGAATCCAAGCTTTATTTCTTGTGTTGTTTTTTTTCCTCTCTTTTTCTAATAGCTTGGGTGAGTATCTGGTTTTTCATTTCCCATTTCTGGTCTTCTATTCTTTTTAATGAGGACATAATTTCCTTTTCTTTCACACCCACTTAAAAGATTTGCTCTAAAGGCAGAAAACTGTCATTTAACCCTGAGTAATCATTGATTTAACCCAACCAGAGGTTGCCTCTTCTTAGCTGTGGAGACACATGTGTCTCCTGGTCTAGGAAGAGGCACATTGATGGGTGACCCTGAGGGGAAGGAACACTGAAAAACAGAAAGTCTTCTCCCATATGCAGTGAACTTACTCTTTGTTCTGTGGTCCTAGAACTTTTAAATAGAAACCATCTCTTTGGTTGAAAAATGAGAATCATGCAATTATAGAGGTGTAATGGACTTTAGAGACTATCTAGTCCTGTCTTTTCCCTTTAATTGATGCTAAATTACTTACTAAAAATCACATAGAATTTTTGGGAGGAGGAAAAACTAATGTTTTGAGTTGTTAATGCTCTTTCTATCGTATTACATTGTAGATGCCTTTCTTGCTGACTATTATTGCCATTTTCCAGTTAAGGAAACTGAGGCACATAGTGGTTAAATGATTTGTCTTTCACTAAGAATGGATTTGAACTTGGCTCTTCATGTTTCTAAATTTAACTCTCCACCCCTTGTACCACCTAACTGCTGCAGATGGACATGGGTAATAAAAATAGGAGTTCAGAAAAGAGAAAATATGCTTTCTGATAGGATATTAGGGAAAGCTTCATAGAAGAGTCATAATTTAAGTTAGTCCTATAAGAATGAGTGGGATGTCAACAGGAAATGCTCTGGGTTTTTGTTAGTGATTGAATATATAGGTGACAGTCATGTTTACCTTCCTAGGACAAGACTGGGGAAATGAGCCCTCTTTTGGAGAACTGGTTGCTTTAAAATTTAATACTTGTGAATAAACCATGGAAGGACCAAACTATGGGTATTTTCTGGGTTTTGAATTTCTAAAAGAGTAAGTAAGCACAGAAGATCTTTCCATTAAGATATTTTGGTAATATATGACTTCTCTTGTTGGAATTCTTAACCTGGGGATCATGAACTTTGAAAAATATTTTTGACAAATATTTTAATATAGTCTCCTTTGTCAACCTATGAATTTTATTTTATGAGTTTAAAAATATTATTCTGAGAAAGGGTCCACAGACTTCACCAGTCCGTCAATGCGATGCATCCAAAAAAGGGTTTTGTGCCCTGCCAAACTGCATTGCCAAAGGATTCAGACACACAGCACATGGCTGTTCATTACTTGTTAACAGGTTGTTTGGTTGCCAAATTAAGGCTCTTTAGGCTTTGGGAAGATTGATGATAACAATTAATAGAGTGTTGGATCTGCCATCAAGAAGATATGAGTTCAAATCCAGCTTTAGACACTTATTAGCTCTGTTATATTGGGCAAGTCATTGGTGGTTTTTTCAGTCATGTATAACTCTTTGTGGCCCCATTTGGGGTTTTCTTGGCAGAGATATTGGAGTAGTTTGCCATTTCCTTCTCCAGTTCATTTTACAGATGAGGAACTGAGGCAAACAGGGTAGAGTGACTTGTCTAGGGTCACACAGCTAAAAATGTCTGATGCTGGATTTGAACTTATAAAGAAGAGTCTTCCTGGTTTCAAGCTCCATGCTCTATCTGTTGTGCCACTAGCTGTCCACCAATTAGTGACCGTTAATCCTTATTATTTACTATAATCATAACATACATTAATACACCAATTTATCATTTTTAATTTCACTCTTACAAATCTGAATGATTTTATTGGATCACTACAATAATACTTTGAGATAGGCAAGACTAACAATCATTTTCATTTTTCAGAAGAAGATGCTAAAATCAAGAGGCTATGGGAGTTATCTAATGCAACACAGCTAACAAGGAACAAAACCCTGACTTGAACTGAAGTCTTCCTATTCCTAGTCCAGAATCCTTTTGTGCTCCTCTATTACCATTTGTTACAGGTACGATGAACATTACTTGTAGATTTAATTACTCTGGCATTCCTAGGAAGGATTCCATGGAAGTGGGGAGAGTTTCCCAGGTTAACTTTCCCAGCAGTAGGAAGAAACATTAATTAGGCGCCCTGAGGGTCACACAGGAAGATGTAGGAGCATCAGTAGATGCTTTGTCCTTGGCTTTTCTATCAAAGGGACAGAAAGCTGTGCCTTGTTGACTTTGGTGTCACATCTGAATATGGGCTGTGCCTCAGAGTTATAGCCCTAGATTTGATGACTCTCTCCCATCCTGTGGGATTTCACCCTAATCTGTAACAATTAAACTAATCGGATTTAGAATTGACCGACTTTATTATAGCCTGTGAGAAGTATGCATTAAAATTTTAACACTGTTTCCCTTTTGAACAGAAAGAAAGTACTTATGGTACGATTATATAGGATTAGGCTTTTTTTTTTTTCATTAAAAAAGGTTTTAAACACTTCAGCAAAGAAAATGCAGGATCCTATTTAAGGAGGAGTAAAAGTAAGCAAAGTTGAATAGGATATTTCTCTCTGCCACCCCCACCCCAAAAACCCATAAAGTGATTCTTTCAACCCATGCTTTGTTGTGAACAAACCATTTATTTGTGTCTCACAAAGGGGAAGCAAAAGAACCTGACATTAGTCCATTCTTTACCACTTGTGCTGGGCAATGGAATGCAAAATGAAGCCTGTTATGAAACAGAGGAACGATTATGCAGAAATGTAAGAGCAGATCGGAAAGCCTTAGAGACCGGCCTCTGGAGACCCTTTGCTGTATTTTCCAAGGTGAAAGCGATTTTAGAGTCTCCACGCTTTAGGACACGGCAAAGTATTTTATGACCTGTGATAATCTTAAGAAGTTCAACTGCTACATTCCTGAAGAAAGTGAAGGGTCCTGGGATTCCAGGCTCAAAGTTGTCCATAATGGCCTGGATTAGCTAACGTTGGCAAAGAGAGGTTCTGGGGTTGGAGCCTGATGAGGTCTCTAAGACAAGGATACTTTGATTTTGAATCATTCTTATTGTACTTGGCAAATTGGGAGTTATTCAAAACCTGCTCAGGGCTACATCCAAATGCAGAAACCACTAAATGAAAAGCCCAGGTGCCTGGAAATAAAACATGGAGCCAAAATATCCAACAAAGAAATTTTATCACCATCTTAAGGGACCCCCCCCTCTCCTTTGCCCCAAATCTCTGCAATGCTTTTTAGTGTATTTATGTCTATCAGATAAAGACCCACGGTCAAAATAAATGTACCAGAGTTCTGTATGTGGCTTTATTTCTATTTATCTACCAAGAGCTAAAAACAAGTTTTCTAAGCATATTGGAAATTGAACCAGTTAGAATTAGAGTAAGCAGGTTCCAGCAACAGCAGTTTAATCTGTGTTGATGTGAACTTGGGCAGTAGCATGGTGGCGATTGGGAATGTTGTGTGTGTACATTTTCATTTATGGCTAATTAAAAGTATTTTTATAACTGGGTATTGGAAAATGTGACATAAATGTCATTGTGAGGCAATGCACAGCTTCATCTCAATTAATAAGAAAGAGACGATACACTGGCATCAAAGCAACATTTAATGTTCTTTGATGCAAACTTTGAGGAAAATGTAGTGTCTATTAGAAGTGGTGTGTGTACACTCTCATTTAGGGCTAATTAAAAGTATTTTCGTATCTGGGCACTAGGAAAAGTGACATGAATGTCAGCAAAACACATAGCACTAGCAGTTGCATCTCAATTAATAAAAAAGAGACCACCAGGGTTATGTTGCCTGCATGTTTTTGAGTTGGAGAGAGCTGGGAGGAGTTGATTAGGCCTGGCCTACTGCCTGGGTCCACAAGTTCTGAGAAGGTCCACATTGGTTACATTGGAATCATGGAACTGGTTAGTGATTCATGTTCCTTTCATTCAATAATAAAAGGATGCCTTCCAAGCATTATTTCTTTGTGCTAGAGCTGGAACCTCCCTGACTCCCCATCTTTCACATACTTCAACTCTGATTTAGTCCAACTAGAGAGCTTAATCTGAAACCTCTCCTTATTCTCTCATTTCAAGCTCTCATCTTTACCTTACTCATTCTACCTTTCTGAGGAATCAGTTTCCCTTGTTAGTCATTTTATTTGCCCTTTCTGGTAGAGATCCCAATTCAATTCAATTCATCCAACATTTTCTTGGTGCCTGAATCTTGTGCTAGGTGTTAGGGATACAAAGTAAAAAAAAAAGATAAAAAAGAAAAAGAAATCATCCCTGTCTCCAGTGAATTTATTTTCTATTAGAACCTCCTAGATACTCCAGTGGATAGAGCATAAAACAACATCAGGAAGATCTAAATTCAAATTCAACCTCAGACATTTGATGAGGAATTGCTAGACCAATGGGATATGAAAAGGTTGGCGACCACTTGACAAATGCCATTTAAGCCACATCAGTTGTTGCAAGTTTTATAGCAAATTCTTCGATGGACAATGTTTTAAGATATTTCTGACTAAGATACCAAGTTAATGAGAGAATTGTGAATGTAGGGAGCTTAGGTCAAGATGATATGGAATGAAAAGCATGTTAACACAATCAATTCTTTACCCAAACATTTAAAATAATTTTAAGCCCAGAAAACAATTGGCAATGGGATACAGGAAAGGGGATACATGCCACCCATGGAATTTATATTACACAGAAATCTAGCAGAGCTGATTCTAACTTTGTGTAGATAGGTTTGCTTGATTTTTATTTATTATCTTAGTGAGAAGTGTATTTTGATGAGAAAATTTCATTTTCTAAATATACCATGACTTATCTAAATATTGCTAATTTCATTCATTACTAAAACATGCAGTTATAATATACATATGACAAGACCCTTCTACATGTTAAAAAACCTGGTGCTCATTAAAAAAAAAGTTAAGGCAATGTAAAAATTCTGTACTCAGTGTAATATATGCATACAAATGTGTATGTGTGTATATATGTATGTATATATAAATGCAGAGACATACACACATTTATATATATATATATATATATATATATATATATATACATAATATGACCTTGGGCAAGTCATTTATCCCCTGTCTTAGTTTCTTCATCTGTAAAATGAGGAAAATAGTACCTTTTGCCCCACTTTGTTGGGAAGATAAAATGAGATAGAATTTATTAAATACTTTGTAAACCATAAGGTACTATATAAATGCTTATTTATTATTATAAGAGAAAAATATGTACATATATGTTAGTGTGATTCCTCCCCAACCCCCATATGTTGGCTTCTTCCTAGAGTCTTTCTCTTCAGGAAACTCTCACTAAAGGGAATCTGGAACCATATGTTTTCTCTCTGGAAGCCAGAAAACCAGGATCTCTTTTCTCTCCTGCTCTTGCCAAATTCTTCTCTCATGCAGGTGAAGAACATGAAATAGTCTTTGTCAATGAGAAAAGTCTTATGGAAATAGGCTTGAGGTAAAGTTTATATTCATGTAAAATATATTCAAAATAAATAAGTCTTAAATAACTGAATAGTGTTATGGAAATTCCTGAGAACTGGAAGAATTAGTAAAAGACTCTCTAAGAAATGGCACTTCAGTTGTTCCTCAAAGGGGACCAGTGTTTTTAAGAAGTGAGAATGAGGAGGGAAAGTGGTTTAGACATGGGAGATAGCCCATGCAAAAATGTATAGATATCTATAGAGTGGTATTTTGGGGGAAATATCAAATAATAGAGATTAGCCAGGGTATATACCCATTTGAAATCTCTCACTTTTTAATGAAATGACCATGTGAAGGGATTCAGAATTTATCGTTCCTTTGGGTCTGGAGGTCAGAAGTACCCATCTTTCATGTAATAATTAAAAATTTAATAGAGTATCCTAGTGCAAAATTTGATAGAACAAGGGTTTTATGAAGGTGGTTTCAGTGAGGGAATTGTGGGAAGATGGCAGATTAAGGCAAAAAACTATTTGAGTCTCCCAATTTCTTCTGCAAATAATTTAAAATAATGCCTCAAAGTAAATTATAGAGTAGCAGACATGATTAAGACTTGGATTAAAGCAGTTGTCTAGGCTAAGACAGCTTGGGAGGATGGTTAGGAAAGCTCTTACCTTCTGGGGTGGTGGTCTGGCCTGATTGAAGGGCAGATAACACAGGGTAGACAGCTTTAAGTAAATAAATAGCAAGCCTCAGAGGCAGCTGCATCAGCTGCAGATTTATCCTTGGGAGCTTTTGTTCCACAGAGGGTGTGAAGGTCAGGTAGCTGATCAGAGGAAACTGATGTGGGGGCCTCTGCTGACTTTAGACACAGGGACCTGGTGATTTGACTAGACATAGTGATGAGGGCTGAGTAAGGTTTCAGAGGAGCAGGGACCTTGCTGGCTCTGGTCACTCACAGGAGAATGAAGTCCCTGGTTTTGGTTTCAGGGAAGAGGGACAAATTGAAGCTCGTGGCCACCTGAGAGACCACAGTAGTAGTAGCAGTGGTGCTGGAGGCTTTGGTCTTTGCTCAGGGAAGAAGAGGAGTACCTGAGGCATGAGCCAAGTGGGTTTTTTTTAAAAAATAAAGGTCTCATTTTGTAAATATATAAGGAAACAAGTCAACTTTATATAAAAGAACCATTCTTCAGTTGATAAATGGTCAAAGGATATGAATAGGTAGTCTTCAGAAGAAGAAATCAAAACTATCAATAGTCATATGAAAAAATGTCCTAAATCACTAATAACTAGAGAAATGTAAAATGAAACAACACTGAGGTACCACTTCATATGTATCAGACTGGCCAACAAGATAGTGAATGAAAATAATAAATGCTAGAGGGGATATGGAAAAATCAAGACACTAATGAACTGTTGGTGGATTTGTGAAAGAGTCCAACCATTCTGGAGAATAATTTGGAGCTATCCAAAAAGTTATAAAGTCAGAATGGGGGAATGATCTGAGAAAGTGCTGAGGAGTGGTAGATTAGATGTTGCAAATAGGATGAAAAACAGGTTAAGGAAGGGGAAGGCAAAAGGAGAGATGAAATAACAGAAAGTTATGGTTGAATGGAGGAATATCAGAGTTTCTGATCAAGAGTGTTTGTAGGTGATGGTGAGATTCAGGGTGTGGATTATTTCTGTGTGGAGTGAAAGAGTAGGTTACTATTAGGATTAATTTAAGAGACTTTTTGGGTAGGAATATTAATTCATTGATCCGGCTAGCATTTAACCACTAAACTAATAAGTCAGTGGTTCTTTTGATGACCAAAGACAGGGGGATTTTTTCATGATACCACATGAATACAATTTGAGAGTTAATTATTCAGTCCCTCCCTTGGACATCCCAAGACATATCTGATTAATGAATAATTAATAAGTAAGTTTGTCCATTAAGACTTCAACCTATCCCACCCCCTTAAAAGATTGGGCAATCTCATACCTAGCAGGTAGAACCTTATCTAGTAATCAGGTTTTATTGGAGGGAAGCATTCCCCAGAGTTCCTAAGAAAAAATGGAATGTAAAAGTCAACAGTCTGGTTAGAGTCTCTCTAATACAGGACCTTGACATAGGAATAATACAATATACAAAGAATAAATTCATATATTACAGAATTTGAAGAGATTGAGGAATGGGAAGGTTAATATATTTGAAGTAGTATCAGCATATTTCTTGAAATTCTCTAGGAGTAGAGGTGGAGAGGGAATAGTGGCATGTCTCACTTAACCCTAAAGTACAATAGTGACTGCCCTCCAGAAACTATTTTTCCTAGTCAAAGAATGAATGTACTACTATTTGGAAAAACCATATATCTGTTGCTATGATATCATCATTAATCATCATCATCATCTATATTTTAAGATTCAATATATTGAGTATACTGGTGAATCATCTTTTGGAGGAACAAGAATTCTAACAATTATAATAGGAAAAAGAATGAAGGGAATGGGGCAGAAACAAGATCTTTTTCTCCCTCTTCTTGATAGGGTATATCTCCAGGGACTGCCCATTATTTTTCAGACTTAGGAGTTTCAGAGACATATAGATGCAAAAGAAGGAATGACATAAGCTGGTAGACATCATAGGGAACTATTAGAGTAATTTCAGTTTTCCATTGTTGGAGTAAGAAAGCTTGAGTTTAAAAACCAGTACTAAGATGTACTAGTTGTATGATCACAGGCAAGTTACTTAACCTCTCTGAATTTTAGTTTTCTCAACTGTTATATTGGGATAATAACAATAATAATTATAATTTAACAGAGAGGCTGCTCATTATTGAGCTGCTCAAATCTGATTATGTAGATAAAATGTCTTGAAAACTTGAGAGCCATGTAAATGTCAGAGAGGCAGGATAGGCTAATGAATAGAGAATCAGTCTTAGAGACAAGAAGGCTTGAGTTCAAGTATCTCCTCTTACAGAACTTAATTTCGTAGGGTTCCAGGCAATTTTCAAAGACTATAAATTATACAGGAGCTGTTTTTTGGTAAAAACGAATAGCCTTCCTCTACTCTTCCCATTAATTCAATCATAAGTGTAAGTTATATAGTATGCCAGTTATTATCAATGGCAATACCAATAATCATTGTTACCAATAATAACTGTTGTATTAATAGGCATAGTTGGAGGACTTTTAAGGGTTAGGATGGGGAGGGGGATCCTAAGTCAAATATGCTGCCTGAACTTAAGTCCATGAAAAAATCTCTCTCCCTTACCTTCTTGTGGTACAGTGAATAGAACAGCCTGCCTGGAGTCAGGAAGATCAAAGTTCAAATTCAGCCTATGACACTTACTAGCTGTGTGATCCTGGACAAGTTGATTAACCCTATTTGCCTCAGTTTCCTCATCTGTAGAATGAGCTAGAGAAGGAAATGACAAGCCACTTCAGTATCTTTGTCAAGAAACCCCAAATGGGTTCAGAAAGAGTCGGACAAAACTGAGACAACTGAACACAACAACAAAACTTACCTTCTCAGATGAGCAGTCAGGACCTAGAAATTGCAGTGACTGATGTTGAAGATGGAAAAAAGAGATGGGCAAAGGATGAAGGGAAGGAGAGGTTTGAAGTTCAAGAAAAATCTATCTTTACTCTTCCACTAGTTCTAGCCACTGGGGTTTAATGTGATCTATCAACTCTTCTGTCTGTTGACATGCCAGCAAATGATACATCTCTCTGATTCGCTTAGGTTTTCAAATTTAATGTGAGAGCATTGATGCTGTGTACACACAGGCCAGAGGGATACCTGGAGGCTTTGAGTTTGCCAGGGCTTTCAAAGCTCACTGCCACTCTTATAAATAAAGCATTCACTATCTCACAGTTCCTGAGAGCCAAGAAGGCACATTGCGTGCAAATCCAGCTCAGTGGCTAAGCTTCTTCAGGGTTGAAGCTAATGATAACTGACATGTTGCAGTAAAAGTACTTTATAAAATCAATATAAATTCACAGCCTTTGACATCCTGGGACATTAAGGATAAAGGGGAAATAAGCTGTGGAGTAAACAGTCCTCAAGCTAAAGGAGACAAGAAAGAAGTGGGAGGTCAGGTGCAAGAAAGTACGGGTGCTAGTCATGTTTCATACTAAGGTCTTGACATCAATGAAAACATTATAAAAATGGCATGCAAACTCTTGTACTCAAGGAAGAATGTAAAGCAGCAGAGACAGACCCATCAACTGACTGACTGACTGAATCCATTCATATTGCATTCTGAAGCTCTACTCAGTAAGAGAAGGTTTAGATTTGCTCTCTTTGAAAAAATATAAGGTGGTAATTATGGAGAAAATAATGGGTTATAAAAGTAGAGGAAACCCTCTCCTCCTTGAAGATCTTTTCTAGTCAAAACAAAACCTGTTGCAATTATATCTATTACTGTTCCAGCAGTTCCTCATCTGCTTTCTCTAGGACTTGCATAAAGTCAAAGATGATATTTGGAAACTGAGCATGAAGCATGAATGTCATTGCCATTTAGGAATATATACTTTTGAACCTCTGGCTTTCTGAGGGACCAGCTCTTAGCTCACAATGTCATGCTCAGCAGTGAGAATTCTGTCCCCTGGTGAGACAGCTTGCCTTGGAGGTCAGGGCAACAGTTCAGAAATCACCTGATCATTTTATTTATTGGCCTTTTGCTACAGAATTTGGCTCATCTTGGGTCAGAGCTCCGGGTAGCATCCAGCAGGGTTTTGGAGACTTTTGCTTTGAGGCATTTTCCCCCTCTGTATGAATTTCCATAAAACTGTGCTCTTTATCCCTTGGTAGGTCTGAACATTCTTTTTCTCATGAAAGAAATTAGTGGGTAATCCATAAGTGGCAGGACTGCTTCCTTTACCTAAAACTATTCTCCTTGTAAACTCTATCTCTTGGAAAAGTAGCTTGGATTTAGGTCCTAATTTGCCATTGTCAAACATTATTGAGTGTCTTTTGCCCAGTAGACTCAATAAATAGTTGTTGAATTGAAATAAAATGGAACTGTATTATCAACTTGAACTTGCCTCCTCAAAGATGCTGTTTGAGTCTCTATACCTCTTAACTGTGATGTCCTCTGGGTCCTGTCCAGGGTTCTGGGCAGCTTAATCTCTCAGCATTGCACTCCTCATTGCTATTTCCCAGGCTCTTACCCAGGTGCATGTGTCAATCAGGACATGTCACTCATATGACTGCCTCCACTGTCAGGCCACACCTTTGCCTTTTCAAACCCAGGGAATGTTGTTTTAGTCACTCACCTCTAGGCAAGGCCAACTTGCACAGTCATTTTATTTGATTAATTAAAAGCGTAGTAAATTTAGGGCAATAGACACATGCATCACAAAGCATATTTTACTCACTCCCAGATCTTCAACAGCAAAAAACCAAAGCAACATTCTCATTTTGGAATCTGATTCCTCCTTTTTCATGTTCCTAGCCACAGCATGCAAACAAGAGAGAGTCCATTCTGAAATTTCGGGTTTTCTAATAGACCTCCCATTGCCCAATGAAGCAGAAGGAGGATGATGGTAGTCATTTCATGGTATGTCTATCCTAAGAATGGAGTGTTCTGTTAAAGATTTTGGTGCTTGTCATGGTCAAAGTTCCTTGAACAAACAAGATGGCAGACACTGGCTCCAGGATCCTAATAACTATGCTCCAAATTTGGAATTCTGCTGTATACTCTTCTGATTCACATTTATCTTTGAATCTCCTCCCTCTATTCCTATCGCCTTCAGTGGAAAGAGCTACTCTTTAGAGGTGCCAGGATTACTATCATCCAAAGCTTGGTGGCAAAAGGCACTGTTGTTATTGTGCCATTCTGTATTCCCCCTTTTCTGCCCTGTGTTCCCTCTTACCTTCACTGCTATTATTTGCAGTCCCTCCCTTTTTTTCCTTACAGAATTCTTTCCTAGGACTGTGTCAGATATGAGCTCCTTTCCTTCAATACTCTGTATTCTAGAAAATAAAGGGTTGATAAAGTTGTGTCAGCATGTTAGATTATAGGCAAAGGGCTGAGATATCCTTCTATATCTTTGAAGGCTCTGAGGGATCTAGCAATAATTCTCCCATATTTTTATGTGCATACACATGAACTGGCAATACCTTGAATCACAGCAGGGAAGATAAGTGCAATGGGGAAGGAAGCCATTGGAATGATAGTAGGGACTGGGATTCAATGTCAGCTAAGTCTGATTGATGGGATAAGACTCTCTTTCTTAGAATCACTGATTTTTTTTTATTAGATCTTGAGCTTATATAATATCAAGAAGATATTATCAGACTTTTCACCATGAGATCAGGGAAAACCACATTCAGATAAAACTTTTTCTTTTTTAAAATTAATTTGTTAGCTAATTACGTTAAAATTCTTAGATATCTTCCTCCTGCCCTTCCCCAAACTAGAGAAGGCATCATTTTATATATTAAATATATATATATATAGTATATCTTTTGTGTTTCTGTTTTTCATTTCTTTTTTTTTCTGAAGGTGGCCATTCACAAGTTATACTTCAAACATTAATTCTGTAGCTGTATATAATGTTCTTTTGGTTCTATGAATTTTGCTTTCCATAATTTCATATAAGTCTTTCCATGTGCCTAGGATTAACATCACCCAAAGCTTGGTGGCAAAAGGCACTGTTGTTATTGTGCCATTCTGTACCCCCCCCCCTCTTCTGCCCTGCGTTCCCTCTTACCTTCACTGCTATTATTTTCAATCCCTCCCTTTTTTCCTTACAAAATTCTTTCCCAGGACTGTGTCAGATATAAGCCCCTTTCCTCAACCTGCTCATCATTTCTTATGGTACATTCTGTCACAGTCATATGCCACAACTTATTCAACCATTCTCCAATTGATGGACATCCCCTCGATTTCCTTCAGATAAAACTTCACCATGAGTTGTACATTTTACTAAATTTGTGAAGACAAAAAAAATCTCTACATAAATTTTTCCTTTTGCTCTTCTCCACAATGGCACCAAACTCTAGTAAGTGTGAGAGTGTGCCTTATTCCAGGGGATAGGGCCTTTGTAGGTTTGACACCAACTGTATATATCTGTTAACATGTAATTGCATATTGCCCCTGGTATGTGGAAAGAGTAAAGAACACCTGGCAAGTGGCCACTAAGATTTCTCTTAAACATTTCTAGGAATAGCTAAGGAAATTAATGTGGCTATGCATAGTGCGTCCTGTTGAGTTCAGACTTTAATAGTACAGGTACAAAAAAGTGGAAATAAGACATTTAACCATTATAGACTAAAGGAGTGACATAGAATTTAAGAGAGACTCAAGTCATAAGTGGGCTGAAGCTTGTGAAATACTAAGGACAAAAGGCATTTTCCATACTTTGGTGCAAATAATGTGACAAGAAAGAGCTAGGACCTGTGCACTTAGGGTAGATTATTTAAAGTTAACTGCTGACAGAAAGAAAGCAAAATGATCATTTCTATTGTGTTTCCATCTCCTCTATCAAGGAGAAGGATCTGCTGACAGAAGGCTAGAGCAAAAATTGTCAAGGGAGAATTAAAGACCAAAGTAAATACAGTGCTAATAACTGAACCCCTTACTGTTCAGAACAAATTCAGGTCACATTTCTCTCAAGAATTATGCTCCACGGTATTGTCATCTATTTATTGTTCCATTTTATCCCTTCCTCTTTGGGTGCTTGGTGTTTTTCTATAGCACTGGACCCTCTTAGAAAGTTAGTTGATAAACGAACTCCTTCCACAGGTGTCCATGAGTCAAAGTGTTACCACTCTTTTAAGTGAATTTGCATAAAAAAGTATCCATAATGGGCAGTTAAGTGGCTTAGATCCAGGCCTGAGACAGGAGGGTTCTGGGTTCAAATTTGACCCCAGAAATTTCCTAGCTGTAGGACCCTTGGCACATCACTTAACCTCAATTGCCTAGCTCTTATCACTCTTCTGCCATGGAACTGATACTTAGAATCAATTCTAAAACAGAAGGTAAAGGTTTTTTACAAAAAGGATACAGAGAGGATAATTATTGATAAAAAATAATCTCTAAAACTATGGAATAGGTATTTTATTTGTATGTAGCTGGAGTAGATATTTTTACCTGGGATGGAGGACTTTTAGGAGACTTCAAATTTTCTCTTATGGGACCCTGCCGCCAATTCCTGCATGCATTCAGTGATCATTGTATCTGGTCATATCCTGGAATGTTTGGCTGGATTTCAAAAGGGAGAGTGGCCCTAACAGATGATTTTTCCAATTCCTCTCAACTTTCTGAGAAAAAGCAAAACTATTGCTGATTTCTTCCCCCAATAACAACAACCTAAGGAACAAAGATACTGACTTACAAGTGAGCCAGATGTCCCCATCTCCTTTCACTTTGCTATCTTCTGAAGAGTTCTTTTAGCAGATTACAAAGAGAATGTAATCACTTTAGAAATTCCCAAAGGGCTTTATAATGAACTCTACTTACACTGTGTTGACACTAATAGAAACTACAACCCTGATCTTCAAATTCCCTTGTAGGAGACAGGTTTGGGAAAAGTCTGTCACAGTCAAGAATTCTCTGAAAATAGATATTTTTAAGTCACCTTCTAGTAACCAAAAGTCCACTCAACTAGTTCTACTTGCAAATGTAAAGTGTTCAATTAGCAAGGAAATAAATGTAGTTTAAAGTCAAGAAAAATTACAGTCACTTTTGAGTTTTGCCCTGTTCAATTTCATGTCAAATTAAGGGACTAAGTAAACCAAACATTTATATGACTGAGTCATACTGTGAAAAAAATGTGATCACAGCTTCAGCCCACAAAACCATTAAGTTCAGTGCAAGCAATTTCCTCTCAGCATTTCCTTCTATCATTCCAGGTTTCCTTCTTAACGAAAAAGTATCAAATTAGGAAGCTTAAATGACGGAGGTATTAACACTCTTGGGAAAGAAATGATTGCTTCTTCTAATGAGAAAAAACCCCCACCACACTACCTTGATAACATAAATAGTTACAAATAGCAGGACCTAAATTTTAAAAGTTCTACTCTTTTCTCATAAAAAAACTTGAATTCTCATCCAAATTCATGTTCAAAAAGATTTTTGTAAGCAATTTTGAGTACAACACAGGCAGCAGCAGTTGAAAATTAAATGGTTCTATTACTAAGCCTTTTGAAGACTGGATGAATCCTAGTGGTGGAAAGGTAGTGTGGTCCAGTACATACAGCAGTGGTTTGGAAATATGATGACAAATTCAAATCCTAGTTTTAGTTTCATTAGTTCTTTGAAGATCAGGCTCCATTCTTGCTACAAAACACCTTTTTTTTAAAAGGAAGAATTTTTGGAGATAACAGAAAAATTTATATTCTCTGTATGTCTATATAGATCAATCAACCATACCAGTCAACCATCCATGACTATCTTCTATAATATGATCTTAAATATTTATAATAGAACAGCAGCCCTACTGTAACCCAAGCAACCTACTTGATTCATTTCATAATCTTCTTGGCTTTTATTTCTATGGCGCTCATTTCTCAAGTAGCTTACCTCTTTTTTTTTTTTTTTAATTTAGTGGAAAGAGTACTATACTTGGACTAAGAGGATATGGATTCAGTTTCTGGATCACACTTACCTATGTGACCTTGGACAAGTCAAGGCTTCACTGGGACTCAGTTTCCTTTCTGGTAAAATAAAGAAGCTGGACTAGATGTCTAGTGTCCCCTCTAGTCTAGTCTTGTGACATTATGATCTTATTTAATGATACAATAGCAATTTAATTTAGCTATATTTCTCATATAGGTAGCTGGAATTTAGTTTAATTAGTATATCTAAGTGTAAATTGAAAAAAATTTCTCCATATTACATAAGTTGAATTTGGAACTGACTAGTTCCACTTGAGATACCACTATGGACTTTAATGCAAATATAGAATTTGATCTTTTACAGCATTGGTGACTAAATCAGCTTCATTTTGGATTAGTGTGCTCATTGAGGATCTAATGTATTCCCAGATTCTTGATACATCAATAAATCTACGATATCATTGATGTATAAACTCACTCTGATAGTACAACTCCTAACCAGCATAGATAAGTATAGACAGGTTGTAATCTGGACTTTAGAGCTTTACTTTGTAGAAATGAAATTGTTAAGGAACACTTTCAGGTATTTTCAAGCATTTGATTTCTTTTAATCTAGTCATTTAAAGTGATTTGTACCTTAACAATTTACTTCAAATTGCTAATGACTCTTCCCTCTAACCTCTCTCCGTTCTCTCTAGAATTTGATATATTTCTTTCTGTTGGGTCTATCTTCATTTTTAAGGAGTTTGTTACTTGGGTGAAATCTGCCATTTTCTTTTCTAACCTATTTTTAAAAACTCTTGCTTCATTTCTTCTGAGTACTGATAGAATCCTTTGGAACTACATTTTTTTGGAGTATTGAAGTTGTTTCAAGTTATTCTTTTAGGTCCAATTATTGGGCATCTTAAGGCTACAATAATTTTTATACTTATAAAAAATTTGAATTTCTTCAGCTTTAGTTTTTGATTTGGGTATTTGTGTTAAGATTGGACTCCACTACCTGCTCTTTTGGATGAGTAGAATCTAGACCTTCATGGTCTTTTATCACTTCTCTGAGCAGAGTTCTAGGGAATTTGGAGCCCCTGCCCACCCAGACAGCCTAGGTTTGAATGCGGCTCTACCAATGATGGTCTTTGCTTTTCCTGGCAACTTCCGAGGTACCTTGTTGTCAGCTTCTGATCTTCCTGGGACTTTCTGAAAACAAACAAACAAACTCTTCTGTTCTTATTTCTTCCCAGTACTGAGGTTTAGAGTCTACATATGTCTCTAGTCTTGCTTGGAGAATGCTAATTGTTTGACTCCATTGGCATGCTGTTTAGCTGTTTTTCCTGGTGGCTCCCTTTGCTATTAACCATGAGTTTCTGGCTAACTTTGTGTGAAGTTCTGGGGAGGAAGTAATTAATCAATATAGTTTTTTTTATTATTATTTTATCCAGTCGGAATTTCAGATTTTTTTTTTTCTGGAATAAGTATGTTGGTGTTAGTTGAGACTGCTTTCTTGCAGAAATCCATCTTTTTAATACAATTTAAAAAAATGAAATTTTATAGACATTTTTTGTTTTTCCACATCAGCCAAATTTCTCTCAGTAACCCACCTACTCCCTCAAATGTACTGAAACTAGGCAGAAAATTAGCTATCATAGCAAATGGCTAAATTTACATGTTCAGAACTCTGTGGCCTAATGGTTTATCCATCAAAGTGTAAGTATACTTTAATCTGAAGAGTTCATCAGTTCTTTCTCTGAAGTTGGATAGCATTGTTATTGTCTTGATCTGGGTAGCTAAATCTCTCACAATTGATTATTTTTAAAATATTGCTATTACTTTGTACAATGTTCACCTGGTTCTGCTAATTTCACTTTGCATGAATTCATGCAATCCTCACAGATTTCTCTGAAACCATCCTGTTGATTATTTCTTATTATACAAAAGTTTTTTTTTTCAATCACAATCATGTATCACAACTTGTTTAGCTATCCTCCAATCAATGGACATCCCTCAATTTCCATTTTGCCACCACATATTTTTTTAATATCTACCTTATCCATAGACCTGTCAGGAACATTTTGACTTTTATCTTGACACATGTGTGAAATTTTGGTCTATTCCTAGTTTCTGCCAAATTTCTTTTTAGTTTTCCCAACAATTTTTTGTCAAATATTGAGTTCTCACCTCAACATTTTGAATCTTTGGGTTCATCAAAATTAATCTACTGTTGGGTACTATATGTATACTTTTGTCATTGATTCCCTTCATCTTCTTGACATTTTGTTCTTCCAGATAAATTTTGTTACTATTTTTTTCCTAGCTCTAGAAATAATTATTTGGTGCTTTGGTTGGTATTTCATTGAACAATTAAGTTAAACAATTAAATTAAAAAAATTTAAATTGTCATTTTTATTATATTGACTTGGCCTACTCATGAACAATTAATCTCTTTCCAATTGTTTAGATTTGTATCTGCATGAAAAGTATTTTGTTATCGCATTCCTCTAATTCCTGGGTTTGTCTTGGCAGGTAGACGCCCAAGTTTTTTAAATTTTCTACAGTGATTTTTAGATGGAATTTCTCTTTCTATCTCTTCCTGCTGGATGTTAGTGGTAGTGTATAGAAATACTATAATTTAAGTGGCTTTATTTAATATCCCATAACTTTGCTGAAGTTGTTGATTATTCCAATGATTTTTTTTTTAGTTGATCCTCTAGGGTTCTCTAAGAATACCATTGTGTCATTTGCAAAAGAGTGATAGTTTTGTTTCTTCATTACCTATGGTGATAATGAAAATCCTTGCCCCACTCCTGATCTTATTGAGAAGGCTTAAAGTTTATCCCCATTACAGATAATGTTTACTTTTGGCTTTAGATAGATAATACTTATCATTTTAAAATATTCCATTGATTCCTTTGCTTTCCAATGTTTTTAATAGGAATTAGTCTTTTCTGCAGCTATTGGCATAATTAAGTGATTTTTAAAATTGTTATTGTTATTGGTATGGTCAATTATACTGATAATTTCCCCAATATTGAACCAGCCTTTAATTCCTGATATAAATTGCACCTGGTCATAGCATATGAGATTTGTGATATATTGCTGTATTTGAAATTTTTGCATCAATAAATATTCCTTAAGAAAATTGGCCTATAATTTTCTTTCTTTGTTTTTGCTCTCCATGGTTTAGACATAAAAATCACATTTGTTTTATAAAAAGAATAGATAGGATTCCTTTATCTACTTTTCAAAGAGTTTATGTACTATTAGGATTGATTGTTTCTTAAGTGTTTGGTAGAATGCATTTGTAAATCCACCTTCACCTGGAGATTTTTTCTTAGGGAGTTCATTGATGGCTTCTTTAATTTCTTTTTCTAGAATAGGGTTACTTAAGTATTCCATTTCCTCTTCTATTAATCTGGACAGTTTATATTTTTGTAAACATTCATCCATTTCACTTGGATTGTCACTTTTACTGGCATATAGCTGGACAAATTAACTTCTAATAATTTCTTTAATCTCATCTTCCTTTTTTCTTTAAGCCCTTACCTTCTAACTTAGAATTAATATTATGTATTGGTTCCAAGGCAGAAGAGTGGTAAGGCCTAGGCAGTAGAGGGTAAGTGACTTGCCCAGGGTCACACAGCTGAGACATGTTTGATGCCAGATTTGAAGCCAGGATCTCCCATCTCTGGGCCTGGCTCTCAATCCAATGAACTACTTAGGTGCCTCATCCTTTTAATTTTTGAAGCTTATCATTTGATTTCCTTTCTTTTTAAAAAAGATCTATTTTATTATTTTTCCTATAAAATCAGTACCTAATTTTATTTTTAAAAATTTCCATTTTATTCATCTCTCCTTGGATTTTCAGGATTGCCATTGATATTTAATTGGCAGTGTGGTGGTGATGGTAATTTGCTCTTTTTTCTAGTGTTTTTAGTTGAATGTTCAATTCATTGATCCACTCTTTCTCTCTATTATTGATATAAACATCTAGAAATATAATTTTCCCCCTACCTGCTGCTTTTGGCTATATTCCACAAATTTTGGAATGTTGATTTTGATGAAATTATTGATTTTTTCCCTTTGATTTGTTCTATGACCCACTCATTCATTAGGATTATATTAGTTTCCAATTAGCTTCTAATTTGTGCTTCCATAGCCCTTCATTAGATGTATTTTTTGTAAATTTCATTTATAGTCTGAAAAGGAAACATTTAATAATTCTGTTTTCCTGCATTTGGTTGTGAGGTTTTTATGCCTTGAAACATAGTCATTTTTTTTCTGAAGGTATTATGTATAGTTGAATAATATATTTACTACTATTTATTTCATTTAGTTTTTTTTTCCAGAGATGTCATATCTAATTTTTTAAAGATTCTATTCATCTCCTTAAACTCTTTCTTATTTATTTTATGATTAGCTTCATCTATTGCTGACAAGGGGAAGTTGAAGTCCTCCACTATTATGGTTTTATTGTCAATTTCCTCCTATAATTCATTTAGCTTTTCCTCTAAAAATTTGGATGTGCTGACATTTGGCGCATATAAGTTTAGTATTGATAACACTTCATTGTCGAAGGTTCCTTTTAGCAAAAGATGGTTTCCCCACTTATCTTTTTAATTAAGGCTGCTTTTGCTTTGTTTGTGATCATGATTATTACCCTTTCCTTTTTTATTTTGGCTGAAGCATAATACATTTTGCACTGACCCCTTATTTTTTTTTAACCCTTACTTTCTGTCTTAGAATAGATAACTATTTTTTCCAATGTAGAAATGTGGTAAGGGCTAGGCAATTGGAGTTAAATGACTTGCTAGGATCACACAACTAGTAAGTATCTGAAGTCAGATTTGAACCCAAGATGACTTGTCTTCAGGCTGGGCTCTCCATCCACTGTCTTCCAACCCCTTACTTTAACTCTGCTTGTAACTTCTGTTTCAAGTATATTTCTTTAAAACATCATATTATGGATTCTGGTTTCTAATTAATTCTGCTATCCAAATTTATTTTATGCTGAGTTCATCCCAGTCACATTCATGGTTATGTTTGCTAACTGTACATTTACCTCCATTCTATTTTCTTCTGTTTATCCTTCTCTTTCTATTTACCCGGTCTTCCTTTAAAATTTGTTTTTCTTCTGACCATGCCTTCTTTTGTCTGCCCTCCCCCTTTCACCCCTCCTTTATCTTTTCCCATTTCCCTCCTACTTCCTTGTTGGATAAGATAATTTTTGATTATCAATTGAGTAGGTATATTTATTTTCTTCTTTTGAGCCAATTTAAATATGAACAATACTCAGGAATTGCTAGCCACTCCTCTCAAATTTTCCCTTCCATTATGAAATTTTTTCCTTGTACATTTCTTTTATGTGAGATAATTTGCCGCATTCGTTCTCTCCCTTCTCCCAGGGCTTCTCTTTTATTTCTTGTCAATCTACCTTTTTAAAAAACTATATCCCAACATAATCAATTCACTTCTGTACCCTTTTAAAATGTAGAATCTTTCTAACTATTGTAATAATTATAGTTATAATAAAATAATATGTATCATCTTCCTGTATAGAATTTTATCCTTTTCTTGAGTCTTATATTTGAAAGTCAAATTTTCTATTAAGTTCTGGTCTTCATCAAGAATGCTTGGCAGTCCTCTCTTTCACTAAATATCCATTTTCCTTGAAGGATTATACTTTCTGGGAAGTTATTGTCAGTTTTAATCCTAGCCCTTTCACCTTTTGGAATATCATGTTCTAAGTGCTATGCTCATTTAATGTGGAAGCTGTTAAATTTTGTGTGATCCTGATTGTGGTTCTATAATATGTGAATGGTTTGTTTCTGGTTGTTTGGAATATTTTCTCTTTAACCAAGGAACTCTAGAATTTGGTTGTTATATTCCTAGGAGTTTTCATTTTAAGATCTGTTTCAGGTGATGATTGGTGGATTCTTTCAGTTTCTATTTTACTCTCTGGTTTGAGAACATTAGGGCAGTTTTCCTGAATAATTTCTTGAAATATGAGATCTGGGGGTCTTTTTTTTTTATCATGGCTTTCAGGTAATCTAATAATTCTTAAGTTTTCTCTTCTTGATCTATATTCCATGAAACTCATTTTTTCAATTAGATAATTTCACATTTTCTTCTATTCCCCCCCATAATTTTGACTTTGTTTTATTGTCTCTTATAATGTTATTGAATCATTAGCTTCTACTCACCCAATTTTAATTTTTAAGTAATCATTTTCTTCAATAAACTTTTCTCCTTTTTGATTGGCTAATTCTGCTTTTTAAGAAGTTATTTTCATAAGTATATTTTTCTAGATGTTTTTCCCTTTTTTCCAATTCTGTTTTAAGATATTTTCTTCAGTATTGCCCCTTTTATCAAACTATTGTCTTTTCAAAAATTTCTTCCTTTACTTTTATTTTTTAGCTATTTTTTCTTTATTATCCTTTTTTGATTTTGAAATTAAAAAAAACACTATTCTAGCAATTCTTGTTGGATTTGTTTCCAATTCATATTCCCTGCTCCACTCCTATCCCCCTTAGAAGCTTTGCTTGTAGCTATTTAGACAATCAAGGTCTTCTAAATTTGAATCTTGATCTTCCCTGTCACTTAGTAGACTTTTATCTTCTAGTTCTCTTTAATTTGTTTTTTGTTCATTTTTCTCCTCAATATTTCTTCCTTTGGCACTTTGTGTTAATTTTGGGCTTTGTTCTCAGCATGGGAGCAAGAGGATGCTCTATTTCAAACTTTAGGATTTTTTTGCACTCTTGTTTTCAATGCTATTTCTCAGGCTTGGCAAATTTTTGTTGCTTCCAAGTTAATGTGATCATTGATGGCTTGAGAGCTCCCAAAGCTTTTGCTATTTCTGTCATCATCAGGTTATTCTACCATTGACTGGGCTAGCCTCTTCTCCCTTGTCACAGATCTTTCTTTCTGATAATCCTGTGTTGTCTTGGGCTAGAAGTTTGTTCATTCTGACCTTTTGTTGGCTTTGCCACTTTAGAATTCTATTTAAGGTATCATTTTAAAGTTGTGTAGAGGGGATTGTTGGGAGAACTTGGTTCAATACTTCTCTACTCTGCCAACCTGGCTCTCCCTCTACCCCTTGGAAGTCCCTCAAAGTGTTCTGTTTTAGAAAATATATTCATATTTATGAAGTTATTCATACTTTCTAGAGGGAAAATAAGTTGTATGAAGAACTCATACCCAGACAGTACAAGTTTCTCCTACTGCACCTATAATTGTAATAGAGTTGTACCTATCTTTTTGTATCATAAATAGTACTCACTTGTTGCTTCTCTTCCTCCCACAAGACACTCATTTCTTGACTCCATGCATTTTCAGAGGCCATACTATACACTGACCCATCCCCAATACTGGCATGCTCTTTCTCTTCATTTGCACATCCTGAATTCTCTATGATCTTTCAAGTCTCAGCTAATAACCCACATTCTTGCAACCTAGTCCTTCTTAATCTGGTGTTTTCTCCTTGCTATTATCTCTAATTTATTGTATATATACCTTGTTTGTACATAATTACTTATATGTTGTTTCTCTTGTTAGCCTGCCAATACTTCAAGGGCAGGGGTTGTTTTTGCCTTTCTTTTTACCACCAACACAGCACAATTCTTGGCACATAGACAGTGATTAATAAAAAATCGATTAATTTGGACAAAAGAACATCTTATGAGGCTTCTTTTTTCTGCTCTCCCAAACAGATTTTTTTTACTATGATTTCCTCTTTATCTATTGCATCTCTTAAAAACATATAACCTTTTACCATCCACCTTAATTTGCTACATATTCCGGGAATAAAGAATTTTTCAAAAACCTTATTTTGACATTTTTTATTTTTATAGCCCTTTCATTTCCAAATATATCACCTCCCCCTTCTGTACCTCAAATAACTATACACTTTTAAAAAGGATTCAGAAAGAGGAAAAAACAGTTCAATAAAACCAAAATATCACCCATGTCTGACAGTACATGCAATATTTCACACCCATAGCCTCCCACTCTTCTAAAGGGGAGAGGAAGGACAAGCACATTTCAAAATGTGATTTGCCACTCTGACGTAGCTTTCCAAAAAGATTCCTGTTAGGGATGGGGAGAAGATAAGATGGGAGGAAAGCTACTGCTTAAAGATATAGAACTTTGGTAGTGAGCTTTTTGACTTGAGAAAGAACATCTTTCTCTGAATAGTCAGGTCCCTGTGGAAAAGATTTCATTCTTGAGTCTGGAATGAGAAAACCGAGGAGGCACTCTAGGCTACATTTGGGGATCTTTTACTCAGGAAAGACCAGGTCTAAACTTCCATAACAAATTGGAAAGGTTAGGTAACTACCCACGTAGTTTAGAAGTACCCACGTGTTTTTTTTTCCTCCCTTAAATTAGCTAGATAATTGTTTCCACCCTGATTTTTCTTTCTTTGTGTAAGTCAAATCTAAAAAAAACCACTTTCCATTGCAGCAAAGGATTATTATATGGTACCTTTAAAATATATCAACAGAATGGCTCTGCTATGGTCAGGTTAGAAGTCATTTATGTAAGAGTGCTCAGTGAGTGCCTGGCTAATTTGGTTGATAGAAATGAAATCCTGGGAGATGCAAGAAATGGATCTAATGGTACTCTCAAATGATAGTTCCTGATGGATTCTAAGATCACACAATGTCCTAGTTTTCTGTCTCTGTTAGTAATATGTTATGATGTAAGGCAGACTCTGCTATACAGAGTAATTCAAGTGCTCTTCTGGTGCACATATGGTGCTTTTAAAAACACTCCAAAGGTTGATCTGGCTACCACAGCTGATGAAGAATGACACAGTGGGAATGGAGAAGCGTGGGACTTGAGAAAGAAAGGGATTCTTTCATCATCTTTCATCATCAAGATCAGGTACAATAGTAGAGCTTTGGGTAAAAAAACAACACAAAAAGATTTAATAAGAAAACCATAGAGAATGAAATTTGTAGCCCTTCATTTGCCTGTTTTGTGTCATAAAAAGTGTCTTGTACAGATTCTTTTGATTTTGTTTGCATATTTATTTTATTTTAAAATTTCATTCCATAACAGAATTTCTGGGATTTATATTATGTTCCATAACAGCATTATTCAGCACAAATTGAATCTATTTTTTAGGGTATTAGTATTAAGTGAAACCAAGGTCACAGCCAAAGAATAACACTTAAAACTGACACGAAATGGGTTTTCAATGTTTGCACAGTGCTTAATAGATATTATCTCATTTGAGCCTCACTACTGGGATGGGTACTATAGATATTGTCTCCATTTTTCAGAGAAGGGAACTAAGGTTCAGGGAAGTTCAAGGACTGGCTCTTTTGGTGATATAGCTAATAAATGTCAGGGGTGAGATTTGAATCTAGATGCCAAGTTGAACACTCGAACAAGTTACACAAAGCTCCCTCTTTCTATGGTATTTTTGAGGTGCGTAAGGGAGAGAAGTGGCCAGAATCTGTGGCTTCATCATGTAGGGAGCTCCTAGTGCCTCACTTTCTCTAACAGTGCAATTCAGTAACTATTTTTAACTTAGTCCTAAAGAGTTACCAGGAGGCACTGAGAGATTAAAAGATTGGCCTGGCATCTCCTTGCATGTATCTTTCAGATGTGAACTTGAATTCCTATTGTCCTGACTCCAAGGTTGGTATTTTCTACCATGTTTCACCTTAAGAAAGGAAAGGTGAGAAGAGAAAAGTGCCCTCATGTTTAGTAAGGAGTTGGGATAGAAAGAAAGACTGGGCTAGGTACTGAATTCATTAAGAAAAGAAGGAAAACATCCTGGGAGTAGATAGGTAATAACTACCAAAATATTTATGGGGTGATAATTATCACCCATTGAATGTACCTTAAAGGAAGAAAGAAAGGGAATGGGAAACATCAAGGTTGGGAACCTTGAATAAATGAGTCTAGAACACAAATAAAACAGCAGAATTTTGTCTGGGATTATTATGTGACCTGGGTCTTTTTTTTAAAAATCCATTTCTTTCTGAAAAACATAAAGTACTCCAATGTTTTGTGCTTATCTTTCTTCTGACAAAGCTTTGAAAATACCTAAATACAAAAAATGCACCAGAACACTTCGGAGGAGAACAAAGCATTCATTATGCCACTCAATTACTACAGACTTGTACATCACAGAATGTCAGCTTTCTGAGAGGAACCTTAGAAGTCATGGAAGTCAAACCACACCTGCATTAGAATCCCCTCTACAATATACCTCACAAGGGGTTAGACACAAAGTGAGGATGAACCCATTACCTCCTGAATCAGCAATTCATTCCACTTTCAAATAGCTCTAATTCTGAGGAAGTTTTTCCTTTCATTAAGTAAAAATTTGTATCTTTGCAACTTCCTCTTTTAGCTATTCCTTCTGAGGCCAAGCAAAATGTTCTGATTGTTTTTCTTTGGAAACTTTCCAGCTTATTAATAATGTCCTAAAGTTTTGTTATTGCTTAAATATGTCCGATACTTTGTGACCAATTTTGTGTTTTCTAGGCAAAGATACTGAAGTGGTTTGTTCTTTCCTTCTCCTGATCATTTTACAGAGGAGGAAACTAATGCCAACAAGGTTAAACGACTTACCCAAGTCATAAAGCTAGTAAGTATCTAAGGCCAGATTTGAACTCAAGTCTTCCTGGTTCCAAGCTTGGTGATCTATCCATTGTGCCACCTGAATGCCTATATCCTAAAAATGTCCTACATCCATTTATCCAGAAATGAAAATAATCCCCCACATATGGTCTGACCCATAGAGGTTCAACACTTTTCCCATCTTGGACACTATCCATCTCTTAAAGACACCTAAGATTCCATTAGATACTTGGCCACAGGTCTAACTATTGGCATATCTTGCCTTTTCTACCTTCATAACACCTCCTGTACCCAACCCCTTCTCTGCACCCCATTAATTTGTTTGCTAATTCAATTCAGGTTCTTATCACCTGGTGGAAAATTAATATTGAATTTGGAATTTTGTGAAATAATTTTCTCTTTACTAATCTCCCTTCCTCCTGAAAAAAACTACTGTATCTGATTCTAAGCCTAAGCTACAGTTTCGCCCCTCAGCTATGAAACTGAGTTGGTTGCTTCCTTTTTTTGAGATCTTTATTAAGGATAACAGGATTTGGGGCAGAGCTGAGCAGCCACTTGACCCACTTGAAAGATTAAATTAAGTCAGCAAGCTCTAGCCTTCATGCACTAGGCAGCCGTGTTGACCTAGCCATGTGGTGGGGAAGAAGAGGCTTTTCAGCATCCTTAAGACCCACCTCTTCCCATAATGAAGTAATGAGGGAATAATTGGGCTCTCTAGGTCAACTTTCTCAGTGATGATTTTCTAATCAGAAATATCTTGGGCAGTAACCCCATAAGTGGTGACATAACCAGGGGTATATATTGGCCTGTGCCATAGAAACTCCATCTCTTTTGCCCTGTTCCCACTCTTTGGCATCCATTCAGATTTTACTAGCTAGTTCAGATTTTCCTGAGCATCTGATTAATAAATAATTTTAAAATAAAAAAAAATACTGCCTCTTGAGAATTTCAATCATTATAACCTTTTACCATTACTTCCTGAAGCAGTGATCCAGTCCACTGTTGGACAATTCTAATTGTTAGGAAGTTTTTCTTTTGTTCTGGTCAAAATCTGCATCTCTTGAATTTCCACTCCTCTATTGAATAATCTTTGTTCTCACCATTCTGGTTGATTTTCTCTGGAGATTCTCCAATTTTAGGTACCTTTTCAGTAACATGGCTCCTCTGCATTATTGTGTAAAGAAAAAAAAGTCTGGGATTAAAGCTTTTTTTTTTTCATTTTTAAATTCAATTAATTAATTTAGAATAATTTTCCATGGTTACATGATTCATAATCTTTCCTTCCTCTCCTCCCTCCCCTCTCCAGTAGCTAATGAGCAATTCCCCTGGTTTTACATGTATCATTGATCAAAACCCATTTCCATGTTATTAATATTTGCAGTAGAGTGATCATTTAGAGTCTACATCCTCAGTCATGTCCCCATTGAACCATGTGATCAAGCAGATACCTTTCTTTTGTTTCTACTGGGTGTAAAGCTTCTGAGCAACTTGACTTCAATGATGCTATATGCATATTACACAAAAATAATGGTACATTGACACAGTCAATGGGTCAGCAGACAAACCCAGCATAGTCTGAGACCCTAAGCATTACAGGTGACAGATCTTTAGAGACAAAAAGGGGAAGTTACAAACTTGTTTACTACCCTCTCCTTGAACAGAGGTCCTATGTTTTCTGAGGGCTAGTCTCCCATGCTCTGTTCTTTCTGAGAGGGCTCAGGGGCAGGGAGGGAAGGAAGCTCAAGATGATGGTGGTGAAATGTCCTTGTCCTCACTGGAAAATTTGACAGTGATCTGTAGTCACCTGAGGGTCTACAGTCATTTTGTATAGTCATTTCAAAAGCAAATTTCTACATCAAGTAAGTTGATTACAGAAGCAGGGAGAGAACTTATTTGCACACATTTCTATTGGTTTATATGATTATAGGGATCTGTAAGACTTTTATAAATGATTTTATGACTACCATTACTGCTGCTATAGATTACATATTATGGGTTACATACTCAATTATTCAATCAACTAATAAGTGGAATTGTCTCTTACTATTAAATTAAAACAACTACAACTTAACATTCCTACTTATCTACCAATAATGATTTCTAATTAAAGATAATAGGTCCAAATCAACAATGGACTTTGTCAGTTGCTATAGCCTTCTTTTGCTCTTTAAAATTTTACATTTTAAGATTTTTCCTCTCCTTTATAGTGCAAGGCATATATGATCATGGCTATAATTCTTCATTACTTCAACTCTGTTGCTGGCTATTTGCAATATTTTTTCTTTGACTTGGAAACATTAGATTTAGGCTATAATATTCCTAGATATTTTCATTTTGTGTACTCCTTTTGGAGGTGATTTCTATTATCACTTTGCCTATGAGTTCTAATAAACATGGGATGTTTTCATTGAAGATAACTTTGAATTTTGGTATTTGGATCTCTTTTAAGGGAGAGAGTCATGGCTTTTTTTTAATGATTTTTAAATCATTTCAACTAGTTGTTTCATTTTACTTTGTGTTGATTTCCCTAATGGGATCTCTCTTCTAGCACTTGTAGAATTTGGCTATCTTTTCATGCAAAAGGAGTTGGATAGGGAAGCTTATTAATGTTTCTTTTTGTATTTCTTGATAATTATTCAATCTGGCACTCCCTTTAGATCACTGCTGGAGTATGTGTTGACTCTTTTATGACCTCTGATGCTACCATTTTACCTGGAAGTCCACAGTCAATAATAATTTCCTGATTGATCTCCCTTTATCAAATCTCTCCTTGCTCCAATCTATGCTCCATCCAGCTGACAAAGATAGTATTCCTAAGTGTATATCTGACAATGCCATTCTCCCACACAATAAAATTCAGTGGTTCTCTCCTCTTATTTTTTAAAGCCCTTCGTCTTTCTTTTCAGGCTTGCCATATATTTCCTTTCTCACATTCTATAACCCAGTCCAACTGATCTTTTTATTCCTCACACATGAGACTCACTTCCACCTTTTCACTGGCAATCCCTGATGTTGAGAATTTACTTCCTCTTCAACTCTGCCTCATAGAGTCCCTTTTCTTTCAAGAAACAGATCAAGTCTTCAGCCCATCAACAATAGTTAATTAAGCAATTTAGATGTGCTGGGCACTATATTAATCTCAAATAAGGTCAAAAATAGGGTCCTTGTCCTCAAGGAGTTCATAATCTAACAGGAGAAAACATGCAAATAATTATGTACATAAAATGTAAATAGAAGGTAAACAGCAGGGATTGTACAAAATATAAATATGACAAAGAAGGAAATAAGTATTTATTAAGTTCTTGTTGTATTCTGGGACTGGGTAAAGCTCATTATAAATGCCATTTCCATTAATCCTACCCTGGCAGGTAGGTGCTCTTGTTAGTCCTTTTTACAGTTTAGGAAACTGAGGGAGACAGAGGTTAAGTGACTTTTCCAGGGTCACACTAGGACACTAGTAAGAGTCTTAGACTGGATTTGAACTCCATGCTTCACAAGGAAGGAGGACAAGGTAAGACCTCTTATAGGAAGTGGAATTTGAGCTGAGTCTTGAAGGAGGCTAGGGAAGGAACACTTTCTACACAAAACTTGTGATTTTCCAGTTACTAACCCTCCCTATCAAATGAGATTAAAAAAAAAAGTCCTTTCCTTTTCTTAGAATTGTTAGAATAAGTATTGGTTTTAAGGCAGAAGAGCTGTAAGGGCTAAGGAATTGGACTTAAGTGACTTACCCAGAATCACACAGCTAGGAGGTGTCTGAGATCAAATTTGAACCCAGCATCTCTTATTTCCAGACCTGACTCTTTATTCATTGAGTCATTTAGCTGCCATTGATGAGATAATATTTGTAAAAGCACTTAGCACAGTGCCTACACATAGCAGATACTTATTAAAGCTTGTTCCTTCCTTCCCTTTTCTTCAACTATCCTGTATTTATTCACTTTATATTTATTTAATAAATACTTATAAAACATATATATGGTATGTTTTGTCTTCATGTTGGAACATAAGCTTCCCAAGAGTGGGAATTGCTTTGTTCCTTTTATTATATCCTCAGTATTTTACATAGTGCCTGCCACACAGTAGGTGTTTAATAAATGTTTGTTGCTGGGTTGATTGACCACTATGTCATCCTACCGACTTACACTGAGTGTGTAATCTACTAAAACCTTCAGATCTTTTTCATTCAACTTGCTATATCACCATATTTCTACCAGTACTCTGTCACAGAACATAGTATAATTATTTCGATTTGATGATTTATCTATTGAATTAATTTTGTGGTATCCATGATCCACTATTCAAAAAGTTAAAAAGTTAAACTGATATAGTAAACTGTCCTGTCATCTGGTTATATAGGTTATTCAGTCTAGATCAAAGTAAGGGTTCAGCTATAATACAGGTTTTTCTCCTTATAACAAAAATATATTTCAAACATGGAACAGCTGGGTGGTATACTGGATTGAGTGCCAGACCTGGAGTCAGGAAGACCTGAGTTCAAATCTAACTTAGGACATTTACTAGCTATATAACCCTGAGCAAGTGAGTCATGTAACACTGCCTCAGTTTCCTCATTTGTAAAATGAGCTGGAGAAGGAAATGGAAAACCATTTCAGGATCTCTGCCAAAAAAAAACCCAAATGGGGTCAGGAAGACTCAGCCAGAACTAAACAACAATATTAAATGTAAATCATTTGAGCTATATTTATCATTTTATCTCCTAGTTTATTAGTCCTATGGAAAAAAGAATAGTACAACTGTGTTGATTTATTCCTTTTTAAAAAAATTTTCATTTGGGTCTCCCTACTTAACTCAGACTAAAAATGCAACTGACCAATCATGACCCAATTCCAATTCCATTATCTATTGGCATGTAAGTTTTTATCATCTCTCTTTCTGGTCTAGGGAAATTTGCTGCTCCTCAGGCAGCCCAGTGACCTCCTGCTTCCCAGGGCTTACCATATTGATGTTGGATATGATACAGACACCTGATTGGTAGATTTAATTTAGCCATACTGCAATTCAGAACTCTCTAACTCAAATGATCCCTCAATCTCAGCAAGCAGAGATTAAGACTGCATTCTACCACACCCAACCAATTATATCTTGGTTTTTTTTTTTTAGTGAAACCATGCTGACTTTTTTTGTGAACACTGCTTTCTTTTCTTTTCTTTTTTTATATTTATAGACTGTCATTTTAATAATACTTTTCCAAATATTGCTAGGAATCAAACCCAAGTTCTCTGACCTGTAGTTTTCAGACTTTCTTTTGTTTCCCTTCAATAAAGCATTCCTCTGTAATACTGTGATCTCTGTATTTTGTGAATGGAGAGTTGATTTCAGTTTGTTCACTGATATCGATATAGTTGATGTTTTTAGATTCCCTAGGTGGAGTTGTGAGCTAGGAGAATGAGACAATCCTGTGAAAAGTAATTGGGTTCTTTGTGGCTTGAGAGAGTCTCTCCCAAAGGTTAAACATCTAAAATTCTGCCAATCAATTTGTCCTCACTTCTATGTTTTTGTTAGCAGTACCACGTAACTTGTAGTCTTGTTCTCATTTTTTAGTTTTCCCTTGGCTTTATCCAATATATGCAATCAGTTGCTAAGACCTGTCATTGCTACCTGGGCAATAGCACTCAAGTCTTGTCTGTCATGTTTACTCCCCTTGCAACAACTTTAGTTTAAATCAATATAGCTTAGTTACATGAGTGTACTATCCTCTTCGGCCACCACATTTTAGCAACTCAGCCTTAACAAATTGTCTAGAGCCCTGGAGGTTACAATCATTTTCTGTCGGAAGCAGGAATTGAACCTGTGTCTTCCTGGCTTGGAAGCTAGCTCTCTATCCACCATGCCTTCCCAATGTAGGGTGTCCTAAAAGTCTTATTCCATTTAAGCTTCGATAGTTCAAGAGTACACTGTGACTTTTGGCATACCCTTTATAATTTAAATTCCCAACACATCAAGCAAGCCAAAGTCTTCTTGCCTCAAAAAATTAGTAGTCTATGCACTATGCTTCAAGGTCAGATAATTGATATCAAGGGAAGTAGATTCAACAGGTATTTATTAAGTACTCACTATGTTCCAGGCATTTACTGATAATACAAAGAAACACAAAAAGATAGTACCTGATCTTGAGGAGCTTATATTCCAAGGTGGGAGATAATATATAAATAATTACCTACATAAAATATATATGTTTATAGAGAAAATGGAAGACACCAAGGCTTTAACTGTTAAGTGAAAAACTGTGAGCCCAACTTGGGAATGACTTATTTGCAAATTCAAATACTTACAAAGAAATTACTAACCCTGTATGTCTGAAGATCCTGTTTTGTTTAGAGGAGACATGGAAGGGTCTTTGGTTTTTGTCTTTATTATTTTTTTTTGTATCCATGTTTTTGTGTTTTGGAAGCTTGCTCGATTTCTATAAGTCTGAACTCCTTTTTAATTCTTTTTTTCCCTCCAAGTTGAAATGGCACTGGGCTTACCTTAATTGCTCCATTGACAATGGCCCAGGTTTGCCTTCTATTCCACATTCTACAATAAAGACAGATGAGCTATAATAGCTGGAGCAATCCTGAACACAGACAATAGCAGCCCCCTAAAGACAAAGGAAGAGTAGCTGGAGGTCGCTGGGAGTGAGGCATATATTTCTAAACGTTCTTGGCACCATGTTCTTCAAATGAGGCTATTTCTAGAATGCTTCTCTCTCTCCTTTAGGAGTAATGAGTAGCAAGAACAGCCTCACCAGGCTCTAAAAATATTTTCCAATGAATAGAGTGTAAAGAAAACATGTTTGTGTTAGCACTTTCATGAGAAATACTATCCAAACACTGCCATTGAATGCATCCTTTCAGTCAGTGAGAGCTATCTTGTAGAGGTTACTAATCTGTTTTTTCAAGAAACTGAGCTTGACCTAAATCGAGTCATGGGGTCGCAAGTCATTGTGTCTCTAGCTAAATCCAATCTACTTTAATTTAGCAGGCATTTATCAAACATTGACTTTTTGCAAGACTGTTCAACCATTATGCTTTAGAAACAGACAGGCAAAATGGAAAACAATCCCTGTTCTCAAGGATCTTATATTCTTTTGCATGGAGACAAAGTTAAGGAAGTGCAGAGCTGAAGAACTGAATATTGTTCTAGACATTAGAGGATTGGTGTTCAAATGCAGAATCTGCCACTCACTACCTATAGGAGGGTAGACAAGTCACTTAGCCTTTGCGCTTCAGTTTACTCAACTGTAATATGAGGGGACTGGACTTAATAACCTCTAAGGTCTCTTTCAATTCTAAATCTACGATCCCAAATGACCTTAAGGAACTCTCTAAGTGCTAACTTTTATTTTTACTTAGAGACATGATTTGATAAGGAAGGAGAAGGCCCTGAGAGCTAGGAGAGGATCAGGAAAAGCTTTCCATAGGAATCTTGAAGGAGCCTAGAAATCTGGGTTGGAAGTAAGATGAAAGTATATTTATAGGAGGGAGTGAGGAATCTTTACAGAAGCAAAAATGGAATGCTGAAGTGAGGGAAAAATAGTAAGTTGGTTTATTTCATTAGGCTATGGAGTTCAGGAAGTAAAGTAATAAATAGTAAACCTGGAGAAGTAGATTGGAGTCAATTGGAAAAGATTAAATGGATCGAGGGGCTACTTAGTCAAAAGAATGAAAAAATTCAGGAGATTAGTGTGGGAGAAAATGATTCCTGAAGAATTTTAAAGTTAATGAATATTTGATTATATTTATCATTAATGTGATGGCAAAATAACTGATATTAAAAAAGTATTCTTCAAAGAACTGGAAACAAAGTAGATATGCATCTTTTGGGGGAATGATAAATTTTAGTTCATGAGTATAATGGAATAATATTTTGCTATTGTACATGACAAATGTGAAGAGTTCAGAGAAGTATAGTCTTATATGATTCAGAGAAAAGTGAGAACGAGAAAAAACAATATACACAATGAATATTACTCGATAAATGAAAAGAATAAAGCCTTAAAATTGAACACTGTATGTTTATAATAATGAAGCTTGGTCCTGAGGAAAAGATGAGAAAATCCATTCCTTCCCCTTTTTTGCAGGGATGAGTGAGTGAGGGAAGGACTATAGACAGGGAACATTAAAAATACAATCAGATTCATAAAAGAATTCTAATTTAGATTGATCAACCCTGTTTTGACTTAAGAGAAAACAAGTAGATTTTTCTAACATAGATTGTGTATTCTAGACAGAAGATTCTTGTATTTATAAAAGAGTTGGGGGGACTGATCAATGAGCCCAGCCCAGCCAGTTTTTATAAGCATACAAACAAAGCATGCTACATTAATTAAATCTTTACATACTGTAACTGGGTCTGTACATGTTCCAAATCCCACCATATGGGGATTGTGCCAACTAATAATGTCTGAACTCACCAGTTGCCTCCCCTTTCTTCCCTTCCCTTCACCATACATATTAAAGAACTCTCTTATTTTAAAAAATAAACATTTTATTTTTTGGTTCTATATCACTTTTCTTTCAAAATATATCCTTCTCCTAAACATATACGACAATCTCTTATTATAATATAAAGGGGGTGGGGAAATGTCTACCAAGTCAAACGCATAAATCAAGATAGGTGCCTGGAGTTTAACATTAGATTATTGAGTTAGTACTTTGGCTTGGTGAACATTCTAGCTTTACAATTAGTAGTTAATAAGAATCTTCCTGGGGGCAGCTGGGTGGCTCACTGGATAGAGAGCCAGGCGTAGAGACGGGAGTCTAGCCTCAGACACTTCCTAGCTGTGTGACCTGGGGAAGTCACTTGACCTCCATTGCCTATCCCTTACCACTCTTTTGCCTTGGAACCAATACATGATTTCAAGATGGAAGGTAAGGGTTTAAAAAAAAAAAGAGAGAATGTTCCTCCTCTTTCCTCTTTACACTTTACACTTTACACAAACTAAAAGTTTGATGTCTAGGAGCAATGGGTTCCTAGAGTCTTGCTTCTGGGTGACTGAGAAGTAGCTTTTGAGAAACAACACTCCATTGAAATAATACTGGATGGTGGTAGGATATTAGGGCAAATGAAGACCTCAGAGGCTTGGGGACATAAGAGAAGGTCCTCTGAAATACTCTTCTCTCTTCCATGGCAACCAGGAAAGATGAATTGAGTGGCCATTTATGTTATCCCCATTTCTGGCAGTATGTTTGAGTGAGCAAGATAAAAGGAAGTTTACTGGTATTTCTCTTGGATCTAACTGACCTATATTTGGTGATGAGGAAGCATTTTGTGAATCAGTGTGTAGTGAGAAACTGTTGTGGTGAGAATGAATTCTGGCTGAGATTTGAAGATTTAGAATATCCCTGACATTAGGGCATTTGGCCCCAGGTTTCCTTGCCCTTGATTATTATTGAGTATATGAAATTAATTAAGGGTACCTTTGTTAGTAACAGGCTGTGACTTATGCTGATCAGCTTATGCTGATGCCCACAAATTACCTGCTCTAGACCTGAGGAAATCAGCTGTGATAGTAGGAACTATGGTCAGATTTAGTTTATTGATGCTTGTCTTGAATTGCACTGACTTTAAATTTCCAGCACAAAACTGGGGTATTTAGTGAGTGTATGGAATGGGCCATGTGTGAATAATAGCTCTGACGCAATAGAGAACCCCAGAGAGGCTACCCTGTAGTTGTTACAGTCACTCTTGTCAAATGACTGGGAGTCAGCCTCCTACAGTCATTCAGTCAAATGCTGAGTAAATCTCAGCCTCATTGTCTTTAAAGACGGAACATGTTTTTGAGATGATCCAGTCCACCCACCTACCCCCTAATTTTACAAAGAAGTAACTTGAGACCCCGAAAGGCAAAGCAATATGCCCGAGACCACATAGATATTTGATAGCAAAACTCAGATTAAAACCTTTAATTCCAATCCAATGCTTGTGCCACTATGTTGTTATTAAGTTGTTTGTCAATTGTAACCAACTATTTGTTGCCCCATTTAGGATTTTCTTGGCCATTATACTGGAGTGGTTTGCCATTTCCTTCTTCAGATCATTTTACAAATGAGAACACTGAGGAAAACAGGGTTAAATGACTTGTCACACAGCTAGTAAAAATGTTGGAGGCCAGATCTGAATTTAGGAAGAGTCTTCTGAAATCTAGGTCTGTCACTCTTATTTGGTGAGCTATTTAGCCACTATCCCACAGGCTTATTGCATATTTCTCCTCTTCCTGCATTTCAGTCTAGCCCCAAAACCCCTACTTGTTATATCTTTATTTTAGCATTCCATTCCTAGCCTCAACATCCAAGTACAAAAGGTCAGTTTCTATCAGCTATTTACAAATATAAACAATGTAGAAGTTTACCTATCCTTGCTCTCTTCTCTTTTTTCTCCTTCTATTCTCTAACTTTTCTCCCACTTCTGCTCCTCTCTACATCTTTACTTTCTCTTTCTTATGCAGAATTGGCTCATCTCAGATCCAGCCCCTTTGATATAATGGGGTTCAAAGGCTTTTGTGAAGTGAGTTCAAAGACAGATACCTTGAAAGAAAGCAGCAAAGTGGAGCAGAGTAATTAAAGGGTAAATAATCAATCAATAAACATTTATTAAGTCCCTACTATGTGCAGTTGCTGTGTTCCTCTCAGGGTATACAAAAAGAGGAAAAAGATAGTTCCTGCTTTCAAGGAGTTCAACATCGAATGAGAGAGAACATACAAATCAATACATACAAAACAAATTACATACAGAATAAATAAATAATAAACAGAGGGAAGGGACTAGAATTATGAGGAGTTGGCAAAGTGTTCCTGCAAAAGATAGTTTTAGTAGGGACTTAAAGGAAGTCAGGGAAGTCAGTAAATGGAATTGAGGGAGAGCATTCTGGCCATGATGGACAGCCAGAGAAAATACTCATAGCTGAGAACTGGGGACAGAGAGAAGTGGTATTAAATTGGTTGCTATTATGTTGCCAGAACATCTCTAGAGAGGACACTGTTGGTCCAGAAACATGAGAACTACAGTATCGTGATCTGCAATGGGATGAGGGTAGGTTTATATTCATGTACAGTTAGGCTTTATACCTATGGTGGTGGCATTGCCCCTAGGGAATATTAGCAGACAGAAATAAGTCAAGAAGGAAGAATACAGGACTTATCTGTTTCCTGGCTGCTGCTGAAGCTGCTAACTGTTTCTGAAGAGATTATCGCATCATATTTTGTCATGAAAGACAGCATTGGTGTAAGTAGAAGCTTTCAATGCATGCCCCTGAAACATACAGACTGTGTGACTCTGGGATAGGCATTGAAACTCTCAATATTATTGGCAACTCCCCAAGACTCTAAATTACCTGCTTTGTCAAAGGGACTTTCCTTACCTGAAAGTTCCCCTACTAATTAAATCATCGCTATAATCCCTTTCTATGGCCATATTTTGCCATATTGGTCCTTAGAATGATTTGGATCTTTCCACTTTGTCTTGGCATGGGTTATCCCCCCATCCTTGGAAAAGCATTCCTCCCTCCCCTCTCCATCTAGCTCTGATTCAGTGCCACCTTCTATGGCAAGCCTTTCCTGGTCTCCCTAGTTGTTGATGTTCTCTCTTGCCCCCCACAAATGATCGCATATGTTCTATATTTATAGTTTTTATGTGTTTCCTTTCTCCATTAGAATTTAAATTTGAAGGCAGGGAATGGCTTTCTTTTTGCTTATATTTGTATTCACAGTTCTTCGCACAATGACTGGCGTACACTAAGTGTTTAATAAATGCTTGCTAAGTCAACATACATATTCGTTTCTTTTTCTCTGTCCCTGAAACAGAAGGTAAATTCATTAGTGGGACCTGGCTACAGGTTGCTTTGCTCTGTCCTCTTATGGGAAAGCCTTTGACTAGGATCTGAACAAATGCTTCTCAATTTATTGTTTATTTATATTCCTTTAGAAGAATGCAATATCTTTGAAGGCAGATTGTTTTTTTTTTTAGTATTTTTGCACCCAAGTGCCTAGCATAGTGCTTTGCCTGTTGTAGATACTTAATAAATGCTCCTTGGATTGAATAGGAATGTTCAGAAGGGAGGGAGAAATCTATTTTTGCATTTATACTTAGACACAATGACTCGCACTACATTAGTACACATACATAAACATATACAAATACAATGAATCACATTTTATTCACATGTGCACACAAAGCTTAGGATCTAACATTTCCCCTAGTAACACCTTCAGACCATAAGACAAGATAATTTTAGGTAACACTTGTGGATAGGGGGAGGGGAAAATTTCTTATATCTTGGGAAATATTGAAAGGTCTTCCTCCAAGATTTTTTAAAAATTGGAGTTTCAGATGTCAAAATGTGTTCAGACCATCCCTTCTGGAAAGAAATGAGAGACAGGGATTTTAATGGCATTCTATAATCTTAGAGCATTGTTGACTCTTTAAAAATATACAAATTTAAAGGGATTTAATGTAACAACATAGCACAAACCCAGGCCCTGACTGTACTCACACAAAGAAATAATTCAGTAGGAAAGACGAACACAGACTCAATTTCCTATGCTGTCAGATCAAATTAAAAATAAAAAATGAATGAAGACATTTTTTGCCGAAGTACACAATCACAAATAGAAAAATAATTCAACACCTACTTCTTGGTCTCCCAGCAATTCACAAGGTCTTATTGTAGAACTTCCTCCCACTCTCACCACCTCCACCTGTATCATCTGTCTGAGATGAGATCTGCAATCGGTACAGAAGAGAGATGACCTCATTGCTAACACTTACTAATGGAGAAGTATATTTTCTCCCTAACTAAATAATTTCAAAAACTAGATTCACTAGAGCTGATCAACTGCAGGGCCCTTGATGCCAAGGAAGGGTGAGAACAGCCAGGTTTTTGTATGAACATCTCCCATGACTATTCAAGCTTTTGAGGTTCAGCCAAAACAAAAACATGTTCTCCATTCTGTCACATTTGTATGTTCTACTTGCCCCTATTAAAGTCTTGAGATGCTTTGAAAATCAGGAGCTAAAGGCAAAGAAGCAATGGATGGAGGAGAGAGGACTTACTTAACTTGCTGATATTTATATAATAGCAATCAGTGGGAGAACTAGAAGTCATTGAGACTCACCCACAAAGGGAAAGAGCAAAGAAATCTAAGGCAAGTCGTGACTAATGAGCTTGCCTTCAGTTTCAGGGGCACAGAGAGAGCTTCTTATTGCTGGATATTCTAAAACTGGTTTTCCTGAAGTAAGGCATTTGCATACCAATGAGCATCTCAAGTCAGTATATTGGCAAGTCTATTTTAATCAGTTAATTATTTAATCTTATTTATCATCATCTTTACTCAGAACCCAAAAAAGTTGCTGAGATAGAGTAGGTTTGCTGATTGTTGCTTTTATTTTTCATTCTTTGTTTTTTGAAGAAGACTGATGGCACCATGGGGCAATGTCCTGATTCATGTCTTGAAATGGATTTATATGGAACAGAGTTGCACAAAGTCATCAGCCTCACTCTTTCTTCCAGAGTCATTGAAGTTCAGTGGTGAGACAAAAGTCAGTATGACTGGCAATGGCCTGGAATACAGTGGATGGTTTTGGTGTCTTCTATATCTGACCAAGCTCTAAGCATCCCATGCTGCCTGCTTCAGTCATCTTCATGGCTATTGGAACAAATTGTTGTCATATGAAGATGTACTCTTCAGAAGGCTTTATTTGGTTCAGGCAGACATCCCCCTAACTCCATGATGGATTTGGAGCCTGTTGGTTACCCTCAAACTGGTTTAGCCCATCTGCCAACATGGTTTTGGCCAAGATGGCTACTGTGTATGCTGTGAATTTTAGATTTACTCCACCCTGCTTAGTCTAACAAAACAGGAATGCCTACACCCCTACTTGAGTATTAAGTATTGAGAAGTATGGCTGTGACAGACATGTGCTAGCAAAAGACAAACCAGAAACAACTGACAGACCCCTGGGCTGTCCTAAGTCAAGCTTAAGCTATCATTGGTACATGTGAGAGGCAGGAAAGTGATGTAAAAAATGGTCTATATATTTTGTGTCACTTCCTCTCTTGGGTTCTTTTGGCAGAGAGGTGACTCTGATGGCAGTGTGCTGAACTTCTTGGCATCTTGGCGTGGCAGCAGCTATTGTCCAGGTTTGGCGGTGAGAGTCCTTGATACACTACTGAGGGAAGCTTAGTAACCTAATTCAGGTGAGGCGTCTTCTCTGAGCTCTCTGTGTTTAGGCTGATTCTTTTCTCCTTTACCTTCCAAAACACTATGCTCTTAGGAAAGCCTCTAATCTTCTGAAAAGACCTCGTGGCAGAGGTCTTTGAACTCCCCCTGGCACAGACCAGGTGGAAGAAATCCTATACCCTCCCTCTCTCTTCTCCTTAAATTCCTTCCCTCCAAATTAATTAAAACACCAAAAAATTTCCAAACTGACTTGAATATTTTATTTGGGATTTTCCCTGGTGAACAATTAAATTTAGACTAAGTCACAACCCTAAAATTTCCCCTTAGAATGATACAGCTTCTTGAAGTCACAAGTGAAAGGGAAACACCAAAGGCAGATGAAAAACAATGAACAGGACTCAGCAAGCTGTCACAGCAGAGATTCTAGTATTCCCTGAATACCCTATATACCCTGATTGGCTTATTGACAGTGTTGATGAATGCCCAGAAGAGTTATTTCCAGATTCATTAACTTCCAAGGAGATACATCTCTGCTCTTAGATTATATATCCTAGTTTTGAACTCGTCTTCCCTCAGTTTTAGCCTACCATCTCCTGCCAGTGTTTATTCTTACAGGGATAGGAACAACGCCCTCTTTATTTTTACATCTAGGGCACTTGGAATCTTTCCTTTGCTTCTATTTTATTCTTTATGTGATATCTATGTGTATACATATAATACCCCTTTCCCCCACCCCAAGTAGATTGCAAACATGTAGAGGGAAAGGGCTGTGTTATTTTTCATATTTGTATCTCAAATGGTTAGAGAATGAAGATAAGGCCCTTAAGATATTGGGTGGCTATCAGAGGAGGATTTATGGAAGGACTTGAAGAATATCAGAAGAAGGATAGCAGCTCAAGTAGAACCTAATCATTTTTACTAAAATCTAATGTAATTATTATTGTTTAGTTGTTTCAGCCATATCCAACTCTTCCTGACTCCATTTAGGGTTTTCTTGGCAGAAATACTGTAGTGGTTTGCCATTTTCTTCTCCAGCTCATTTTATAAATGGGAAACTCAGGCAAATATGTGACTTACCCAGGGTCACACAACTATTACGTGTCTGAGGTCAAATTTGAACTTAAGAAGATGTCTTCCTAACTCCATGCTGTGCACTCTATATACTGTGCCACCTTGTTGACCAATCTAATATATTAGGAATATTTTAATCTATCCGAGAGGCAGATATTGGATAAATAGAACAATTCTAAAGTGTGATATAAGCATGCAGAATTTCCTAATCTCATATTCATAGGTCTGAAGTTATAAAACTGATGTACTCAATTCCAGAATTCTATATGCCACTTATTAAAAAAAAAAAAACAACAGACTACTACTGCTCCATTTTAAAAGTTTTTCCATCAAAAAGCATGTGTCAGAGAGAGCTGATGCATTTAAGTCACAGAATGTGACATATATTTTTGTATATAGCCATTGAGGTAATTTGCTCAACTGCAAATTTGTTAAAAGAAATTTATTTTTCTTTTCTTTTTTCTTTTCTCAATGGGGTTAGAGGTGGGAGGAAGAGAAAATGGATTTATCTTCATCTTAGAAATAAGAGGAAAGATGACAGAGTATAGGCAGCAATTCTCACAATACATACCTCCAAACTACTTTAAAATAATGTCTCAGATAGGATGCTGGAGCAGCAAAGCCAAAAAAAGTCAAGGTAAGACATTTTCCTGCTTAAGGCAACTCAGGAGACTGGCGGAAAAGATCTGTAACTTTGGGGCCAGGGCATGCCTGGAGCATAGCCCAGCAACACCAGCAGCAGACTTTGGAGGTAACTGCAGCAGCAAACTCTGTAGTTCTTAGCCCAGAGATGGTAAAGGGGTATGTGGGGAGGGGGCAGGAAATGGGGTGGATAACTGGTTAGAAAAAGATTAGAGGGGACACTTTGTTGGTCCTGGGGGCAGGACTCTGTTATATCACCCATACACTGTTTCTGGTAGCATTTCCATGGTGAAAAAGAACTCTAGTGCTTGTGGCTGCAAGTGGAAAAGAGACCTAGGCATAGTTCCAGGGCAGAAAAGAGTGCTTATGGTCACTTCCAATGGAGTAGGAGCTCTGGTGCCAATTCTAAGGCCAAAAGGAGCATTAGCATTTGTGAATACAGGGGACCTGGCCACAGTCCCAGAACTAAGAGGATCACTAGCACTTATGGCTATAGGAGAACAGAGTTCTTTCTTAGGTAAAGATTCAGAGCATAAGCCAAGAGAACAGTGCCATACCTCTCATTGCATCATACCTCCTTGGAAACTCCCAAAATCTATCAACCCCCAGAACTAGCTTTGAAAAACCCAAAGTTTAGAACAATGCCTCCTTTAACGCAAAGAGCAGAGTCTAAGTTCATTATAAAAGGAAAAGTCAAGAAATAGCCTGAAAAAATGAGCAAATAGTTAAAAAAAGAACGTGACCAAAGAAAGCTATTAGGAAGACAGGGAAGATCAAAGATACACACTCAGGAGATGACCTCAATGTCAAAACAGTTATAAACAAAGTTTCAAAGAAGAATGTAAGTTGGGCACAAGCCCAACAAAACTTTTTGGAAGAGCTCTATTTTATTGTATTGTATTTTTTATTTTTAATCTTTTTTTCTGGTTGCATGATTAATTTTTTTCTCCATTCCCTCTTTCCTCTTCTTTCCCTACTCCTAGAGCCGACAAGCAATTCCACTGAGTTATACATATGTTATCACTTGATATGTATTTCCATATTATTTATTGACAGAGATCTAAAAGGATGTAAAACAAATCAAATAAGAGTTGTAAATGAAAAGCTGGGAAAAGAAATGAGAGTGATTCAATAACATTATCCAGAGAGTCAATAGCTTAGTAAAAGAGGCACAAACTATTCTAGAAAATACCATCTTAAAAGCCAGAATTAGCCAATGGTTAAAAAGATGCAAAAATTCACTAAAGACAAGAACTTTCCATGTTTATTTAAAAAACCTATTCATCATTTATGACACAGGGGTGTTCTATCACAATCATATGCTTCAACTTGATTAGTCATTCCTCCATTGATGGGTATCCCCTCAATTTCTAGTTCTTTGCCACCACAAAGAAAGCTGCTATAAGTATTTTAGAACATATAGGTTCTTTTCTTTTACCCTCATCATATTAGGAAATAAACCCAATAGTAGTATTGCTATGTCAAAGGGCATACACAATTTGATAGCACTTTGGGCATAATTTCAGATTGCTCTTCAAAATGGTTGGATTGGTTTAGGATCAGAATCCTAAATACAAATATTAGCTAGGAGACTATAACAATATATCACAAAAATTATACTTTATGACAAACAGAAATTATATGAGGTATGCAGGGATGGCTTAATATAAAGAAAACTATTAATATAAATGAAAAGAAGTTAAAGAGAAGAATTGGCCAAATAGAAAAAGAGGTACAAAAGCTCACTGAAGAAAATAATTTTTTAAAAATTGAAATTGGATAAGTGGAGTCTAATCATTCCTTGAGCAATCAAAAAACAATAAAACAAAATAAAAAAATGCAAAAGAAGAAAATGCAAAATATTTCTTTGGAAAAACATCTGACCTGGAAAATAGATACAGGAGAGACAACTTAAGAATTATAAAAGACTACTTAAAAGCCATGATCCAAAAAAAGGAGCCTAGACATACAAGGAAATCTAACTTTATACTCTGAAAGCACAGGGCAAAATAGAAATAGAAGGATTCCACTAATCATCACCTGAATAATATCCCAACATAAACATTCCCAGGAATATTATAGTCAAATCCCAGAGCTCCCAGGCCAATGAGAAGATATTGCAAGGAATCAGAGAGAAATAATTTAAATATGATGGAGCATTAGTCAGCATCACAAAAAATTCACCAGCTTCCATCTCAAAGGAATAGAGGGCTAGAAATATGATATTATAGAATTCAAAGGAACTAGGATTATAATTAAGAATCATGTACCCATCAAAACTAGATTGGATCTTTTGGAGAAAAAATGGATATTTAATGAAATAGAGAATTTTTAAACATTCTTGGTGAAAGTACCAGAGATAACTAGAAATAGAAAATTTGACTTTAAAATATAATACTTAATAGAAACACAAAAAGGTAAACATAAAACAGAAATTATAAAGGACTTAATAAGGTAAATTACTTTAGATTCCTACATGGGAAGATAATATTTGTACTTCCTAAGAATCTTAACATTATTAGGGCAATTAGAATGAATTTACATAGATAGGGCACTATGATGGGATGATCTCAAAAATAAATTGAAAGGTGATAAAAAGAGATACACTAGGAGAAAGGAGAAAGAAGGAGGAATAGGGGAAATTATATCACATAAAAGAGAATGCAGGGAAGAACTTTCACAATGGAGGGGGGGGAATAAAGGGGGAGGAGTGGTGGACAACAGATGAACTTCATTTTCATTGAGATCGGCTCAGTGGGAAAATACTCATTTGGGTATATAAATCTATCTTACCCAGCAAGGAAATAGCATGAGAAGGGCATAATGAGATAAGAGAAGGGTGGCAGAGTAAAGCAGGCAATGGTAAAAAGCAAAATAGATTTGTAAAGAGGGATAATTTTGAATGCATGAAATTAAAATATTTTTGCACAGACAACACTAATGCAACCAGAATTAGAAGGAAAGCAGGAAATGGGGGGAAATGTTTTTTGTTTGTTTGTTTTTGCAACAAGCTTCTCTGATAAAGGTCTCATTTCTCAAATATGTAGAGAACTGAGACAAATTTGTAAAAATATTAGCCATTTCCTAATTGATAAATAATCAAAAGATATGAACAGGTTGTTCTTAGAGGAAGAAATCAATGCTATTGATAATCATATAAAATACTTTAAATCACTATTGATTAGGGAAACATAAATTTAAACACCTCTAAGCCTACTTCACACTTCTTACGTTAGCTAATAAGATGGATAAAGAAAATGACAAATGCTACAGAGCATGTGGAAAAATTGGGACACTAAAGCACTATTGTGATTTGTGAACTGATCCAAGCATCCCTTAGGGTAATTTGGAACTCTGCCCAAATGGCTACTAGATAGCCTGCCAAACCTTTGGTTTCACAAGCTAAATGAGACTGTCATTTAGTTCAGTGTTTATCTGGCCATTCGAGCATCTGTATTGAATTGCTTTTGCTTTCTTCTTTATTTTTTGTCTTTATTATCAGTTTTTTGGGCAAATTTCTTAACTTTTAACCATCTAAGAAAATGTGTTGAGAAGAAGAGAAGGATGATGTCCATGAAACTAAAGCAAGAAATCATCTGAAAATTTGAGTGAGGTGTGTATGTTTCTGACTTGGTGAAGGAATGATCATAGTATATCAACAATATGTATGTACATTTTTGAAGGAGAAGGAATCCTTAAAGGCTATATCTTCCTCCCATGGACCCAACCATGAAGCCATCCAGAAGGCCACAGGCTCCCTGGCCTCACAGGCTGCTAAGCATGGCAAAAAGGAGAAGAAAGAGGAGGACAAGAAAGAAGTGAGGCTGGAAGGGAGAGAGAGCTCAGTCTCCTCGCAGGGAGCTGTAAAGGAAGGGTGGGCTATTGGGGGAGTTTTCACACAGGAGTTTAGGTGGCTGGCTTGTGTAACAGCTACAACCCAAATAAAGTTTGGTGATTAAAAAAAAAGACACCCCCAGAAAAAGTTTCAACAGAACAGGTCATGTCTTGGAGTTGTGTAACAGTACTTGTTTCACATATTATCAAAACATTTTGAAAGGGAGGAAGAAACAAATTTCAATGGAAAGGTTTTTGTGGAAATGACCTCTAGATGAAATTGAGGAAAGTGTGTCAAAACAGCCAAAATTCAATGAAGAAAATGATGATAATTAAGTAAAGTAAAAAAAGAGCAATTAAGTTTAGCAATAAAGTTATACATCACAATTGACTAAATAAACTAATTCAAATGAGAAAAAAATAAAATAAGAAATAAAGTTATATATCATAAATAATGTGTAAGGACAATTTTGCATTTAAATGTAGTGTTAAGTGTGTAGAGAGTAAGCTATGTTGAGTGATAATACAGGAAATGAAAATCTTCTCTGCCAGTATCTTCTGAACTTGAAGGTAAATAACACTTGATAAGGAAGTTTATTTCTTTACATTCTCATTATCGATAAATATATTTATTTATTATGTATAAAGTACATTTTCATATTTAAAAACATATAAAACAAAAAAAATACATGCGTTTTTTTTACCTGAAATGGATTATTCCATTTCCATTCATTTAAATGGGGAAATGCTATTTGACACACAAGCAAGTTGAGTTATGAACTTTCCATGGAACAAATTAAACTCGTGTGTCAAGATACTGCTGCTTTCTTTCTCTTTGGAAGAAGGCTCTAACATGCATTTTTCTGGGGGAAAAAAAAGCCATGGATACTGGTAATTAAATAAAAGAGAATATTTCCTCCATGTTGGTAAAAAACAAAACCAAATAGTAAAAGCACTAATGGGGCATCTGTCAATAAGCATCAAAAGAAACAGAATGTAAGATGGGCAGCTCCATCCAGCCTTCGCCAGGGCTCAGCACGAGGCACTGGCGCTCTAGGTTTGGATGCCACTGAAAGCTGCAGGCGGTGCATCTGAGATATTTTGACCTTCTGAGACATTTTGATAAAATACTTCTCGAGAGGCTGATAAGAATACTTGGTTATTGTAGCCTCAGAGGTAAAAGCCTGACCAGAGCCTAAAAAGACTGGTCTAGAGAGAAAGGAGAGAATAGGAGCAGTGTGTCCAGTTGTCAATGCAGAATGAGGTTAATAGTGGAATGCCCTGGGGAGCTGTACCAGAAAGGATGTGTTGTTGAATGTATTTATTAACCATTTATAAAATGAGGTGAATAAAGGGGATGAAATTATCCATGACCCCAAAATTTCAGGCTAATAGGGATTGTGAGGGACTACAGAAAGACTTAACAAAACTAGGTAATTGGGCAATAGGATCGCAGATGAGATCCTGAGCAGCCAAGTGTGAGGTGATGTACAGCAGAAGGAACAATTTAAGCTAATCATACACAGTGATGGGTAGTGAATTAGCCATAACCTTCCAAGAACAAGATCATGAGTCCTGCTCAATGTGCAACAGTGGAAAAAAATCAGTTGTAGGAGGAAGAGTGAGAATAATATGGACAATATTACGTTGCCATTATAGAAATTGACAGCATATCCTTGTCTTGAATATTATGTTGAGTTTTGGTCACCTCATCATAAAAATGGCCTTAAGAGAAACAGATAAGAGCCACAGGAGGCCAGCTAAAATGATGTGAAATATGAGCATTTGCTTCCTCATGAAGGGAATATTTTTAGGTAACATTTAACTCTCTGCTGTCACAGTATTGAAAGGGATAAAGCAATAATGTACATAGGTACGTATGTATTTTAAAGTTTTCAAAACACTTTACATGCATTTTTTTGTTTGGATGTCATGAAAATTCTATGAGGAGGGAAGTGCTTTTGATATCTCCATTTTGCAGAGGAGGAAACTGAGTCTGAAAGAAGTGAGTGACTTGCTCAGGGTCACACAGCTAGTAAATGTTAGGGGAAGGATTTGAAATCAGATCTTCTTGGCTTCAAGCAAGCATACTTTCCCTCCTTACTTCTGACTGACTGTTTTAAGTAGCATCTGAAGTTTTCCCATTAAGAGAAAATGAACCCATATTAATAAGGAGGCATCCTGGCCTACTGGACAGAGGGGCCAGCTATAGAATTAGGAAAGACCTTACTTCAAGGCCTGCCTCTTCTCCATACTATTGATGGAACCCAGAGCAACTTTTTTGACCTCTCACTACCTCCAGAGCACAAATTACAGACTTATGGTGGATCTGCAATGGTGACAAGTTTCCATGTTGGGAAATCCACACTGATGAAATCATGGGTCCAGCCCCTTCTAGAAAGCATGCCATTGCTTCGAAGTTAAGGAATGAAATTGTGAATGTGTTTTTATTTTTGTGTATATGTATGAGTGTGTATATAGAAAGGATAAAGAAATTTCACTCCCAAACAGTGACCAGAGACTTTTAGTAGGTTGGATAAAACAGCAGTCTCTTTTGAGTCCAATTAAAGTATCTTTAGATTTTTTTTTCCCCTTGGAACTTGAGGTCTTTAAATTTATTTTTTAAAACTCTTATCTTCTGTTTTTAGAAATCAATAATCAGTACTGGTTCTAAGGTAGAAGAGTGGTTAAGGAGTAGGCAATTGGGGTTAAATGACTTGTCCAGAGTTTTATACAACTAGGAAGTGTCTATGATGGCAAATTTGAACCCAAGACCTCCCATCTCTAAGTCTGGCTTTCTATCTACTGAGTCACATAGCTACCCCCATTTTTTAAAAAGTCATTTATCAACATAGTGGGGAAGGGGAGGAAGAAAGCATATACATGCTTACATTTATAAATATGTATATAGCACTTACAATGTAAAAAACACTGCATGAAATATTTTGCAATTATTACCTTGTTCTATCATCACAACAACCCTGGGAGGTAGGTATTATTATTATCTACATTTCGAAGTTGAAGAAACTGAGGCAAACAAGTTAAGTGATTTGCTCAAGGTCCTCTATTTAGTTAAGTGTCTAAAGTTGGACTTGAACTCAGGTCCTTCTGATTGCAGGTCCTGCATTCTACCCTTAAATTCAGCAATTCAACATTTTGTCCAGTTGAGTGAATTGATTTGAATGTTTATACTGACATAACAAATTTTAATTCATTTCCTCTAAGTACCTGTCAGGTTCTTTTGTCCATTTGTTCCCTTTTTTAAAATTCATTTTTCCCATGTGGTTTTTGCTAGTGTGGATTTCTTCTTTTGGTTCCTCTTCTCTTCTCTTCTCTTCTCTTCTCTTCTCTTCTCTTCTCTTCTCTTCTCTTCTCTTCTCTTCTCTTCTCTTCTCTTCTCTTCTCTTCTCTTCTCTTCTCTTCTCTTCTCTTCTCTTCTCTTCTCTTCTCTTCTCTTCTCTTCTCTTCTCTTCTCTTCTCTTCTCTTCTCTTCTCTTCTCTTCTCTTCTCTCCTCTTCTCTCCTCTCCTCTTCTCTCCTCTCCTCTCCTCTCCTCTTCTCTCCTCTCCTCTCCTCTCCTCTCCTCTCCTCTCCTCTGACTTTTTCTCTTTCTTTGTCTCTCTCTGTCTCTGTGTCTCTTTCTTCATCTCTGTCTTTCTTCCCTTCTCCCCCTCTTCCTCCCTCCACTCTGGCTTTGTCTTACTTTGTACAAGTATTTCCAGGTTTCTTTGTATTCCTTATACTTGACAATCTTAATGGTACTAGTTAAGAGCTGTGGTTGTAGCAATTAGAATGAGAGCCCCTCTTATCCCAGACACTTATGAATTAGGAAATAATTAGTTATTCTTCCCATTTCAGTTCCTTTAGTTGGCAGCAAATTCTCTTCTAAATGAGTGGTAAACCAGTATTTGCTTTAGAGAGGGTAAGAGGAAACTTGTGCACAAGACTTGTGTGTTCAAACAAAATTAAAGGGTTTTCTATACAGAGAACCAAGGTCTTTAGAAGACTAGAGATGATGATGGTTCTGAGTTCTCTAAATACTTAATGAAATTAGGGTGATGTTTTAATTAAACTTCTCTGGGGACTGTATATTAATTTATGATTACTTATTAAATAGCGTAAAATGGGTCAAAATAGCGTAAAATGGGTCCATCACATGGCCTGGCTAACCGGAGCTCACCACTTATCTTGCTTCTTCGTTGGCCAAGAAGGAGAGTGCTCAGCTTCCTTGATCCATGACTTATATCTCCTTTTCTGGGTTACTCCCACTGGATGGACAACCTCAGTCTGATGCCAGGAGTCATGGTGAACAAAGAAATGCATCTTCTGGAAGTCAGGGAGCCACAAGGCTTTGGGCTGGTATCTTCCTTATGCCTGGTGTTCTCCTTTCACAGATAAACCTTAATTCTTGTTCTTAATCCAATCAAGAATGGGAGGGTGAATGGAAACCAATTCACTAGAGGAACACCCTAAGATTTATCTTATGGTACCAACAGAACAGATACAATCTGGTGTTCAATTCTCACATTGATAATGTAGTATTTGCAAATATAGCTTCCTAGATTTCCCTTTTGTTTATGAAAGATTATCCATGCTAAAGATGTCCCTTCCTTTTTTCAGGGATGCAAGAAAGTGATTGGTAGAGCCAAGTTTTATCAGTTCCCTTCATTTCCAGACCATAGATGGTCCATTAAACTACCAAAAAACTTCTTTATAGAATTAGAAAAAATATAACAAAGTTCATTTGGAAGAACAAAAGATCAACAATACCAAGCAGTGCCAAATCTTAAACTGTTCTATAAAGCATTGGTCATCGAAAAAACACGGTACTGGCTAAGAGCACAAAGGGTGGATCAATGGAATAGATATGGGGTAAATGACATCAGTAAGCTAGCATTTGATAAAACTAAAGACCCCAGCTCTTGGGACAATAACTCACTATTTGACAAAAACTGCTGGTAAAATTGGAAAATATTGGGCCTGGAGTTAGGAAAATATGAGTTCCAATTCAGCCTTTATCTGCCTCATTTTTTTAAACTATAAAAATGGGGATTATAATAACACCTGGTAGCTAGGTGCTGCAATGGATAAAACTCAGGTCCTAGAGTCAGGAAGATGAGTCTTCCTGAGTTCAAATCTGGTTTCAGACACTTCCTTGCTGTGTGATCCTGGGCAGTAGTTCACTTAATCTTGCTCACCTTAGTTCTCTCATCTGTTAAACAAGTCAGAGAAGGAAATGTCAAACCACTCTAGTGTCTTTGCCAAGAAAACTCAAAATGGTGTAACCTGAAGAGTGGGTCATGGCTGAGAAAAAGTTGGAATAATCACAATAGCACCTTCCTCACACAGTGATCCTGAGGACTGGATGAGCTATGAGTGAGAATGGCACATAGCAGGCCCATAACAAATGCTTATTCTTGTGTTCAGATCTTAAAAGCACTGAAATTGGCTGAGAAAAATATATATGAGTATATCTGAATGAAACATTTCTTGATTTATAAAAGTTTTGCTAACAAATAGGATGGGAGAGGGAGGATTTTAATCTATGATGACAGTTGCTATGGAACTGTCTGGGCTTACATGGACATTTTCTCTGTGAAACTCTTTTTTGGGCAAAGAAGGGCAAAACGTCCTGGCTAGTTTTAGGGATGAAAGCTTAAAAAACAAGAGGCAATTAATAATGTACATGATAAACACATTATGTGGTAAGTACAAAGGGAGGGTTTTTTTTTTTTTTGTTACTCTCTTAAATGAAGGCTCAGAAACCTTGTAAATGGACTTCTGTTTTTGTTCATGGCATTCTACAGATTCTCCAAATGAAATGCTAGCTCAGATTCCATAGGGAAGAAGGAAGGAATTGCCAGTAAGCACAATATTAAACTGTGGATATATATACTAGAGCAATTAATAGCAATTCCCTCATATTCTTTAGGGTGAGCAAGAATAGCACTTACCCTTAGAAAATTCAAAAAGGAAAACCTTTTACACATAATAAGAAAGGGGTATGGGACTACAGAAACCAGACATTATGAAAAACATTGCAAAAATTAAAATTTTGTTGGTCTTGCCATAGCATCATAATATTTCATTATATAAATGTGTCACAATTTATTTAACCATTCCCCCACTGGAAGTTTATGTGGCTTGCATATTTTATGTGTGATTACTTATAATGCTTTGGTGGAAATCCTTGAACAGAAAGTTCTTTCTGGGTTTTTTTGAAAAATTTTCAGGATACATTCCCCTAAATTTTTAGGTATATTTTTCCTAAAATTTGCTCATCAAAACATGGAATATATAGTAATAGACTATTAAACTGCATATCTGGTTACACCCGCCAAATGTTTTTGTAGCAGTCCACCCCTAGCTATGGGCAAGGGAAACAGTTAGTATGTACAGATTGTCTTAGAAGAGATAATGCTCAGTCTTGCTCATGGCTAGGAAAGCCTCTGACCCTTGACCCCAGCTTCTCCCAGGTTAGGCGGGAAAACAGGTTTCTTTGTGCTCACCTGGCCAAGAGAAACCACACCTATACTTTGTCATTGACCAATGATAACCATCCCTATGTACTGTGTATATTTGCATATCAAAGAGATTAAATACAGGCCACAGCAAGCTCTGCCTCTCTCTTTCACTTGGATCTCAGCTCTCACTGATGCCTGTCCTTGCTGGAGCTTGGCCTCTGGCCAAACTCCATCTTTGATTCCTTTCCTGATCTACCTCTCCCACCTGGGACCTGACTTTCGGCCAGGCACTTTCTTTTCTCTATCATGCCTCCGACCTGTGTGGTACTAAATTGGATCATTGGGCAGGTATAAGCCTTCTGAGTAGTCCACTGATCGGAGTTTTTGCTGTGGCTCCTTGATAATTAATAAGGCCCAGATTTCTGACTCATTCCTGCCACCTCATATCTCTAACTTGACTCCGCCACCCCCCTCGCAGCATACAGAACTTCTATCCCTCCTCTATCTTCCTATCTTGAAGCTTCTGTTTTCCTGAACATCTACTATTAAGGGAGCATAAATTCTTTACTGTACTCTGGTTGAGAGTTGACTTTAGCACAGATTAATGGAGGCTGCAATGAGCACAGGAGAGGCACTCCACAAATGGAACAAAAAAAAAAGATAAATTAGACCACTAGCAAAGGAGAAAGGTGGTGTTGCCTCCCCAATCTTCTTGTCTGAGTCTCAGTCTTAGAAAGAGTACTGTATATGGAATTGAGAGATATGAGTTGGGATTATAGATCTGTCACTTACTGAGTAATTGTTGAAAGGAAAATATGATCATAGATTTAGAGCCAGAAGGAAACTTAAGAATCATAAAACTGAATATTTTCATTTGACAAATAAGAAAATTGAGGCCTAGAAAATTTAAGCAATTTCCCCCAGGTTACTCAGGTTTTGAACCCAGGTCATGGGACTCTAAATCAAAGCACTTTGTTAAAATGTTATGTGAATGTGAATTTCAATATTATACCTTCCCTGTTTAATTTTTTACATTTTTATAAATTACTGTTTAATAATTGCAATTAACAAGGAAGAAGGATTTTGGAAACATTCCCATGGAAAGCCTGAAATGAGATAACTCTAATACCTTTGTAATAAGACAAAAAAAATACATATACAAACCACACAACTTGTATAAAATTTGCAATTATATCAGATACCAGGCCATGTGCAACAAGTAATATTTAAGGCCATCAGGAAGCTTCTGAACATTAATCCTAAGGAACTATTACTTTCTTTTAGACTTAATTTTTAGGATTGTCAATTTCAAGACCATCATAATTCATTCATTCATTTATTGAATAGGCATTCAACACATATTTATCTAGGGCCTAATTCTTAGGGGCTTATAGATAAAAAGTTGAGATAATATTAAGTCCCTGCCCTTATAGAGGTTACAGCCTAGTAGGAAGATAAGTGGTAGTCTCTTGGTGATCAAGAATGACTATTGTCTTTGCGCATTTTCATCTACGGTGTACCCTCATGTGGCTTTGGAGTCCAAAGGCTGAGGCGCAGAGTTTGTGGCACATGGGGCATGGGACGCCAGTTATTACGGGAGGTGCGGTTGTGGCCTGGTGTCAGCGTTCACGCGCAGCGGCAAGAGGTCGACGTCGCTCATCTTCAAAGGTGGCAGCGGCATGTTTAATGTGGGTTCGCCAGCTGCTTCTGTCAGAGGCAGCGAGTTCTAGTTGCTTTGGTGTGATGCCAGCCCAACTTCAAGTTGGACTTTAGCTGATCCTTGAATCTTTTCTTTGGTCGGCCTTGTTTCCTGAGTCCAGCTGACAGTTCACCATAGAATACCTGTCTTGGTATTCGCTGTGGGTCCATGCGGATGACGTGTCCAGACCATCGTAGCTGGGTTTTGAGGACCAGGACTTCGATGCTGGTGGAGTTGGCTCTGTCGAGGACTTCCTGGTTGGTGATTCGGTCCTGCCATCGGATCCTCATGATTGACTGGAGAGAGTGTTGGTGGAATTGCTCCAGCTGTTTCATGTGCTTCCGGTACAGTGTCCATGTCTCTCAGCCATACAGGAGCGAGCCGAGGACCACTGCATTATACACTTTGAGCTTCGTCGCAGTGCTTACACCTCTGTGTTGGAGGACTTTGCAGCGCAGCCGCCCGAGTGCCTGGATGGCCTTTTGGATCCTGGCATTAATCTCGTGGTCTAGGGACCCTTTGTTGGCGATGGTGCTGCCCAGGTACTTGAAAGTGTTGACATTAGAAAGCTGCGTGCCATTGATTGTAATTCACGGCTGGTTCGTTGGCCTCCCTGGTGCAGGTTGGAACAGCACCTCTGTTTTGCTGAGGCTGATAGTCAGGCCAAACAGTTTTGTTGCGGTGGAGAACCTGTCCACAATGGTTTGGAGATGATTTTCTTGATGGGCCATGAGAGCACAGTCATCTGCGAAGAGAGCTTCCAGGATGAGTCTCTCTGTTGTCTTTGTTTTTGCAGTCAGGCGGCGAAGGTCGAATAGTGAGCCATCCAGCCGGTTTTGATGTAGACGCCTAGGTCTAGATCCATCACAGCATGTCGTAATATTTGGGTGAAGCATAGGTTGAATAGTACTGGAGCAAGGACACAGCCTTGTTTCATGCCATTGGAGATGTTGAAGTGGTCGGAAGTCTCTCCACCAGATAGGACTTCCCCTGTCATGTCGACATGAAAGAGCTGGATCAGTTTGACCAATTTTGCTGGGCAACCGAGCTTGCTGAGGATCACCCACAATGCATCCCTGTTCACTGTGTTGAATGCCTTCGTCAGGTCTATGAAGACAATGTAGAGACTCAGGTTCTGCTCAAGGCATTTTTCCTGCATTTGCCTCACTGTGAAGACCATGTCGATGGTGCTGCAATCTGGTCAGAAGCCGCACTGTGATTCAGGCAGGTTCTGCTCTGAAACAGATGATAAGAGTCTGTTGAGTATAACACGGGCGAGGATCTTTCCAGCAGTGGAGAGTATTGAGATGCCTCTGTAGTTGTCACAGGCTGTTCGTGAGCCTTTGTTCTTGTATAGGGCTACAATGGAGGCATCTCTGAGTTCTGGGGGCATGTCTTCCTCTTCCCATATGCTGGTCAGCACTATGTGGAATGCCTGCTGCCAGACTTGCCTGTGGCCATCAGCGAGAGGCTGATGAAGATCTGTTTACCTCTCAGCAAAGACCAGTATGGCACAATCATCAGCTCATATGCCCCAACACTGACCAGCACAGAGGAGACCATCAAGCAGTTCTACTCTGACCTGAGTACTGTCCTGTGCTCAGTGCCCACCAATGACAAGCTGATACTACTGGAAGACTTCAACGCCCGCGTTGGCCAGGACAATGAAAGATAGAAAGGACTGCTCGGCAAACACGGTGTGGGCAAAATGAACAACAACGGCCTACTGCTACTCAGCAAATGCTCAGAGTTCGAACTCACCATCACGAACACTGTGTTCAGAATGGTGAACAAATATAAAACAACGTGGATGCACCCACGATCAAAACAGTGGCATCTCATTGACTACATCATTGTACACCAGCGAGACATCCAGGATGTAAAGATCACCAGAGCCATGAGAGGAGCTGAATGCTGGACAGACCACCAATTGGTTAGAGCGACTTTTCAAATGCGCCTTGAACCTCACCATCCAAAACGTGCCCAGACAGTTCGCGCATTTTACAACGTGAGTCGTCTTAGAGATCCATCTTATTTGCAAACATTCCAGTCCTGCCTGGACGACAAGCTGTCTGCCAAGCGACCACTCACTGGAAGCTCAACTGAGAAATGGAACCAGTTCAGAGACGCAGTGAAGGAAACATCAAAGGCAGTCCTTCGCCCCAAACAACGCAACCACCAGGACTGGTTCAACGAGAACAACACTGCTATTGAAGACCTATTGAACAAAAAAGAACAAAGCCTTTATGGAGTGGCAAAATAACCCAAACTCTGTTCCTAAAAAGGACAGATTGAAGTCTCTCCAAGCCATGGTGCAGCGTGAGATCAGGAAGATGCAAGACCGATGGTGGGAAAAAAAGGCAGAAGAAATTCAGCACTTTGCTGATACGAAAAACTACAAACAATTTTTCAGTGCCCTCAAGACTGTCTATGGGCCATTAAAACCCACCACCACTCCCTTGCTATCCTCTGACGGTGACACTCTCATAAAAGATAAAAAAGGCATCAGCAACAGGTGGAAAGAACACTTCAGTCAGCTTCTCAACCGACCCTCTTCAGTCAACCAAAGCGCCCTTGACCAGATCCCCCAAAACCGCACCATTGAACAACTTGATGTCCCTCCTTCAATAGAGGAAGTCCAAAAAGCCATTAAACAAATGAGTGCAGGCAAGGCACCCGGTAAAGATGGGATCCCAAACGAGGTGGAAGATAAGATATAAGCCCAATAACTATACTATTCACTATTACATAATAAATATATAAGAGAGTTCTAAAATAAATTGCTATGGAAGGTAGTAAGGGGAAAATTTTCTGACTAGTAGTATCAGAGAAAGCTTCATGAAAGGTGTAACATTTGAGTTGAGCTTTAAAGAATAGTTAATAATTTAAATGGGGAAACTGGAGGAGAGCAATCTAACTTCTAGGAACAGTTTGAGTTAAGACACAGAGGTGGTAAAAGCCAGTGTATTGTACATTTGAGAGCAGGGTGTAGTCCAGTTTACCTAGGAGTAGAATGGAGGGTAAAGAACAATATGCAATACACTTGAAAAGTAGATTGGTACCAGATTATGGAGTGATCTGAATGGTAGGCAAAGGAAAATGAATTTTATTCAGTGGTCAATAGGGATTTTTTGAGCATTAAAGTGATATGATCCAACATATATATATACATATATATATATGAAATATTTATGCCAGCAGTTGTATGTATGGCATATCAGAAGGGACTAAGGATGAGGGGAAAACTGTTAGTATGCTTTTATTGGAGGAGGTAGTGATGTGCTAGCTGTAATGGAAACAAAGAAGATGGGAGAGATGTGAGAACTGTGGAAGGAGAATTGATAAAATATAGCATTTGAATGAATGTGAGAGTTATAGGAGATAGAGGAATCAAAGATAATTCCAGTATTTTGAACAGGAGAAAAAGAATGAATGGTACCATAGATAGAAAATATTGGAGTCAGAAAAAGGAGTGGGTTTAAGGGGAAAGATAATGAGCTATATTTGGGACATGTTGGATTTGAGGAATACAAGAAGGAAAATAATTACTGGAGGTTTATGACTCAATTAAAGGGTGGAGTCATGTGTATAGTATTGGATCTTGAATGCCAGGCAAAGCAGTTTAAACTCTTTTCTGTGGGAGCCAGATAACCACTGAAGATTTTTGATTACAGAAGTGACATAAACCAATGTACACCTAAGAAAGATTGCCCCAAGTGTGTTGTAAATGAAGGAATGGAAAGAGAAGAGAATGGATAGGGGAAGCCTCCTGGTAGGGAGAGAAGCCTTAGGGTTTTATTTTTCCACCTAAATTACTGTTGTGAAGTCTTTTTCCTTCTCTTTGGTGGTAAAGTATGGGAGAAAGAATAGATTAGGCTGTCACCATGTAGTCTCTGAATGATTAGAAGACCAGAGGTCCATTGAAACCCTGAAGAGCTGCATTTGAGACCCAGCCCAGGAATGAATCTGATCTGGCTACAAAGAATTTATCTGAAGTGGCTGTCCTTTGGTTATGCCTCATTTGGAATTGAATTTGGAGAGAGAAAGGGAAGGATGTTTATAGAAGTCACTCAGAGTTGCAATCTACCAGTCTCAAGGATCTAGATGGTCCAGGGAGAATGTGCCCTTTGTTGTTTTTGGGGAAAATAATTGTTCTTCCATTCTTGCTATATTTTCTCAGTAGTTATACCTTTGAAAAAGTTAATTGATTTCAGGTGGTTGAATGAAACCAGGCACTAAACACTAAAGGGTATTGATAACATTAAGGAGATATTAACTAGATATTGCCATTGATATCGGGGAGCACACAATGGTAGGGGAGTTCAAGCAAATAGCATTAGGAAGACACCCCAACAGCCCCTCAGCCATACCCCTAGAATCCTGAGAGGTAACTACTCCTTGCTTAGGGATTTAACTCATTTTGTGAAAGTGAGAGTTGTGAATTTCAAAACTACTCAACCCTGTTCAAACCATTCTTTAGAGGATGGGATTTGGCTATTTCCTGATCAATAACAATAGAGATACTTGGAATGACAGAATCAGGTCTTGGAAACTACAATCTCCACCCTACCCAGGGTAACAGGATTTAGGAAGGGCTGTAGCAAAGCTCAAGATTTAATTATTTGAGAATGTGGCCTTCAACAGACATGTGCAAAGGGGACAGACCTCTGGGCGGTCCTGGGTAAAGCTAGAGCCACCATTGGCACAGGTGAGACACAGGAAGTGAGGTAGAGGACAGCTGAGGAGTCTGGGGACTTCCTGTGTGGAGGAAAGGAGGTGGTTGGAGCCTGGTGCTTGGAGTGAAGGCCCTGAGACTGTTTCTCCATTTTGGTCACGTGAGTGATAGGGACTGATCTCTTTTCTTTGCCTAGGCTATCCAAGACCTTGGGCCTTTGGCCCAGCCTAAGCAGAGGGAGTATTTAAGCCCTATTTCCTTCTCTCCCCTTTCTCTCTCTCTCTCTCTCTCTCTCTCTCTCTCTCTCTCTCTCTCTCTCTCTCTCTGTCTCTCTCTCTTACTCTCTCTCTCTCTCTCACATACCTTTCTTCCTCCTGTTAGTAATTAAAAAACTCCATAAAAGGTTGACTGCTGACTTGAGTTTTCATTAAGGAATTATATAGCTGAATTTCTTGGCGACCTTAAATTAATATATATCAGTCTTTTAGTGTGATTTCCATATCACAGAGTGGGGAAAGGATCCCCAGAGCTCACTAGGGCTAAATATACAAACCAATAGAATGTGATATCTCTGATTTCAAGGAAGGAGAGACTGTTTAATAAAAGGGAGTGGTAAGCAGGATGAAAATATGTAGAGGTCAAGGAGGATAGGGACTAAAAAAAGATCTTCACATTCGAGGGATAGGAGATCAAACCTCTGACTTCAGAGAGAACATTTTAAACAGAATAACCAGAGCACAATTGAAAGATGCTAAGAAGGTGAGTAAGAAAGAAGTGGAGTCATTAAGTATAGATACCAAAGAAATCTGTTTCCCCAACTGAAAGTCATCTCTTGAAAACAGTTTCATCTGGAGTGACAGAAACTTTTTGAAGTCTGGGGATGTCATTCAATTCCTCAGTGTAAATTAAAGGAAAGTAAACCTGCACTGATCTCAATCTCTTATGCACCATTTGAGTTGCCTATCTTAAAATTTAGTATTTATGTTATAATAAACAATGGCAAGATGTCTTTGTCAATGACTGGTCTTTTTATTGGTGGGAAAACTTCTTGTATGGGATAAAACTGAACTCCGCATTTTAATATTATTAGAATAAATTACTGATATAATAAAATTTCTCCACTGAAGTCCTACCCCAATATGGCAAGAGGTAGCCCTAGCATAGTAAATAGAGAGTTGGCCTTAGAATTAAAATGAGCTATGTTTTAGTTCTGCCTCAGGCACAAAGTGGTTATGTGACCCTGGAAAAGTCTCTTACTTCTCAGTAATCTAGTTTCTTCATTTAAGATTTATCTTTATCAATGAAATCCTGTGTCTAATCCCCTTCCTTATTTCTTTGCAGTGATGCAACATGGTGTGAAGTTAACTCTAGGCTCTTAAAGGCTGTACTAGTAGGACCCAAACTCTTAGATTGTTAATGGACTTTTCTGAGAACTAGCTAAGTTCAGAGGATCCTGGTGAAAAGTCTGGCCAATAAACGAGTTGATTCCTAGGCTCCCTTCTATTCTTATGAATGTATGAGTTTGTCTATGAGGTGATGAATTTTTTGGCTGTATCAAGTCAAAGAAATATCCACTAAAGTGTGTGGAAGGTGTGTGATCTGCATGATGAAATATCTTCTTTCACAGTATGGAAAGAGGCAAGACAATCTACCCATAATAAATTGAATTTGTAGTTCCTTAATTATATTAAATTATAAAATTAATAAACCTTTAGGAAGCATCTGCTTTTATTTATTTATAGCTTCCATTTCTAGAAAAGAGATTCAAAAACAGAATTTTCCTGAAATTAAATTTGCTATGAGATGGGATGATGATAATGATGATGATGATAACACTGCCCAGACTTGTGAATTTATTTGTATGGGGAACTCCCTGGTATGAAAACTCTCTATCTATATAGGTTTGTACTTTCTCTATGAATATATAGTCATAGGATTTCCTGGGGAACTAATAGGTTAATCAGCTTATCTATAGTTAAACTGGTATATCTCAAGATTTTCAGACCCCAAATTAAGGGCTCTATCCACTGACTGCACTGCTTCTCCAGATATAGTATACACAGTTGAAAATATTACTAAATGTTGGAAAATGGGCCTTCATATATGGGAAAATTATACTTTCATCACTGCCCAATTCAGGATAACATTATCATCTAAGCCAGATCCCCAAGTTTTCCTTAGTACTAGGGAGGAAGTCAGACAATTCTGAAATATCACTGAAGTTCTCAGTGAAGTTTAGGCCAAAAGAGCATTGTGTTTTGTTTTGATAAATTTAATGGCATTTTGAGGGCTCTACTGAATTCCCACAACTTCCTGAAATGCCTCTCTTCTTCCTAGAGAGTATTTTATATCAGAAGGATTTGCTTTGATACACAAAGGCAACTTGTTGTTGAAATGATCCTTTATAATCCTCAAAACCCTTGAAAAATGATACTGACCCAATTGAAAGAGCTCATTTTCACTTGGTATTAGTACTATCATTAAGTTGCATATTATGTACTAACAGGATTAACAAGAATATGCAGTAAATGAAATGCACTATAACCGAAAGCACTATATTTTTCAGATGATTTGCAATTTCCAGGGAGAGCTCATTTGGATTACGTTTATAATATTCATTTAGCAAACTCCATTAGCAATGTTTACAAGTGCTTATGGATCCAGTAAATGAGTTTGCGGATGTGCTGTGAACGAGAAGCTAAATGCATCCGTTTGTGGATGGTGTGTAATGCATAAACACATCTCAATAAGGCAGAATGATATAGCACACAAAATTTAACCCTGGAGTCAAGAGATCTCTAGCAGGTTTCCCACCATGACTTTGGGATTTGGCTTCTTGATGTCTCTGTTTATTTTCTCCTGGGTCATAGATTTAGAGTTGGAAGGGATATTGGAGTTAATCTAATCCAATTTTTTTCATTTCACAGATGAGGAAACTAAGTAACTGGCCCTGGTTCCCATAGCTAGTGTCTAGACCAAGATTTGAACTCAGGTTGTCCTGACTGCAGGTCTACTGCTCCATCTCCTATGTCATCCTCTTTCTCCTCTATCGTCCATATTCATTTTACAATGCAAAAAGATAATGATCTGAATTCTTCCTGGATGTACATTAGTTCCCCTTATGGAAATGAGATTAATTTCTTCAGTCCACCAGAGTAGTGTACTACAAAGACTAATAACCTGGGAGGGCAAATAGAGCTTGTAAAGATTACCTTGCTAAAGAGGAGATCTCACACTGAGATCTCACAAAGGAGATCTCACAAAGGAGTCTACTTTATTGGATAAGGTTTCTCTCAATTTGTACCTAAGAGAAGAGCTATATAAATTAGTAATACAGGATAATCTATTAAACCATTGATTCTGATAATCCATTTTTTCTATACTCAATTATATTGGCTAGAAATCATAGCCATAGTGATGGGGGTTGTGCGTGTGTGTGTGTGTATGTGTGTGTGTGTGTGTGTGTGTGTGTGTGTGTGTGTGTGTGAATTGGGGTGACTCAGGACACTTACTGGAACTTGTTCTCAGTCATGGCTGGTCAGCTCTAAGAGGCAATCACAGGGTTTAGGTAGGGAGTCAAAATAATAGGCCTTTCAGGCAACACACCAGATAATTGATGTTTTCCTTGTGGCTTAACTTCAGGTGCAAAATTGGCCACAATTGAAGAATAATCAATCTTTTCCAAGGTTAGGCAGGTGTTCTGTTAGAGTGGAGGCCTTGGTTTTAGAACACACTGGGGAGTCTTAGAAGATTTCTAGTATAACTCCCCAATTTTGGGCCCAATTTTGATCAGGGGGGTACAGAACTCTGAGTCATTTTTCACTTGATTAAAAAAAATCATCCAACAGTACCATCCAGTGAGGGTATTTTCTTCCCTCCCAATCCTTTTCAAGACCAAATTGAAGTATTCTGTTATTATTTAAGATTTTTTTCTCAACTATAGTTTTTTTTCCTCCCATAGAACACAGATGCTCTTAACTCCCTAGCAGTCACCATCTGTACCTCAATTTACATTTCCCAAAACACTGTTGACATCTGTTTAAATGCCAATCTCTTCCCAACCTAGTAAGATTTTAGCTCAGAAGTGGTATCATGTGAATGATTTTGAGTTTCAAAAAGATCCTAATTTTAATTTGTAATGCCAAATGACTGTAGGTATATGGGCTTCAATATATGCCTTTTTTCTCTTTCTTTAATTTTTTCAGTATTATAATTTTTTCATAGCTCTGAGCCTGCATCCAGCTAGTTCACTAATATTTAAAGCAACATATTTCCAGATGCATGGATTATCCTTGTAAAGAAACAACCACCTGTGAGAATAATGCTTCTTTTGTGAATATGAAATAATTATTGTATTTTCTCCATTTTTCATGGTTACCTCTATGCCACCCCTGTCTATTCCCCTAAAAGCCATCATAACAGTAAGTTAAATAGGATGGCTAACTCATTTCTGAAACCAAAAAGGTCCTAATGCTACAAAAATGAAAAGATTGATTTTGTCATGATTTTTCTTTGGAGGGGGTCGGTTTAATGCCTAAAGCAGATATTGATATGATATAAATCAAACCCTAGTGTACAGAAACAAAATCAGAGACTAATCATTTCCTTAGTCTCTCTTATGGCCTGTCTTTTCAGGATGTGTAGCCTTTTGGGATAAAAGCATTCATACTGTCAACCTGATTAGGAAGGAGATAGACATGTTTTTCTCTGTGACAGTGCTGACATCCCTGATTTACCCTGCATTTTGGAGTTAGTGTTCTGAATGCCTACAAGTCTGTTGGTAAGTTTCATTGTTATCACTGGTAGAGGTTGTCTTGGCAATTTTTCTGTAGTGAATATTAACTCAAGAAGACCAGTATCATAGCCTTGAAAAGTGGTTACAATGATTCTAACAGTGTCTCTCTATCATCATTTACTCTGTATCATCTTTTTCTCCAGTCGAAGAAGACATATTCTTGCTTGTCAGTAGACCCAATACTTTTATGTGAACCTCAAATCACTTTCTATCCCATCACTTTTAGGACTTTCCTCCATATTTTTTTTTGACTCATGTTTTTTCTTTTTATTTTTTTAAAAATAGTTTACAATGATTTATTGCTTTAGGGTTTACCAAACACTTTTCTCATAGAAGCTCAATAAGATAGGTAGTGTATAATCATTCCCATTTTACAGTTCAGGAAACTGAGCCTGGTGGGGCATTTAATTTGTCTAAAGTCTATTGTCAATTCTATCCCATTCAACTACTTTCATTTTTTCCCATCTCCTTTAAAGCAAAATTTGATTAATACTGTCTATCCCATGATAGATTTGGAGACCTGATTTAAAGTCAGATTTCCTGACTGTATCCCAACAATGAATGACCCTGCACAAATGACTTTATATCTCTTAGTCTCAGTTTTCTCATCTGTAAAATGGGGAAGTTAATAGCACCCATCTCACGGGATTTTGTGAGGATCAGTCAGTCATAATCACTTATAAAGTAAGTACTATGTGTCAAGCACTGTGCTAGGCTCTGGGGACTTAAATAGAAAGAATGAAACAATCCCTACTCATAATAAGGAAACAACAAATACATATATAAGTATAAATGAAAGAAATATAAAGAAAATAAATGCAACGTAATAAGGGAGGGAAGGTACTGACAATTGAGAAAGGATTAGGAAAAGATTAATGCATAAGGGTACTGTTTGAACTGCTTCCATGTTTTGAAGAAGGAGGGATCTTCTGAGTCAGAGATGAGGAGTGAGGATATTCAAAATATAGGGGGCAAGCAATGTAGAGGGCTATGGAGATGTATGAAAAGAGAAATCAGTTTGGCTGGAACATAGAGCATGTGTGAATAATATATGGTGAGTCATCAAGGATAGACTGGGACTACATTATGGAGGCCTTTAAAAACTAACTAGAGAAGTTTATCCTTTATTCTAGAGGCAATAGGCAGGGAGGATGGTTTACTGACCAAGGGAGAGAAAGGGTATACTATACTTGAGGAAAACCATTTAGGAAGCAGTGTGGAAGATAGAACAGAGAAGGGAGAGATGAAGTAAAGGGATCAGTCAATAAAGGCCTATTGCAATAACATAGTTGGGAGGAAATAAGGGCCAAAAGAGAAAATGCAATAAAAGACTTTGAAAATATGTCATCTATTATGCCTATTGCCCACACTACTTTTTCACTTTCTGTTCTCCCTTTAGCCCCTTGTAAGCTAATTTATACTATTCTGCTGAAATGAATTTCACTAAGACCTCTTAATCACAAAATCCAATGGCCTTTCCTCATCATTTTAAGGTAATGACCTTGATACTCTTGACCATTCCCTCCTTCTGGATACTCTCTTCCCCCGGCTTCAGACATAGTATAACATACTCTGTTGGTTTTCCTACCCTTCTAAATTTGCTCTGTCTCCTTTGGTTGTCTCTTTCCAAGTCCTTAAAGTGAATGCTGAGTGATCAAATGAAAAAAAAAATTATTAAATGTACCTACTATGTGCTAAGCACTCATCTAAGTGCTGAGGGCACCAGTAGAAAAAATGAGACAGTCTGGGTTCTCAAGAAACTCATTTTATAATTGAGGGAGACAACATACATAGAGTAGTTCATTTGTAAGGCACAAGGAAAGGCGTGGGATTTCATAGGGTGAACTGGTAGTACTTATGACAGTGCCTATGGATATGGAGGGCATATTGGCAGAACAAATGGAAGGCCCTGTGATCTTCCATCTCATTAGAAAGCTCATCCAAGTGGTGAAATTGGTCATGCCCTTCCTCTCTCTTGGAAGTCACAGATTAGGTGTGGGTAGCCATTGGGGAGGGGCAGAAAGAAGTCCTGCTTTTCCCCAACTACTTAATCTTACACCTTAACTCTTCTCCCTTTACCTTTCTCTCTTGGAAATCTTATTCATTTCTTGAGGTTTTAATTATTATCTTTAGATTGCTGATTTTCATATCTTTAGTAGTTTCTCTAACATTTCTTTTGAACTTAAGATCTGCATCTTCAAATGCTTCTGGAGCTTCTGTATGTCTTGTCAATTTTTAAAACTCTGCTTGTGCCAAACTGAATCCATTATATTTTCCTTTAACTCTGATCCTCCTGATTCTAACCATTTCTATCACTGGCTTCCCTATCTAGTTTCCTATGCTCAAAACCCTGGGAATATCTTTGACTTTTCTCTTTCTCCTACCTCTTATTCCCAACAGATTTTCAAGTCCTATTTATTCTACCAGGGCAATAACTTTGCATTCATTCTGATTGTGTCTCTTCTCATTGTTACCACCATAGTGCAGCTTGTAATTATTACTTACAGGCACTATTGCAACAACTTCCTTTTGCTTCTCCCCATTTCCCAAGTTATCTTTCTGGCCACTGCTAGAATAATCTTTAGGCACAGTTTTGGTTATGTTTCTCTTTTGCTAAAACATATTTAATGACTCCCCTACTATCTGCATAGGAAAATTCATATTCCCCTTCCTGTTATTTGTGGCTACCACAATGTTGCATTCCCTTAGCTTTTCAGTCTCCAGTTATAGGATCATAGAGAGATAGAAGGAATCTTTAAGCTTATCTAGTCCAATCATTGGAGATATATGGAAGATGAGGGGCAAGAAGGCTACATTCTAAGGATGTTATGTGTCAAGGTAATATCAGAGGTAGGAGATAAACCCATGCCATCTGACTCATTCTCCAATGTTTTGTCTAATGTACTAAAATGCTTCTGAAGATCATACTATTTCTCCTCTACCCATTTATGCTTCATCTAAAATGGGCTATCCTCCGGGTCCTTAACATGACCCAATATTTTCTTGCCTTTATGATTTTCTTCATGTTTTTCTCTGTGCCTTGACTGTCCTTGATTCCCCTTTTTGTTTTGTGAATTCCTTTCTGCCTTTTAAAGGTTAACTCAAATACAGCTATCTTAATGAAATCTTACATGGTTATTACTGTCAGTCATAATTTTCATCCAGGTTTCTCATATAGTATTTTACTTCACAATTCTCTATGTGCATTTATCATGCAAAATTTTGTATTTTAGTTTTTTGATTTTCTGTCTCTCCACTCCTTCCCCAGATAAATTGTAAATAGCATGAGGGCAAAGGTACCCTGCATTCAGTAGGTAGTTAGTAAATCCTTGTTGAAATATTTCTTTTTTAATGAATGATTATTATTTTAAAGGAACTTAGATGCTATATAATGCAACCTTTTTTGCCCAACTCTTGAATATTCTCTATGGAGGACATGGCAAGTAGTTTTCTAGCCTGTTGAATATCTCCAGTGACAGGGGACTCAATAACTCACTGAAAAGACCATTTTATTTCTGGATGTCCTTAGTTATATTGGACTGAAACCTCCAATTTCTGTTCAATGATTTTGTCTTCTTCAATCTCACATTTCTGCCTGATTCATATTATACCATAAAAGTGGGGATGAAATAGGAACTTAACATTATTAAAAAAGGTTATAAGCTTCTAGAAAGTTATCACTTTTGCTGAGAGATAAGGCTGCATTCCTTCTCCTTGTAAATATTATGCACTCAATGCAGCATTGAGGAGAGCGTCACAATGGTATGGGCTCTTTGCTTCAGGCTCTGTAATATGTTGATCTGGTTCATGCAGAGACTTCCTCCCGTGTCCCTTAATTGACATCTGGGTTTTAAAATTCAACTGCCAGCAATCATCCCACTCAAGGAGAAAAACTAGAAGTGCTGTAGAGCATGATGACCTCAGACCCCAAGGAGGACGGAAATTGCTTGGGACTGATATTCCAAGGAGGTCTGACTGCATGGGATTTTATTGACAATGATGGGGAAGGCTGGGGGAGGAGGCAGGAAATCTGTTGAGAAGCTTCTGAATACAAACAAGAGGAAGGAGTACTGGCACTTCAGCTACTTGAAGATGATGTGTTATTGAAATTAGACAAGTTAGACAAGCTCAAACCTGGTGTTTTACTGTAAAGGCACAAATGAAACTTTCAATGGTAGAAACCTGTAGATAGTGTTCTGTAATTGTGGTCTCCAATTAGAGGAATTAAGTGTAGTGATGGTTACCATGCTAGGGGTCAGTAGTCAATAGTCCATAAACTTTAGATGAATCATGATATCCTGTGCTGGAAAGAACACTGGACTCAGGAGTCAAAAGACTGAGCAAGAGACCTCCCTCTAATAACTAGCTATGAGACCTTGGGCAAGTTATTTAAATTTAGTTCTATTTAAACTCTCAGTTTCCTCATCTTCAAAGCAAGAAAATGATGCTTATGTCACCTTCCTTCAGGAATGTCCAGGGATCAAATGAGATAATGCAAATGTAAGGGAGGTAGTTGGTCCCTAACCACCCCTCTCTCCTTAGTTTTGTATAAAATCATAGAAAGTAAGAGACAGGTCAAATTATTAAAATGAGAAAAAACATGTCTATATCTGTTCATTCCTTTAAGAAATGTTGGAAAAAACCTGATTGAATTTGAAGGGAAACTAGGCCTTTGGCAGAGTGAAGATTGGCCATGCTTTCTGATGGTCCTTAAAAGGTTTCCTTCATAGATGTACAGATAATCCAGGCAGGAATCTGGAGTCAAGGAATAACTCAGCACTAAGTTGGAATTACTTTTCACCTCTTGGTAGAGGGTAGTTTCTATCTCTTTTCATGCTATCTCATCTCCCTCCCAATTAATCATAGAGCTTTAAAAAAAAAAAGAGCTACTTGCCTAGAACAAGGCATCATTAGTAGTTGGTTAGTCTGGAAAGCCTCTCACTTTGAGGTGAGGAGTAAAGACAAAATCTCTAGGCAGATGCAGGCACAGAAAGGGAGCAATGAGGCAGGAAGTAGCTTCAAGGCATGAAACCTTTGGCAGTAGGGAAGAGAGCTGATTATAGATTTGACAAGAAATAGTCCTGGAACTTGAGACTTTTTTTTTTTTAATTTTATAGTATTTTATTTGATCATTTCCATGCATTTTTCATTAAAGACAAAGATCATTTTCTTTTCCTCCCTCCCACCCCCCATGGCCGATGCGTGATTCCACTGGTATCATATGTGTTCTTGACTTGAACCCATTGCCATGTTGTTAGTATTTGCATCAGAGTGTTCGCTCAGAGTCTTTCCTCTGTCATGTCCCCTCAGCCATTGTAGTCAGGCAGTTGCTTTTCCTCGGTGTTTCTACTCCCTCAGTTTGTCCTCTGCCTATGGATAGTGTTTTTTTCTCCTTGATCCCTGCAGATTGTGCAGGGACATTACACTGCCACTAATGGAGAAGTCCATTACGTTCGATTATACCACAGTGTGTTTGTCTCTGTGTACAATGTTCTCCTGGTTCTGCTCCTCTCGCTCTGCATCACTTCCTGGAGGTTGTTCCAGTCTCCATGGAACTCCTCCACTTTATTATTCCTTTTTGCACAATAATATTCCATCACCAACATATACCACAATTTGTTCAGCCATTCCCCAATTGATGGGCATCCCCTCGTTTTCCAATTTTTGGCCACCACAAAGAGCACAGCTATGAATATTTTTGTACAAGTCTTTTTGTCCCTTATCTCTTTGGGGTACAGACCCAGCAGTGCTATGGCTGGATCAAAGGGTAGACATTCTTTTATCGCCCTTTGTGCATAGGAACTTGAGACTTTTGATCTCCAAAGAGAAGAAAACAACAAGAGAGACAAGCTGGGTAGCTTGTCCAACAGAGATGCTATACCCAGAGTAAAGTTTGGTGTGAGGACTTGCAGCAGTTAAAAATTAGTTTCTCTGCTAAAAGTATTATATATTTAGAGTTTTATTAAAGATTAAAAATATAAAGAAAATAGAAAATAAGAAAGCATGTGTCTAGGCCCAGAGAGCCCATTCACAACCACTCACATCTTGCCTGCTAGGTAGAGAGCCATGTGCTCCGAAGCGGAAGTAGGAAGAGAACGACAGTAGGCTTTACAGCCAGTTTAAATAGAAATTTTGATCTTGCCCAGGTGAGGATCTCAGTGAGATTAGAGGGCATCCTGGGAACTAGAGCAAGGACTTCTGAGGATTGAAGTCTGGGGTTCAAAACTCCATTTTTATAGACTCCACCGGAGAAAGGAGATCTGGACTCTATAATATCAGCGGTTAGAGTTGGTCTGGCCACATGTGTGACCCACAAGTGTAAATCACTACTGATCTAGTCTAAGTTTGTGCTCTTTCTTCACAGTGATGCTTTCTGTATTTGTGGAACAGTGTGCACCATGTTTATAGGGAAATATTTTACTGTGAAATGGTGTTACTGTGCCATCTACGTAAATACCTTTGCTTTCAGCTAATTGTATTTACTAGAAAACAGTTACCATTTATCTCAACAGTTGAGGCTTGCATGCTAAAGTTTTAAAAAATAGTTTAAAATTTTCATTATATATTCCTCTAATTTCATGTTAAAAAGTTAACATTTCTTTAAAAAAATTTTTAGTTTCAAATTTTCTCCCCTTGTCCAGTCCCTTCTTTACCCCTGAGAAAGTAAACAACATGATTTCTATTATACATTGGAGGTGGGCAAAACATAATCCCATATTAGCCAGGTTGCAAAAGAAAATACAGATAAAAAAACAGAAAAGTAAAGAAAGTTTAAAAAAAAGCCTTAATCTACACTTAAAGTTTATCAGTTCTCTCTTTGGGGGCATATAGGATTTTTTATCACAAGAACTTTGGAATTGTCTTGGATTATTGTCTTGATCAGAATAGCTAAGTATTTCATAGTTCATCATCATTACAGTATTGATGCTACTGTGTACAATGCTTTCATGGTTCTGTCACTTCATATAAGTTCATAAGAGTTCATATAAGTCTTATCGGGTTTTTTTTTTTTTGGAAACTATATGGTTCACCATTTCTTAGAGCATAATAGCATTCCTTCAAAATCATAAACCACAACTTATTCAGCCATTCCCCAATTCATAGAATCCCCTTAATTTCTAATTCTTTGCCCCACAAAAAGAGCTGCTTTAAATATTTTTGTACAAAAAGTTTCTTTCTCCTTTTCTTTTAATCATTGGGATGCAGATCTAGTAGTGGTATTGTGAAGTAAAAGGATATACAAAGATTTATAGCCCTTTGGGTGTAGTTCCAAATTGTTCTTGAGAATGGTTGGTAAAGTTTACAAGTCCTCCAATAGTGGATTACTTTTTCCACATTCTTTTCAGTATTGCCATTTTCCTTTTCTGTCATGTTAGCCAATCTAATAGCTGTGAGGTAGTACCTTAGAGTTGTTTTAATTTGCATTTCTCCAATCAGTAGTGATTTAGAATAATTTTTATATGACTATAGTTAGCTTTAGTTTCATCATTTGAAAACTGCCCATTGAAATCCTTTGACCATTTATCAATTGAAGGAATAAAAATAGGCAATAAGAAAGAAAACAAAGATCAAAATAAATAAATGGTTTAGATGTAAAAGGTGATTTCATAAGCAAATTAGGGAAAGATGGAAAAATCCTTCTTAGATATATAGATTAGATCACAGGAACTTAAATGGATAATTTTGATTACATGAAATTTAAAAAGTTTTACACAAAAAAAAACCTAATGCAGTCAAAATAAGAAGGAAAATAGGAAAATGGGAGGCTGGTAGAGAAGTAAATTTCTCTAATAAAGGACTTGTTTCCCAAATATATAAGGAACTGAGACAAATCTAAATACTTAGAGAATATGATCATATCATCTGCAAAGAGTGATAATTTTGTTTTCTTATTGCCTATTATTATTCCTTCAATTTCTTTTTCTTGCCTTGTTGCTATAGCCAGTATTCATTCTTTCTTTGTTTCTCTCTCTCTCCCTCTCTCTCTTTTTATCTCTCCCTTCCTTCCTTCCTTCCTTCCTTCCTTCCTTCCTTCCTTCCTTCCTTCCTTCCTTCCTTCCTTCCTTCCTTCCTTCCTTCCTTCCTTCCTTCCTTTCTTTCATATTCCTTTCTTTCTTTCTTTCTTTCTTTCTTTCTTTCTTTCTTTCTTTCTTTCTTTCTTTCTTTCTTTCTTTCTTTCTTTCTTTCTTTCTTTCTTTCTTTCTTTCTTTCTTTCTTTCTTTCTTTCTTTCTTTCTTTCTTTCTTTCTTTCTTTCTTTCTTTCTTTCTTTCTTTCTTTCTTTCTTTCTTTCTTTCTTTCTTTCTTTCTTTCTTTCTTTCTTTCTTTCTTTCTTTCTTTCTTTCTTTCTTTCTTTCTTTCTTTCTTTCTTTCTTTCTTTCTTTCTTTCTTTCTTTCTACATCAAGACCTCAATCACATTCCCATAGAACCATTTGATCAATCATATGTTTTTCTTCTGTATTTCTGCACCTGCTTTCTCTCAATGTGGATAGTGTTCTTTCTCATATGTCTGTCAGAATTATCCTGGATCATTGCATTGCTGATAGTAGAGAAGACCATTACATTCAGTTGTGCCACAGTGTATCCATCTCTGTATACAATGTTCTCCTGGTTCTGCTCCTCTCACTCTTCATCAATTCCTGGAGGCCATTCCAGTTTCCATGGAAATCCTCCAGTTCATTATTCCTTTGAGCACAACAGTATTGTCACCAACACATACCACAATTTGTTCAGCCATTCCCCAATCAATGGATACTAAGTAAATCTTAAAGCTAAAAGTTACTGAGAAGTTACAATTCTATAACAGTGAGGGAGTTTCTACACAGGACTTCCCTCTTCCCCTATCTAGTCCCTCTCTATTCACATTACTCTCTTCCCACCTCTGCATTTTAAGATTTACAAAACACCTTTCTTACAACAACTTTGTGGTGTATGTAGGATAGGCATTTCATTCCCATTTTACAGATATTGAAGTCGAGGACTTCAGAAGTTAAGTGACTTATTCAGTGAAACATGGAGAAGTGTATCAAAGCATCAAAGAAGTATCTGAGTCTGGTTTCAAAACCAAGTCTACCTTGACTCTAATTCTAGCATTTTTTCAATTATGCCACATTTATCTGCTGGGTTTTTCCTTGCAATTTTTAAGTCTCTTTTCTTCTACCTTATTCTAAGTGTGATTTGGTAAAAATATCCAAAAAGTGAATCAAAGTCTAGGATACATCATCCAATGGGAAAAGGATAAAGCAAAAAGTCTGAGGAAGCATATGTCCTCCTTGCCACATCTTTGTAACACCTATAGACTATCTACTATTAAAATTATTTAAATGTTTTTGAAACATTATCTTCCTTAGGTGGATACCATTCAAAATGAGGTATTTAAATTGCTGAACCATCTCATGCCAGTGGTTAAATTGTGATTGCAGAGCTCACTCTTATTTAAATCTGAACTTTGGCATCACAAAACTACCCCCTGTTTAAAGAGAAAGGGATCAATTTTTGAAGTGAATTTTTGAAATGATATGAAGCATAAATAAATGAGTTTATAACAAAGTATAAATGCTATCTTAAAATATGTGTCATCCTTTATTCAAGAGGTCAGTATAGTGAATCATTCCCATGGTCAGGCATTTAAATCATGTCTAACTCTTCATGAGTCCATTTGGGGATTAAAAAAAATAAACCCTTATCTTCCATCTTGGAATTAATAGTGTGTATTGGTTCCAAGGCAGAAGAGTGGTAAGGGCTAGGCAATGGGGTTTAAGTGACTTGCCCAGGGTCACACAGCTGGAAAGTGTCTGAGGTCAGATTTGAACCTAGGACTTCCCATGTCTGGGCCTGGCTCTCAATCCAATGAGCTACACAGCTGCCCCCATTTGGGGATTTCTTGACAAAGAGAGTGGAGTGGTTTGCCATTTCCTTCTCCAACTCATTTTACAGATGAGGAAGCTAAGGCTAATAGGATTAAGTCTCTTGCCTAGGGTCCCACAGTTAGTAAATGTCTGAGGCCAGATTTGAACTTCCTGGACTCACGAAGACCAGACTTGGCACCCAATCCACTGAACCTAGCTGCCCATGTATCATATTGCTTAATCAGAATAAGAGTCTATGAAACATGTTTTATTTGAATATTAATTGAATAAATTGAAAGTAGTCTAAACCAAAAGCTGTTTTTGAACATTTCTAGGGAAGATGCATATTCAAGGATTGCAATAAGTAGACTTATTTCTTTACTATAATCAGATTCTCAATGAAGATTAATGCTGTTGACACTTCTTCCTTATTACTGCTTTTCTGTTTGAAGATATGTTTTGGCTTAGAGAATATAAAGGAATAGGATCTCAACTCACAATGATGATAATAACAGCAGACATCTAAGGCAGCTAGGTGGCATAGTAGATAGATAGAGCACTGGTCTTGGAATTAGGAAGATTCATCTTCATGGGTTCAAATCTGACCTCAGAGACTTATTGGCTATGGGAAACTGGGCAAGTCACTCACTGCTGTTTGCCTCTGTTTCTCATCTGTAAAATGAGCTGAAGAAGGAAATGACAAACCATGCTAGTATCTTTGCCAAATAAAACCCAAATTGGGTCACAAAGAGTCAAACATGACTGACAGGCTGAACAACAACCACCTCTCATATGTGTATTCTTGTTGCATTGCTGAATTAAAGTGAAACCAAAGATGTTTAAGTGTAGACATTGCTTATTTCCATGCTGAAGTGAGCACAGATTTACAAACTATGGATATGAGTAACTGCTCCCCAAATTCATTCAGGTGGCAGATAGACTACTGTGCTTGGAGTCACAGATACTAGCTCATACATTGATTTAGAGCTGAAAGGGAACTTAGAAGTCATTGAGTCCAACTCCTTGATTTTACAGATGAGGCAACTAAGGCCCAGAGAGATTACCTGACTTGTTCAGGGTCATATAACTAATAATTATCAGGAATTTGAATTCCAGGGATTTCTGACTCCAATTTCAGTTTCTTCTTTGTTGTACTATGCTACTACTATGTCTTTTTTTTAAATGTTAAACCCTTACCTTCTGTCTTAATATCAATTCTAAGACAGAGTAACAGCAAGGGCAAGGCAATTAGAATTAAGTGACTCCCCCAGGCCAGATTTGAACCCAGGGTCTCTAGATCACAGGCTCTACTGCATTACTTAGCTTCCCCAGCTACTAGTTAGTACATCTTGACCTTAAGGAAAAAACAAAAAAAGACCCAAATTCAAATTCTGTCTCAGACACCGGCCAGAAGGAAGAACAAAAATAAAGAAGGATGAAATGACTCAAGTTGTAAATATGGAAAGAGAATCCCAGAACTATTAAAGTTGCTGACTCCTCATGGAAATTAATCAGTGCAAATGAGAAATTTTAGCACTAATGATTAATTTTTAAAAATATTAAACTACGAATCTACAAAGAAGACCTTTTTTAATGCTTGCAGTTCAACTGCCTATTTAAAACAAACATACATTTGATTGTTTTTAAATATTGATGCCTTTGCTGTTATTACAAAACACTGAGTAGGAGTTCACACAATGAGGGTGACATGTGAATGTGTCAAGTTAATGTCAAAACAACAGCCTGGAGCAGTATCACAGTCTGACAGGTTTCAGTACTGAGTGAATGCTGACTGGACGATCCAAAGGCTGAGTCAGGTCTCTTCCTTCCTTCCATTTGGGCATCCAATATGGGGAGCTGGGTCAGACCACACTGCTGATGCCCCTGGGTGAGGTGGACAGGAAGGCTTTCTGTCATTCTGAAATTGTAGGGATAAAGATGGATACAGCTTCTTCCAGACCCAGGCTAGTTGGGGTCTCTGCTTTAAGAAGGCTTTTGTTAAGAACAAGAACAACAATAAAACAGTATGAGTTTGTACATCTGTCTGTCTTGGGGAAACAAAATATCTTTGCTACATTTAAAAAACAGATTTTTCATATGAGATCAGTCAACTAATGAGTATTCTTTGAGATTTAAAATGTAAGGAGTGAGACAAAATACCAATTATTTAGGTTATCTTTTGGAATTAAATGCATGGAAAGTCCCTGGGAAAGGCAATGAATGATGGAAGATGCTTTTTTTGTCTATGACCTTGAAGAAGTCATTTAGGTCTGAGTTTCACTGTCCTTTTTTGTAAAATGAGTGGGTTGGACTAGAGAACTTCTAAGGTCCTTTTAAGTTTCAAATCTTTGATCTCATGATCCTTTCTTTGATCAATTTTATCTTTCAGAAAATAAAAAAAGAACAAAGAAGGCAAGTTCGAGCCACAACTCATAAAGGAGTTCTTAAAAATAGTTAGAAATAGATGTCTTAGAGATAGGTAACCCATTTGATTTTTAAGCAAATAAAGGGTTTTTTTTTTTTGGCTATCACCATAATAATAACTTTTATAAAGTACTTGTAGGATTGCAGATGCTTTATAACTTCTATCCCATTTTATCCTCATAACAACCTTGAGAGGTAAGTGTTATTATTATCCCTATTTTAAAGATGGGAATACTGAGGCAGGTAGAGGTTGAGTGTCCAGGAACCAAGTGTCAAAAGCCAGATTTGGATCCAGGTGGAACAGTCCCTTCTTTATACTACTGATGTGCTTGGTACTGCCAGATACAAATAGAGAGATGGTTGTTGCCACTAATTGAGGAGATGAAAGAAGGAAACATAAAAATTAGTAAAGACAATGTGAAGATAAATGTTACATTCTTATAGAAGGCAGAGCCATGTTGTAGAAAGAACACTTCTGAGTAAAAGTGCTTAAGTTCAAATCCTGCCTCAATTGATTACTACCCTGTCTAGAGCCTGCCTGACAACATTTGGGGGTCCTTGAAAGTGGGTAAGAAGAATGAGAGAAAAAGAAAGGAAAACAAACCTGAGGTTTGGAGGGTCAGGCTTGTGGATTGCAAATAAGGCAATTCTATTGAGAGTCACTACTAATTTTATAGCAAGAGAGAAACAAGCAGAGGCTCTTTCTACATCTATAGTAACATGCAATGATTAACAGAGAGACTTTAAGAGATTACAATACAATCTGCCATACAACAGTGATTTTTAGGGGATATGTTATTGGTCTTAATGCTAGTTTTTGTGCTTGCCTGTGACAGTGAAACTATCTTTTTTGAACATAGGTATCCTTGTTTTATATACATTATTAGATGTTGTTCATCCTTCAGTTTTGAGGAGTAGCATGGCATCACAAGGATGATGTCTTGACTTGTACATGAATTGTATTTAAATAAGGTAGAGTTATGCAAAGTTGTAGGTGGCCTCACTCTCCTTCCAAGTCATAGAAATCCAGTGACAGGACAAAAGTCAAGATGACTGGAGATTGCCTGGGAATCAGTGGCATCTTTAATCTGACCAAGCTCTACACTTCACAATGTCTATGTTGGAAGAGAATTTCTCTCTCCATTATGTCACTTTGTTTAACATTAACATCATCTCTCAGTGACCTGGGGTCAAAGACCACTGAGTAGATTACGTTAAAGGATGCCTTCAAAAGTCACACTGCATCAAAAGATCCAGAGTGAACTTTGGTATATAATGAACTGAACTAAAGGGGGTTGAACATATAATTTATTAAGGATGTAAACTCTTATGCCAAAGGGGAGTGCCTTATAATTGGCTTTTTGTCAATGCATCTATCAGTCATTTTTGTTTTCATTCACTTTTATTTCCCTCTTATCTTTAATAGTTGAATTCCCTCTAGGTAAAGTGCAAGATTAAACACCTCTAGTAAGAGGATCTTTAGATGTATAAGATGGTTATTTGAAATGATTCAATGGGGAGAGAGGCATATTAATCTCCCAAGGACCTCCACTAGGGAGATTTCAACATGCTCATCTCCCAATAGAATCATAGTGGGGATTTTCTCTCTCCATTATGTTTTTTTTTTTTTAATATCATCTTTCTGTGACCTGGAGGTCAAAGACTGCTGAGTAGATTCAGGTACAGACTGGCCCTCAGAGAAAGGAAGTTAGAGAACCAAGGAATCAATGAGACAGGAAGCTGATTCCACAGGCACTGCCCCACTGGGCGGCTCAGGAAAATTGAGAAACTCTGCTTGGTTCCCGAGATGTGACATGTGAGAACTAGTGGTTGGAGAAAATAGCTTATAAATAGAGATCAGGAGGTCTTTGGGGTCTTCTGGTTGGAACATGGAGGCTGGATGAATTCTTGTTGGTTGTGAGATTCAATCCATCATGGCAGCCAATAGAGTAGTAAGCTAAATACCTCTCTACTGCTTTCCTATCTTTCCCTCTCTTTACTATTACTACTTTGATTTAATAAAGTTATTAAAGCTACTAGCAGCCCCATGATTTAATTTTAATTATTATACCTACTTCAGTTGCCTTCATGGCTATTGGAACAAATTATTTTCACATGCCCATTCTGCCCATTGAAGTCTTTGCATTTTTGGGATAGACATCCCCACCCCTTACTTCATCAAAGAGTTTGAGTTCTGTTGGTTACCCTCAACCTAATTTAGCTCATCTGCTGAAATGGTTATTTTTAGAGCCATAGGTGAGTGTTGGGTGAAAGATAGATACCAAAAGTATTTTTCTGGACATTAGGTATCCTCAGCTCTTTCAGATATTTTGAGAATTGATTCCTCAGCCCTCTTAAAATATGGTCACCTCCAGAACAGAACTTATCTTTGTGGTTGGTTATCTTAGTGCTATTTCTACTTTCTTATTCAACATATTGAGGGACTACAAAGTTCAAATATGGTGGTTCTATCATCATTTGGAGAAAATAGTCATAAAAATCTTGACAGATCTTTTCTATTTTTCATCTTTAATCTTCTTGCAAATTTCAGCCTTAAATTCTATTTGAATAAACTGATTAAAAAAAACCCTAAAGTTTTTTGCCAAAGTTGCTGTAAACTCATTTTATTCATTATTGCTACTTGTTTTTTTTAATGATATATTTTTGTATCTCTGTGCACATGTCCCCATGTTTCTCACTCCCTTCTGCCTCATCCAAGTGGTGGAGCCAAGATGGGGTCAGCCATAGAGTTGGTACACCCCTAGGCTCCAGGAATTCTTATACTAGTTGTAATCAATCCTTCCCCATTCTGTGTCCATAGTCTATCTTGACACCTACCCCCTATTCCAGTGATGTCCTCAAGTATACATGGATAGGAGGAAGGGAGCAGCCTGGCCCCAGGTCCCTTTGGCTTTCAAGTAATCAACTTAGGCAAACTCTGTTCTGGGGCTATGGTGGATATGCCCACAGAGAAGGTTCTGAGTCCCTGCTTTGGCATGCATGCCATAGGTTCACCACCATGGCCCTATTTTCCCACTCCAGCCCCAACTCCTATTTGCCCTTAGGGAATTATGAGATTGGCAAGGGTAAGGTAGGAGGCACTTCCCAAACTCTGACCATTGCCCTGATTTCCCCTTCCATCTCAGCAAGTTAATTTCTACCAAAGTTCTATAGGGAGGAGAGAATAAAGAGATGAAATTCTTACGGAGTCCTTATCCATATAAGTAGCTGGTAATGGGAGCAAGACTTGAATTTGTGGGGCTTCTCCCTTCCTTCCCTGCTCTAAACTTACTTTAAGTTCTTGCCTATTCTGTTCCCCAGCAGAGTTTACCCTGAACTGACTAAAGGCCAGGAGAATTTTAAAACTGTTATCTTTGGTCTCCCAAAGGTAGAATGGGTGGGGAGGAGTATGTGCATGTGTGTGTGTGTGTGTGTGTGTGTGTGTGTGTGTGCATGCATCTGGGAAGTGAAGGAAGGAAGGGCTTGTGGAGGGAGAGCTTGGACCCTTGGCCATGGCATGATCAAATAAATTAAAATTCAGAAAAAAATCACATAATCTCCATCCATCTTCCTCATCAAGAATTTAGTATTAAGTTTATATTATAAACTGGTGTTGCCTTTGGATGCCAGGACTCTCTAATTGGCAGGGAAACTAAATGTTTGCTGTTTAAGGCAGTTTTTAGTTTGTTTTCGCTTTCTTGGCTTGGTGATTGATTTATATCAGTAGCATTCCCTTAGAAAATTATACTAATCTAAGGTCAGTGTCCATTATTTTGCCCATTTCCTATTTTTCAAAGCTTGTTTAAGTAGAGTTATTACCTATGACATCTGGAGCAGAAGAAGAGTAAAGTGATGAAAGTTTTGTTTTAGGAAGATTTATCTGGGTATGTTATGAAGGATATTAGTAGAGCACTTCAGGTTAATCTAATTAAAATGTGTTCCAGTTCTCAGAGAGGTTAAGAAAAACAAGTGTGCATATGGAAGAAAGAGAGACAGAGAGGAAAGACAAAGACAGAGCCAGCCATAAAAACTGAGATAGAGAGACTTAGTAATCACATTTACAAATTCTTTAAATAATCTGGGATTATTTGTTCAGCCCTAATAACCTAAACACTTCAATTTATCAAAGAAAGTAAGGTGATTTGATGATTTTCAAACTCTTTGCTTGTCTTTGATTCACATTTCTGGTTAATTATTTTTGTTTTATCTTTTGCAGGCAAGAAAGTAATTCTCCTCCCTATAAGTAAATGGTTCTATCTTCCCTCCATTGATTATCATCCTAATCCCAATCCCTCTAAATAGTTTTCTTCTTAGAATGTGAGATCATCAAAGGGAGGGGTTTATAGAGAGGGGAGAATTGATCCACAGACATAGATTTGATCAGTTAGATTAGGGGAATGGGATGGGAAGAGACAGCTGGGAAGGAAAATGGAAAGAATGCATGTTAAAGTCAAATGTTAAGTATGTAGCTTAATGTGAGTCACAGTTAGGAAATTTTGAACTGATATGAGGAAAAATTATTTAGTTTAAGTCCTTCCTTTTTCCCTACAAAAATCCCAGAAAACTCAATGACTTCATGAAGTAGGGATTAGGCTATTCAGTCTTCATCATATGAATTTGCCATTGCTTATCTCTAAGCTAGTCTCTTCACTTTCCCCCATCTCCATTTCTCCTCCCATTTTCAACTTTTCCTCATTTATGGCTATATGTGTATATAACACATATAGCCATATATATATGGCTATATATGGCCAGTTAGCTTATTATAAAGCATTGCACTTAGTTGGAATTTAGTTGCACAGTCGAAAAGTTATGGGTATTGCTGAAAATTCTCAAGGGGCAACAGCATCTTTCATGCATATTTTGTCTTCAGATTACAAGTTTTCTTTCTTTTGAAAAATGGGTTCAATTCTTTTTATTTAATGAAGAAATTGAATAAATGCTAAGCATTTGACATGTACAGAATGCTGTACTATTCTATACCAAAAACAATAACAGATATGAATACCCTGGTTCCTTTACTCAAGGATCTTACTAGGAGGGAGATGAGATGGGATACAACACAATACAATGCTTAAAAGGGGTTTGCAAAGGGAGAAACATCTAAATCAAAGCTATGGGTCCATGTGTAAGCATGACATTGAAGGTACTGTCATTATGACTGCTTCTTTGATCATTGATAGATAAATGTCATGCTTTTGAAATAATTAGATTACTTTGTGACTGTGTTGATAACAACAGCTTTCCTTGAAAACTTGCTTGCATCTTAGTGGGTAGCAAAACTTTAGAATTCCCTCTAGAATGTTCAAGGACACATGTTATACTAATCCTCTTTGTTGTTCTAAGAGATATTGGTTTTTGTTGTTTCTCATTCAGTAAATAGATTGTTTAACCTGTCATTTAGCTTGATTATTGATCTTTAAAGGTCAGGATTATTTATGGCTTTAGATATTGAGCTACCAGTCTCTTCTATTTATTGATCTGTTTTATCCCTCTACCTGTGATCATAGGTATCTTTGGTCCTACAATGGCCTTGCTAGGAATCTCCTGAAATGTAAGATCAATGAAATGAAAGAATATAGACCTCCAAAGAATTAATCAGGGTTCAGTAGAGGATTGAACATTTTTCTTCTGAAAATGTTTTGAATTATAACAAAAAACCAAAAAGTTTTAAAGATGTTCCAGTACTTATGGTATTTTAGCCATATCCTCATGTTAAAGAACATGAAATCATGGTTGCCTTTCATCTGTGGATAAAAGAGAAAACTACACTCAGCTTTTTTTTAATGGGGAAGAGAATGGGATTGCTAACGAAATAAGTGTTACCAGAATTCAAATAGGTGATAATTGCAAAAAGAAAAAAAGAGAAATGGTTTTGCATCTTACTTGAAAAGCAAAAAAAAGTAGTTGTTATGGGATGCTCAGGATGATGGAATATTTTAGAGTTCTAAACTCTAAGCCCAAACTTCAGTGAATTTGCTTTGATGGAGTCATGATTAATTGGTGATTACTTCCTCTACTTGAATAGATTGAAATTTCTCTATGCTTTCTTTTTTGGATTTTACAATGAATCTTATGCATTGGAGTCACTAAATTACCATCTATTGTAAACCTTCCATATAGAATGCCTTCAGTTGTATAATCATTCAGTCTTTACTTGGGTCTTTTTTTTTTTTAAATCTTTTGGGGTAGGGGAGAATCTGTGGCCAAGATGATATTTGAAGTCTTTCTATAACCTAGAAACTAATAGAGATTGTGCTTTGATGGCATGGGTTTTCAGAATCCAGTTTCCCTAGTCGATAATGAGGCATTAGATGACTTTGTGATCCCAGTGATTGAATGAATTTTATTTCAAAGCCTGACCTAGCTAGGTATATGGAGGTTCATGAATGAACATGTAATGATCAGTTCTTTGGCCATGGCAGCCAGTGGAATAAACAAGCAAAATATCTTCCAAGAGATATTTCCAAGTTCTGGGGCTTTATGACACCATACAATCTCATCCATAAGCAGGAGCATCTGGAGGACCTCACTCTCCATAAGGAATTCCTTTTTCAAATTGAACTCTCTACCAAATCTCCTCAATGAGAATAGTAAAAACTCATGTTTATGTCCCACCTAATGCTAATGACTAAAGTGTTGTCAAATAAAATAATCTGTGCCTTTTATTATGTCTTTCAAAGAACCTTGAATAATTTTGTTATTCAGATTGGATACACCTTAATTGAATTTTTCTCTATGAAGCAGACACTTTAAAAAAAATTAAAAAAATAAAACATGAGGTCTTCCAGTCTTTAAATCTTCTGAGCAACTGAGTGATGTTAAAGTAATTGCCTACTGTGGAATATTGCCTAGGTTTGTGGTGGAGAAAGTCTGGAGAGTCAGAAATGGTGCTCAGAGAGAAATGAAGATGTTGCTGGTCTGGGCACTTTCCTCAAAATGGATGTTGGTAGAGAAAACAAGAACTACATCAATTGGATGGTCATCATTTTGATGTGATAAGCAAAGGGTTCGATGGTGAGTGGAAAGTGTGCTGGACTTGGAGTCACAGGCAATGTAGGCTTGCTATCTCTCTCCAACACTGACTATCACATGGCCCCGTGACTTAACTTTCACAAGCCTCAGCTCCTCATCTGTAAATTGGTAATAACAGTGCCAGTAGTGTCAACCTCATACAGTTGGCAGGAGACTTAGATGTGACATTATATGTGAAGTACTTTGCAAACTTTAAAGGGTGATTTAAATGTCAGCTACTAATAGCATTATAGCTATTATCAAGTTAGAGTGGTTGTACAGCAGCTTGCCAACAGCAATTCTTAAGCAATATGCAACAATTTAAAAAAATCATTTCACTCAAATATGCAGACATTAGGATTCACTAAATATTTAGTCTTCTTCTAACAAGCTAACTTCAACAAATATTTATTAAGCCCCTATAATATGAAACACACTGTGCTAGGTTTTAGGCATTATGAAGGAATTCTCAAAACAGAGAAATGGGTCTTCTATCTACTAGCAGCATTTTAATGATTTTGTGTCAAAGATAGGAGATCAGATTGAAAGTAAAGAAATTTATTATCATGCTAAAGAATGCTCACTAATAGTAGCTTCAGATAACTAGAGCACAGATTTGGTTTTTTAAGTTTTCAGGTCCTCTTAGAATACAAAACCCATCAGTAGCATTCTCTAACAACTTAGGATAAATAAGGTGTTTCATGGGAGATAGGGATAGAGGAAGTAGTAATCATTTAAGGGGAAGAAGGGGGGAGTTTATCAAAATAAGAAAACATTCCTTGCTCAAGAGCAACTGACTAAATACTTTTACACTTATTAAAGAAATCCATTTGATCTAAGACAGCAAGGTTGAAGTAACCATTTAGACAAGGGTATCTTTTATCTTTAGACAATAAATTGTTTTTACAACAAGGGATGAGATCATCTGCTTTACTGTGTCCTTGCTAGTTTATCGTATTTTATTTTTTCCTTAAGGAATCAAAAATAAAAAAGTAATTCAGGCTCTGCTTCAAAGAGTTTACCATCTAGTAGGAGAACAAGATATATTTAAATATTTATAAGACAAATTATGACTAAAGTGAGTAGGAGAGGTGAAATCAGCTCAAGAGAGTCAGTGAATAAGGCATCCTTTTTTGACTGGAGAGCACCAAGAAAAACGTCATGGAAAAAGTATTTTAGAAGATGAGCCCTAAAGGAAGAGAAGTATAAATAGTCAGGGATGGGATAGGACAGGGCTGGTGCTTGTGCTAGGTCTGGAAAATAAAGTTTGAAAATTCATGGAGGTGGAAAAAGGCAGGGTAAGATCTGGGAACAGTGAATAGTCCAGGTTGGCTCTAGGAAAGGGTACATGAACTTTTAGTAATACTATAAACATAGTCTAGAGAAGTAGGATGGAGTCACTCTACAGAGGGTCTTGAATGAAAAATGCTAGGCTAAAGAGTTGGATTTTCTTTGGTAGATAAGATGGAAACATTAACATTTTTTAAGGTGGAGATTGAGGAAGGGAGACTGATATGAGTCTTTTTAGCAGGTATGAAGGACAGATTGAAGCGGGTAGAGATTAGAGGTAGAAAGAAGAGCAATTGAGGGTCTTTTATAATAGGACAACAGGAGAGAGGTTGGGAGGACCCAGATTATGGTGTCAGTGGAAGCAGAGAGAAGATGGATATCGGAAATTTCTTATGGTAGAATCAATAGAGTTTAGCAATTAGTTGTATACATGTGAAGAGTGACAGAGATAAAAGAATCCAGGAGTGGATTTATAGTTACGTTTTGGAGTTTAGTCTTGATTATGTTGGTTTTAGACTTTTCTGCAGCACTGGAGAGTGATACTTGGGCAATATCTTTATTTATAGGATCTTATGGCTAGAATGAAACATAAAAAGGATCCTTTGCTTGTAGGCAAGACCATATCTAAACAATTTTATTTGCGTGAACTTGGTCTTTTTGGATTTTATTGTCCTCATATGAGTTTTGAAGAAAATCTGTAGTAATAGAAAGAGCAGAGATCCTGGATGCAAATCCTGCCTCCTACTATCTGTGTACCTACTTTTCTGGGCATGCTTTCTCTTCTGTAAGTGTTTGGATCACATGTTCTCTTAGGTCCCTTCTGGTTCTAAATCCTTTCATTCTATGATCCTGTGAATTGGAAGCAGAATTGTCCAGGGACATTTCATAATCTCCCTCACTATTTAGTAAACAATTCTGTGTCTTCACTGCATGTATAAAACAGACAAAATAGTACCACACTGTAGCACAGGGCTATTATATAATTAGGTGCTTGCAAAGCCCTTGGAACGACATGTTAAATAAACTCATGTCTGAATTTTAAATGGAAACTAGACACAAAATGGAAAAGAAGAGAGAAATATGAATTAAGCTATTTGACTCTCTTTGCCTGTGCCCAAGTCAGCCTTTTACTTTTGAGTATTTTATTTCAATTTGTTCAGCTAAGGTGTTTTAGCAGAAAAGGAAGTAGCAGCTGGCATCCCTTTAGGGTTTGTGATATGCTTTAGTTTAAAAAACAAAGTTTCAAGTGTGTTCATTGTTATGTGGAATTGTGACTTAAATCAAAGTTAGGGTGCTAAACTTTCTGCCCAACATTAAAAAAAAAACATCCAACAACATTAAATTTAGTCACCTAGAATCAAAAGAAAAGAATACAAAATGTGAGACAGGATACATGAATTTGAGTTTTGGCAATGCATTACTCATTAGGCAGATGTCTTTATATAAATTACTTGTGCTGTCTATATTTCAGATTTTCCATCTGTATAATGGGATTAATAATCTTGATCCTAATCATTTTATAAGGTTAAAGAAATGAATTAGTGGAAAGAATTTTGAAAAAAAAGGTTAACAATTCACCCAGTTCAATGTTTGACATGCTGTAGCTGTTCAAAAGACATACACAGAAAAAAAACAATTCTTTTCACTTGTAGATTACTTCCCCCTTCTATTGTTCCAGTTCAGTTAGATATTTATGGAGGGTCTAAGGAAACAAAATCATTGTACTGGGTCCTGAGACTTTTTTAAAGATGAAGACAAAAATAAAACAATTTCTGCCTCAAGGATTGTACAGTCTCATGAGTTTCACTAGTCTCGTGAGCTGAATAAGACAGATATTATTATTATCATTTGACAGATGAGGAAACTGATTCATGGAGAGATTAAGTGACTTAACTGAGGTAGGGTTAGAGATAGAATTAAAACCTGAGCCTGAAGAAGCCCATCTGCCACTTTTCCCAATACACAATACTATACAATATTTTTATTATGCCTTTGCATTATGGTATATAATTAGTTTGTCCAATAAATATTTATTAAACTTTCTTGGTGTGAGACACTATAACTAGACACTGTGTATACAAAATAAGTGGAAGCTATCCCTACCCTTAAGGAGATGACATTTTATTGGGGAGAAGGGAAAAATATACACATATAGAATTTAGTACAGAATACATATCAAGTAAATACAAAGTTATTTCGGAGAGAGGACACTAAGCAATTAGGAACAATAGGAAGGGCCAGTTGTAGAAAGCAGTACTTGAGCTGATGCTTGAAGGAACATTTGGAATAAAAAAGAAATGTGTGTCATTGAAAACTTAAAGAGTTTTGTAGGTTTCATCAAATTTCATGCACATAAAAATGGAAAAATAATTTCCCTTTTTATGGTATATATTCGGCTTTAATCCAGATTTATAGATGTGGGGAACAAACAATTATTTAAGAAATAATTCCTCTCCAGTAACCAGTTTTTGTTGGTAAGGCAACCTCTTTTTGCTTTGCAGCAGGCAAATGTTACTGTTGGAAGTGAGGCTTGCAAATATGAAAACAGGCTCTCAAATGAAAATGGTGTGGGGCACTTAGCATTCTGAAAAATACTTGATTCATTATGTTTCAGTTCTAAAATTGAATCTATGCTATATTTAATAAGGCACAACAGGGCATGAATTATTGTACATTAATTCATACCCAGTGTGTTGCTTGGCACATGGATAAAGCAGAGTTGAGTCAATGCAACTACCCATGAATATATCATAATTCACACCCCAGAGGGTCTTACTGTAATTATAAAATATTAATAAAGAGTTATTTTCTAAAAATATTTAGATATGTTAAGTTTTATGCCTTTGTGATTCATGGTATAAGGCAATCTCATCGACCTATCAGATCACTCAGTTTTTAACCTTCCTGATGGCACCAGTCTAGACTACAAAATAAATTTACACATTGAATTCTGAGGTTCATTTCCTCTTCACTAGGCAGCCCAGGGCTAGAAATGTCAGTCACTTATGATCAGCGCTCACATGATGGGGATCTTAGAAAGTTATTTTGAGATGCAAGAAGTGTCAATTCATTCCAGATTTTTAAAAAGAAGTCTTCGAAATGAGGGACATGAAGTAAAAGGAGTAGAAATAATGATTCAGCTTTGTGGTATATGGAATCCCACGTTAGTAAAACATGGCATATAAAAGTAAACTTAAGAGGATTTGTGGAATAATAAATAAACCCCGAGGTTGCATTTGAATACACATGTGTTTCATTGTTATTGTTCCGTCTTGTTGAGCTCTGACTAGCCTCCCTTTGGGGATTTTCTTGGCAAAGAATTTGGAGTGGTTTGCCATTTCCTTCTCCAGTTCATTTTACAGATGAGGAAAATGAGGCAAACGGATTAATGACTTGCCCAAGTATACATGTGAATACAATGCTTTTCCCATTGTGCTACTTCACTACTTAGATGAAGACAGTACAAATGAAGATCAATACAGTCTTTCCTTTTTTGATTGTTAATGGATGTTATCTGTTTGAGGGACTTCATTATTTTAATGTTTCCATACTGAATTCAACTATTTTCTATTATAGAAATTTACAATTAAGAAAGAACAATGACTGGAGTTAGGGACCTGGTTCCAAACCCTAGCTCATCTGTGAGACTTTGGGCTGGAGGTCTCAGTTTCTTTGTTTGTAAAATGAAATGTCAGACTAGATCATTTTTTTTTAGCTCTTTCATTCTGATTCCATAAACCATGTCAGTGTTTCTCAGGCTGTGAGAAAAGGAATCTTGAAAGCACTTTGATTTAAAAAAAAAAATAAATCTTATACTGTTTGTTAAGAGGGGTTAAAATAATAATTTTAGAGGATTTTACTACAGGTTCTGCCAAAGTTTTCTTTTTATTGTAGGGTTATACCACTGTGGAAATTTTGGGAATCACTGATATATATTGTGACTAAAGACTGAACTCTTGCTAAAAAGAATAATTACCAAATTAATGAATTGAGTTCCTCTGACATTTCCATTCCCACGTCTAAATATGTGTTTCTGCCCTTCATAAGTGAAGGTGTTTATATTTCATATGTGTTCTAATCAA